>NC_057794.1:584260141-584581484 GCF_018294505.1 Triticum aestivum
GAGATATTTTCCTGAAGGCAAAAAGAATGAAGTTCATGGTATTTTAATTTCATGACTTCTCCATTCCAGTTATCATCCCAAAGTTTGCAAGAGTTTCCAGCTTTTATCTCACATGTTGTCATCTCTTTAAATAGATCAAACATTTTCATGCAATCTTTCCACCAAAAGGATCCTTTGTTGGGGTTTGTGTGTGGAGCTTCATTATTCTGATAGTGTGCATCCAAAATTAGTTTAACCGTGGGAATATCCATCTTATTGTAAAATTTGTAGAGATGTTTGATAAGTAGGGCTTTGTTCTGCATTCTCAAGTTTAATACTCCAAGTCCTCCTTGATTTTTTGGTTTGCAAATCATATCCCAGCTGGCAAGGCATTTACCTTTTCTATTGATCTCCTTTACATACCAGAGAAAGTTTCTGCTGGATTTGTCCACATGATCCAATATGGTATAATGAACTTTTAGAGAGCACATTGAGAAAACAGGCATGGAGGCAACAGTAGAGTTAACATATGTGAGTCTTCCAGAGTAATTCATGAATCTAGTCACTCCAGATAGTCTTTTGTCAATTTTGGATATGACAGGGATGAGATCCATAACAGAGGGTTTGGTGGTGCCCATGGGTAAGCCCAGATAAGTGAATGGCAGACTTTCCACCTTACATCTGAATGAATTTGCAAGTATAGTAACTGATTATTGATCAATGTTGATGGGAATCATGGATGATTTGCTGTAGTTGACAAACAGACCAGTGGAGAGACTAAATATGTTGAGCAAATATTTGAGGTGCATAATCTGGTCTTCATTAGCTGGCATGATCATTAGGGTGTCATCTGCATATTGGATAATAGGGTAGTCCTGTCCATAAGCATGGCTGATAGGTAGAGAGATTTCTCCATTGGCCCAAGCAGCATTAACCACAGATTGTAAGAGATCAGCAGTGATGATATAGAGTAAAGGGGAATGTGGATCACCTTGTCTGACTCCTCTCTTGCAAATAATCTTTTTCCAGCCACTCCATTAAGCAGAACAGAAGTTGATGCAGATTGAAGAATGTTTGTTACCCAATTTATCCATCTAGGTCCAAATCCTTTAGCCTTTAACATAGCAATAATGGTCTTATATTCAATCTTGTCAAATGCCTTTTCAAAATCTAGTTTCAATATGATGATGGTTTTTTGACTGATGGCATAAATGGAGATATTCAAATGCATATCCCAGACAATCTTGAAAAGTTCTGCCTTTAATAAATCCATACTGGTTCTGGTGAATAATAGAAGTGATGATCTTTTGAGCTCTGTTGGCCAAAAGTTTAGTAATAACTTTGAGTGGTAGACTGACCAATGAGATTGGCCTGAAATCATTCATATTCTCTGGATTAGTAATCTTTGGGATGAGAGTAATGAAAGCAGTATTAATACTGTGAATATCACAGTTTCCTTCAAAGAAATCCCAGCTCATGGTAGAGAAATCTTGTTTAATAATATCCCAACATTTTAAAAAATGCCATTAAAACCATCAGGTCCAGGTGCTCTGTCAGTAGGGAATTCCTTGATAACTTGGTCAATTTCCTCCATTGTAAATTGTGCCTCAAGGTCTGACAGGTCTTGTGGTTGGATAAGTTCCTCAAGATTGAAGAGCATGGAAGGATCAATGGATGTGCCCAATCTGTCTTTGTAAGATTTCCAAATAATTGCAGCTTTATGATCATGATTTTGGAAGTGTTTCCATCCTCTCCAACAATAGAGGTAATATAATTTTTCCTGTAGCTTTGGGTGGCCATGGCATGAAAAAAATCAGTATTTTCATCATCCAGTCTCACACTTCTCATTTTAAATCTAGATTTCCAGTAGATCCTTTTAACTTCCAATAATTTGAGGATGTCTTGCTTCAGAATGTCCCTGAAATTTGCTTCCATAGTACTCATGGCTCTTTGGTCTTCAATACCATCCATCATAGATAAGACATAATTACAAGCAGAGGTATTAGTATTGAATTTGGATAGGTTTTTGCTCCATTTCTTGAGTCCTAATCTGAGTCATTTGAATCTAGCAGTAATATCATTCGCAGAATTTGACATCTGTTGGTTTCTGTTCCAGCATTGTAATACTGTTTCATAAAATCCATCAAACTCAAGCCAATAATTTTCAAACCTGAATATAGAAGCTTTTGGAATATCACTGCCAATTTGAATATGAATTGGAATATGATCAGATGATACTCTAGCAAGAGGATGTGCCAGAGTATTTGGGAAAGTTATAGTCCAATTAGCTGAGGTAAATATCCAGTCTAGTTTTTCCAGAAGTGGTAAGTCTTGCATGTTACTCCATGTATAGTTTCTTCCTTTGAGTGGAATTTCCACCAAATCAAGTTGCTGCAGAAGACTGTTGAATCTAAGCATATTGTTTGTATCTCCCCCAGGTCTATTTCTGTCATGTGGACTCCTGATTAAGTTAAAATCACCAATAAGAATCCAATGATCCATTTGTGAGGCATCCATATTGTCCAACCAGTCAAAGAAATCTGATCTGTTCTCATTCTGGCAGGGTCCATAAATATTGCTGACATAAAAAATGTGGCCTGATAGATTGCATAAAAGCTTGACTGTGATCTGAAATGAGGATTGGCTACTAATTGTACCACTGAAAAGGCTGCCATTCCATATATTTATCAACCCACCAGACAGTCCCACTGAAGGGGTATATGCATATTGATTAAATCTCCTATGAGAGAAATTTCTGAGATAATATTGGTCAAAATCATCTTTTTTTTTGTTTCTTGTAGGCAAATAATACCACAGTTGCTTTCGTCAATTTTGTCCCTTAAATCATCCCATCTGGTTTGGGAGTTGATACATCTGACATTCCAATTTAATATATTCCATTTTCTATTCATTGGAAAAACTGGGGGGAAAGGTTCTATATAAAAATGACTTAATCATTTTATAAATAACAGATCTCATCACAGTGGTGGATGCAGACAGGTCATGCCAATAACATACACTTGCTATCACATAGAAACAATACTGACCATAACCAGGCAAGCCATTCAGACTTCTTGGACAACAAAATACGTGTATCATAAGATCCCAGCAACATAAGCAAAAAATGGAGTTTAACTCCTTACAAACCAAGTTCATAGATAGAGCAAAAGTAAATGTCCTGAGCGAAAATAAAACTAAGGGAGGCATAAGGCCATAGTAGGTCTTGGTATAGCAAGGCCCTAAACAGATAAAATGACACTTATTCATGGATAACTGGTGCCACCAACTTCTCCCCAGACACCTCCTCAGGAGGGATCAGACACTGTTGGACAGCGATTGCTTGGATTGTCTCAAGTGGCAGCTCAGGTGGTGGACCTGCTTCAGGGTTGCGAACTTCATGTTCAAATTCAGAGGACAAGTTCTTCTTGCAATGAGCCATCTTCTTGGCCTTGACAGCAGCAACTTCATTCTTAAATCCCACACTAAGTCCCGCCAGTCGACGACTGCGGCGAAGATCATTGACATCCAGAGGAGCATTGATCTTCTTTCTCTTGTTGTTAACAACAGGGTTGGTTTGAGCAGTGGGTATCATATTCTCAGGAGCTTGTGGTTCCACATCAGCTGGAGAGTTATGGGTGCTGGCAATGAAATCAAGCATAGCAGGTGACTGGACTTGTTCTTCAGCTTGGGTGTTGCAAAGTTTAGAGTGGTCAGATAGCTCCTCAATTTGGACAGAGGTAGCCATAGGATCATATGTGTGCTCTGTAGTGATGGTGAGCAGACACTTCTTGACGGTGCCATGTTCATCTTCCACATTAACTAGCTGGCATTTGGTACTGATCACTTTGGTGTCTGCAAGATTTTCAAGTAATGCAAGTGTTGTTGCCATAATTTTTGACATCATGCCATGTAGAGACATAAAATCATCAGTAGCTTCCATGACAGGCTGGAAGGGCATGTCATGACCCTGTTCTGGGCTCTGAGGTGGAGTCTGGACCATGGGTTTAGCCTCATTGCCATCCTCTGGCGCATGGTGAGCAGCAGGTGCAGCAATTGGGTTCTGATCATTGTTGATATCAGCATCATGCCAAATACCACCAAATGGGGCAAATGGCATGGGGTGCATAACACCGTCAGGTGTGATTGGGTCCTCGTCACCCCCCATGGCACCAAGCAAATCGGCATGCAGAATGTAAACGACACATGTCCAAGACTGACCGTGACCATAATCATCTAGACTTTCACAAATCACATGGCTAACAGGTATTTCAAGCAGATCAGACACTCTGACTTTAACAAGGATACGTGCTCTATTGGACATGTCTATGTTCCATACTAGGAGTTTAGCAAAACCACTAACTGATTCTCTAACTTTATCTAGCCTCCATGCCTCAAGTGGGAAGTTCACCATCATAATCCAAGCATCATGAGTAAAAGTGCAAACTCGGTGGTTGATACCTCGGTCATGGCAGATGATGCGCAACACAGAGTCGTCGACGAAGTACGAGCTGTTGGCGATGGCGGTGTCGATGTCGCAAGCATGGCAAAAACGGACGAGTGCAGCTCCCATCCCGCAGCAAGAGATCTCAGCGATGCGAAAGCCGCGCTCGTGGTCGAGGAAGTGGTTGATGAGCATGGCATCAGTATCAAACTGATTGGGGTCCGGCGGTGGGGCAAGGGAGACGATGGCCCAATCACCTGACTGGACCAGAGGTTCGCCGCCGAGGTAGTGGTAGGTGCGCGGGCGTCGGTTGCCATGAGCATCCATAATGGCAGTGCCTGGTGGGAGAAGTGGTAATGGGTCACAGGGGTAGGTGGCCATGGCTTCGTTGTTGAGAGGAGGAGCAGTGGAGATGGAGAAAGATGAAGGAGCAGAGCAGGGTTTCAAGGCAGAGCAGGGCGAATGGCAGGGCGAGTTGGCTAGACAGGGGGGGTGAAGGGGGGTTTTGGGGAGACGAGTCGTCATGCGGGTTATCGGGCATGTGTGTAGGGTTGGAGGGTGGGTGGGATTTTACCCGATATACGGGAGCAGATTTTTTGGAGTTGTAACAAAAACGAAATATATGGCCGTATCTATAACAACCACGGCATCTGAACTGATTAGTGCAATCCGCACGAAGATGACCATATGATAAGCATTTACCGCAGAAAAATAAGTCCAGGGAGGTTAGGATTGAGATCATGTTGTTTTGGTGGGATAATGTTGGGCTGCGAAAGATGGTTTGGGGAATTTGGGATGGTGGGGGTAGGATGGGCCGAGGCCTGCCGGGATGGATCAGCATGAGCAAAAGAGGTTGGGGGTGGGTCAGCGGGCTGCGGCTTGGATGAGTGGGCCGTGGGGGTGGTGACGGGACTTGAATTTTGAATGGAAACGATCGCGCCCGAAGATGGCTCGTGATTCGAGAAAGGCGCACGTTGGTTTGCATGGGAGGCTGAACTGACCATCGTAGTAGGAGGTGGGTTCCGGCGGCCGACGAGGATGGAATTCGCACCGGTGAGGGTACGGCGGGGGTTTTTGGTCACCATAGTCCATTCTTGATCATGCTCATAGAGCCATTGATTAAATTCTCTGATCCATGCTGGTCCGTCGAAGCCCCATAGGTGAAAATGGCAGAAGAAATGCGGGCATCTAAAAGATCTAAGGCGGTAGATCATAAATCCCACAACCTTAGAGATGACAGAAAACTTGAAAACCCTCCCACGAATGAGGGTGACATGAAGTCCAGATGGTAAACCACCTAGACATGATTGAAGGGCGTGGCTAACATTCTCAATAGAGAGAGGGAAGGTCGAATGACTAAATGAGACAACTAGATGAAAAGCAAGTTGAGGATCGAGGCAATGAACATGAGTGGAGAATCTGTCTCTGACCTGATCTGCAAAACCCACCCCTGGTGGGAGATCCAGGAGAGGGGGCGCCATGATGGCCGGAGGAGCTTACGCGGATGAGATGCCATGGATCGCCGGAGGGGTCCTCGGAGTCGCCCGGGGGAGGGAGGGGGTGAAAAACATATTTCACTGATTCAGAAAACTATTTTCACTTATTACAAAATATATCACAAAATCTAAATTTATTGTTTCACTCATTTGAAAGAATATACTTTCACTCATTCCAAAATCAGTATTTTACCAATTTGAAGAAAAGCATTTCAAGGAATTGGAGAATTATTTTCACTCATTACAAAATATATCTCAAAAACTACTTTTACTGTCTCACTCATTTCAAAGAATATAATTACACTCATTCCAAAATCAATATTTCACTAGTTTGGAAAAACACATTTCACTGATTTCGAAAACTGATTCACTCATTACAAAAGAAATCTCAAAAACTAATTACACTTCGTATTTATGAAATATCTTGAAACGTATTTCGCTCATCACAAAAATCAGTTTCAAACATTGAAATAGATAGTTTCACAAAACAATGGATATATTTCACTTTTTTCAAGTATCTTATTTCTCACATTTCACTCATTTCAGAAAACTCATTACACTCACTCAATTAAAACACTGTATTCCACTTGTTTCAAAAATCTGATTACATTAAATTACAAAAGATAGATTCCACTCATTTCACTAGTTTGAGAAAAGCACATTACAGTCATTCAATTGAAATAACATTTCATTTGTTTGAAAGATAGATTTCACTTATTTTTAAAACTGATTGGAAATAATCAGCTTCACATTTTTTTAAATAACTGGTTACACTTTTTTTAAATAAGAAGTTTCACATATTTTGCACTGAAATATGTTTCATATGCATAAAAACAATTTTTTTTCATTTCAAAAAAAAAAGGTTTAACTTAATTCAAAGAACTCATTTCACTTATTTCAGAAAACCGATTTCACTCATTTGAATCATTGAAATTTAATCATGTTTAAAATATAAGATTGATCTTGTTCTAAAGGTCTTGGCGCTAGGAGTTCAAATATATAAAATGTTTCTAAAAGGGGGTTATAGTTTTAAAGATATGGATGAATGAAATTGCGATCGCAAAGTGGACGAAGGGCAGATGGTTCACCGGTACATACCGCAACCGGTAAAAAGAGCTTTGCGAGAAAACAGGACGCTGTCATGTGTGCGCAAGCCTGTTTGCTTTTTTTTCCCCCCTTCTTTTGAACGAATGATCGTTCCGTGGACTCGGACTCCGGAGGAACGGTTGATTAATTAACGCAGCGTGGACAAGTCGTCGGCTGGGAAGTGGCAACCACCGGAGAGGAACACGATCGACGACATGGCAGGTCCGTCCATAGCCATGAAGCTCCGTGGACTTGGAGCCAACGATTAGCTGGAGCGGCTTGACAAATGGAAGTCGTCGGCCGGGACCGGGAACCACCCACCGGAGAGGAACCCGGTCGACGACAGCTCCGGCCGGGCATCCACCCGTGAAGCTAGCTAGTGCTTGCCTGCACGCGTGTGCCGCCGTCTCCGTCTCCCTCGCCTTGAGGCCACTCAGTCGTACCGTACCTGATCGGCGACCGCGAGCAGGACCCATACGCGTCCGTACGGACAGCTCGATGTCTTTCACGTCTACGTCGTGCACTTTGAGCATCGCCTTATTAATTGCCGCGGCTTTGACAAGTCGTCGGCGGGGAACCACCCGCCGGAGAGGAACACGGCGTACGGCCTGCGACAGGTCCGTCAATGGTCAATCCATCCAACCATCAATATGCCGTCGTCTCCCTCGCCTTCAGTCCGGTCAGGTCAATCGTATACGTGATCTGCGGTCGTTTGGAAGCAAGGGACCAGGCCCGTACACAGACGCGCTGTACGCGTAGTACATACGTACGTCCAGCCCGACCGTCTACGTCGTGCCGCGTGAAATGACATCGCCACCGTGGCGCGAGGACGAGCCGGCAGCCTCACGATCACCCCAACGACCGGCTCTTGTTAGGGCCACTCGCTTGCTAGTTGCGATTTTTTGTCTAAAAGGACCACATATCGAACGCAATTGACAAAAAAGACCACCTCTGAGTCACATTGCCAAAACAGACCAGCTGGATCGTGGCGGCAGGCGCGGCAGCCAACACGTGGCACCTGCCGCCACGCGTGGAGGCGGCAGCCCCTGCCGCCGCATGCCCAGGCGGCGGGTGGCCTGCCACAGGATTCAGCGAACGGGACGGAAAGGAGACTGTGCAAGTGAACCCAGCCGCCTCCTGGTGTGGCGGCAACACTGTGCAAGACTGTATACTTCTTTGGACTGCGGCTTCTCCACGCAAGATGCATCGCTGTGCACGCGCTGCATGCATGCATGCAAGAGGCAAGAGAGAGCGCTAATAATCAAGGGAGAGAGTACTATTTCTGCGCTGCATGCACGCATCGCATTTGAGGGAATCCCATGCATGTACTACTAGTAACTACGCCGGATTATTATTAGCTACAGTACTTCCGCCACACCATGAGGCGGCAGGGCCATCTGCACAGTGCTCCGTTCCGTCGCGCGTCCGTTGCGTTCGCAGAATCCTGTGGCAGACCACCAGCCGCCGGGGCCTGTAGCGGCAGGGCTGCCGCCTCTGCGTGTGGCGGCAGGCGCCACGTGTCGGCTGCCGCGCCTGCCGCCACGACCCAGCTGGTCTGTTTTGGCAATGTGACTCAGGAATGGTCTTTTCTATCAATTGCGTTCGATATGTGGTCCTTTTAGACAAAAAATCTGCTAGTTGCTACCTGATGCAGGTTCAGCTTGAGTCCAAATGTATATTCATTGACCAACAGAACCTCCAACAAACCTGCCACCTTGTTTTAACTACTAGTGATCTTGGAATTCGTTGCAAGTATGTCCTGCATGTGAACAACTGACCACCGGCTGTACGCGGCATAGTCAACCGGTTAATCAAGACGCCGCTGTACTATTGTGCTGTCTGCTCCTTAAATGGATGGATGTATCTTGATGCTTAATACATCCATTTCAGGGACAAGCTTGATACAAGTTTTTTTTTACAGAGGAAATACTACATGCACGCATGCATGCGTTTGCAGCTATACAAATACGTGAACAGTACACATGAGCTAGGACGAATGCACGACAAGTCAGTCAGAGAGGCATGCAACAGCTACCACCCCCCATTCAAGTCTCTGCCCTGCATACAAGATACAACGACACAAGATTAACTGGCCATAAACATCGATGGCCAACAAACCCAACATGTGCCCACGGCCTGTTCCATTTACGTCCACACAATATGCGCCCAACCTCCTCCATGCCTAGCTTAGTTAGCTGCTGTCATAATTAGCAAATTAACCAGCTACCACGACATCTTCTTGTCCCGAGCTACGGCGTCTTCTGTAAATAGTATATATATAGACAAGTAATTTCATGATTTTTGTCCAGCAGGATAGGCGAGGATTTGAATGGGTTTGCATGCGAGCCAACACTCAATCAGTTGTCTGAATTTATTTATTTTGTCGTCGTCGCGCAAAGAGCTCTATACTGGAGTAAAGCGCAGGGTGCAGTGCAACGCTGGCCAGTGTAGAGAGTGTCTGTGACTTTCTGTGTGCACCATATATATTATAGAGATACGTGCTACTAGTACTGTCCTGTTTTCACAAAGTGTTCATGAGATATTAAAACTGTTTGCCTGCTTGCTTGCAAGTCCGGTCACGGGAGCATGCGTAATGATATGCCTGGTTGCTCATGCGTAAATTTTTTATTATATTCTCAAAAGGCCTTCATGAGATATTACAAATGTTTTAAAAAATGTCCACACATTTTCAAAAATTTCCATGAAAATGTAAAAAGGTCACACTATTTTGAAAATTGTCCATGACATATAAAATGGTTCACCCATTTCTTACAAAGAAATCATAAAAATTTAGAAAGGAAATTTATTTTTGAAAAAAAATATAATAGAGAAAAAAGAACGTAAGATAACCAAACAAAATACAATAATACCGGATAAAATGAAGAAATAAAACAAAAAAGAGAAGAACAAACCGAAAACCGACTTTTAGAAACAAAGCACAAACTAGCTTCTATCAAATAAGCGAGATTTACAATTATAATGAGATGTTGCCCGAGGTGATTACAAGCGGAATCAAACACTACAAACAAGATTTCCTTAAAAAATGGTTCAAGAGGAGAGCACAAAATTTCAACCAGTTTTTGTTGCCACGGTCATCCTTGCAAGCTTTGGATGCTCATCCACGAATTCACCGTTGTTTCTGTCGCCCATATTTCGGAGTTCATCACGCTTTGGATGCTCGTCCAGGAATTCAACCTCGTCAAACATGTCGAAGACGGCATTGTCTGGAAGCACGCTACGGATGGGCACTACACCGCAGTTTCCGCCTACAAAGCGCAATTCTTGGGCATGACTATCTCCACTATGGACCAAATGGTTTGGAAAGTTTGGGCCCCGCTTAAAGTCAAATTCTTCGCTTGGTTAGCCATTCAAAACCGTATTTGGACCACCGGTAGATTGGCTAAACTATGGCATTTGCACGCTATGCAAGAGAGAGCAAGAATCGGGTGCGCATGTACTCTACAAGTGTTGATTTAGCATTACGCTATGGGAATTTGGTCATCGAGAAGATTGGACTACACTATTTCGACACCTCTTCATGGCCCTTGGAGAACTTCATTGAGTCTTGGTGAGATCACTGGACCAGGAGATCCGTTCCAAACCGGAAGGCCACGGCGTCCCTCACCATGCTCGTCTCTTGGGCAATTTGGAATGAAAGAAACCCCCCGATCTTCCGTAACAAGAGCGCACCGCCGACAATTCTACTCAACATACTTCATCCTAGAAGAAGCAAAGCTTTGGAGCATCGTGGGGGCAAAAAAAAATATGGGCATTCAAAAAACGCGAGTAATCATCATGTGGTTTTTTGTGGGTCGGGTGTAACAAACTCTATTCTCTCGTCATAATTGATGGATAAGGCAATCTTTTGCCTCCGTTTCAAAAAAAATATCATCCTTGCAAGCCTCGAAATGAATGAGCCTGGCCCAACAAAAGATCGTTAAGATTTATTATTTTTGAAAAAGATGGTCAACATTGCCACGAGGTTGAGATAGATGCGACGAGCCTGTCTGGTCCGTGGACTTGGAAAACCGATTAAACTGGCTTGGCTTGACAAGTCATCGACCGGGAACCGTACAATACAATCCACCGGCGAAGAAACCGACGGCCGACGACAGGTCCGTGAATTTGCGCCTAGACTAGTGTAGATGACAAGTCAGTCGCGTGTGAGTGTGAAACGCGAACCGTTCGGAGTTAATCATGGGCATGCATGCATGGGACCGGGCCTGGCCAGGACCGATACAAGTCATCAAATCCTCAACGGACCAAATCTACGCCGTGCGCCGCGGCGACGCAACGGCAACGCCAACCTCGCGACCACCCTCCAGCCCTGTGGTGTGTGTGGCTGCGTGCTCCCTCCGTGGACTTGGAGCAACGGTTAGTTGGCGCGCGGCTTGACAAAAGACGAGTCGTCGGCCGGGAACCAGACCGCCCACCGGAGAGGAACCCGGTCGACGACAGCTCCGTCGTACCATCCATCCGTCCCTAATGCTTGCCTGCACGCATCTGCCGTTGTCGATCTGCCTCGCTTTCATGCCGCGCCGGTCAGTCATACCGTACGTGGATCTACGACTGCGAGCAGGAGCCGTACGCGAACCGTACGGACGGCCATTTCTCGATCGCAGGTCTACGACATGCCGCGTTCATTCAAACAGATGAAATTGACATCACGGACTGCTAAATCGTCAATAATGCACATCGATCCTACTGTAAAGAACTAGTCAATCAAGACGCCACAGTACGGTAGATGCATGCATGTGCTGTACTGTAGATGCATGAATGAATGTACACTACGACGTACAAATCGAATCGTTTTCTTGCTAGCTCGTGTACCACCACTACTAGAGTGGTACCACCCGTCCGCAGTACACACATGTGATGAACATGATCGAGAACGAACGCACGACAGGTCAGTCAGAGGGACATGCAGCAGCTGCCACCCTATTCAAGTCTCTGGCCTCCATATGCCACGGCTCAATTGTTGGTACTCCCTCCTTCCATCTATATAGGGCCTAATGCGTTTTTCAAGACCGCCTTTGACTATTGATAAGATTAATAATACATGAGATGTATAATGTGAATATTATATCATTGGAAGCTCCTTTCACGTACGAATTTGACGGTATGCTTTGTGTAACTTGCATGTCATGCATTATTGCTCTAACACTTGGTCAAAGTTAGCCTCGAAAAACGCATTAGGCCCTATATAGATGGAAGGAGGGAGTAGCATCGATGGCCAACGACAAACCAATATGCACCGACAGCTCCCCGGGCCCGTTCAACAACGCCGGAGAGGTTGCTGGTCGACTGTCTTCACGTAGTATGCGCCCAGCTAGGCCAGGCCCAGCCTTCTCCATGCCTAGCTTAGGGCATCTTCAGCCGCGCCCTCAGAAAGGCCTTCCGAGGCGTTTTTTTTTGCCCGGCGCTGAAAAAACGGCCCAGTCGCATCTCCAGGAGCCCGATTTTCGTCGGCCTGAGCCGAAAACAGCGCCGGCGGATCCAGGCCGAACCCGGCGCGCTGGGGGGCGCCCGGGGGCGCCGGGGCGAACTGTTTTGGCGCGAAAAAGCCGCGGGCCAGCCGCGTCAGGGACACGGCGGCTCGTCTTCCCCCCAACTGCCTTGGTTCCCGCGGGGAATCCTCACGGGCGGCGCGTCTCGGGACGGCGTGCCGACGCCTTCCCTCCCTCGCGCGCGTACACACGGCGCTGAGCGGCTATAAAAGCCGGCGGTTCTCGCCGGTGCCCACACCAGACTCGCCCCTCGCCGCCACCCAGCCCCTCTCTCTCCGTCTCCGTCTTCCTCTCCCGAGCGCCACCGGCAGCCCCTCTCTCTCCCTCTCTACCACCGCCGAGCCCGTCGCCATGGCAGAGTGCTTCCCCGGAGACGAAGCGGCGGCCAACGGCTTCGGCCGGCGTTCGCTCCGCGAACAGGAGTCCTGGCTCCTGTTCCAGGCGAACATCGGGGGGGGGGGGGGGAGGTGCCCGTTCCCCCGTTACCCGACGCCATGGCGAAGCCCACGTACTTCGCCGAGGAGGTCGAGGTCGCGCGCGCCTCCCTGGCCGACGGCGAGCGCTCCCTCCCTCAGTACGCCGCCGACAATCACGCGACTTGGGCGGCGTACTTCCAGCGCCGCCAGCAGCAGCGCCTGGCCTCCACCAACGACGCGCCGGTGGTCGGCGGCGTGAAGAACAGCATGGGACGCCACTTGTGGTGGGGCGTCCCGGGCCGCACGCTGGAGGGCGTGTTGACGCACCTCGACGGCGGCAACAACCCGCCGTTGACCTATCCTGCGACGGGGGCCGCCCCGTTGCAACACCGACGCGCATGGGCGCCAAGGAGGTTTGCCTCCTCCTCGTCTTCCTCCTCTCGCTCATCTTCCCACTCTTCCGGTTCTCCGGCGCTTCTCGGCGTCAAGGCCGAGCCCGCGGCGGAGACGCCAATCGGTCGGCGCAGTCGCAGCGTCGGCATCGTCATCAACGAGGGCGGCCGGCGCGCCCCCTCCTCATCGGCTCCTCCGCGCTTCGTCAAGCCGAAGATGGAGCCGGGGCTGGCGCCGGTGAAGACGGAGCCGGGGCTGGCGCCGGTGGAGGCGGAGTTCGACGACGACGACACGGTCCTAGAATGGGCGCGCCAGGACTCCATTGCGATGGAGAAGGCGCGCCGGGAGAAGGAGAAGGAACGCCAGCACGCCGCCCTGCGCCGCTTCGAGGAGCGCCGACGCGGTCGCGTTGAAGACGGGGTCGTCGTCTTATGCGACAGCGACGACGACGACGACGCGCCGCCGCCAGTCCGCCATGGTGACGCCGGGCAGGGGTCCAGCAGGGGCGCCCGCGTCAAGGAGGAGAAGGCCGACGACGACGACGGCGACGACGACTTCAGCCCTTTTCTTTTTTAGATTAGGTTAATGTAATGAAAATGCGCGAATTTCACCAAAATTTGCCATGTTTGGCCGAAATTTAACTAGTTTTTATCATAACTTCGCCGAACGGGCCTTTTTTTTTTAAAAAATACGCGCCTGGGGGCGGCCCTGTGGACCGACTCGCCCCCGGGCCATTTTTTCGCCGGCTCACCCCAGGCGGCGCTTTTAGACGCCTCCTAGGGGGCCAACGGCTGAAGATGTCCTTAGCTTAGCTGCTGCCATACTTAGCAATTAACCAGCCACCACGACGTCTTCTTGTCGCTCGCTACGACATCTTCTGATTTGATTCGATTTGAATCAAATCCTCAACTACCATGATGGTAGTTGAGGATTCGACATCTTCTGATTTAATTAGCTGCTGACCATGTAGTAATAGCAAGTGTAGACAAGTAATTTCGTCCCGGGAGCTAGTTGAGGATTTGATTCGATTTGCGCGTGAGCCGACGCTTCAGATTGGAGCGGTCAATATCAGCTGTCTGGATTTATATTTTTGTCGTGGTGGGCTCCTAGTATAGTATAGCGTAGGGTGTAGTGCAATGCTTAGGATGATTAGGGGCACTCGGGTGCTCGACCCCTCTATATTCAAAAACAATTTAATAATTTTAAAAAGTCAAAAAATCCTGAAACTTTTTTGGAATCATATATGACTCGGTATTGTACTCGTATAAAAAGTTTGGTCAAGGAATGATCCCACTGACTTCAGGGCAAAAATAATAATAATACAAATTTATGACAACAATGCAGCATGAATAATACATGTATCTAGCCATACTAACAAAAATATTTTGGTTAGCGTGGATAATATGATACGAAAAAATGCAACGCAAACAAAAATGTACCAAGCAACCGAACTTAGGCAATCGACCACAACGATGCGACTATTAACCTCTTGTATGTGCAAGCATATGTCATGTCCACGTACCCAACTACCAGTAAGTTAAACATGTCCATCAGGGTCGATGCAGCCCTATGCAAAGCTCACTATTTTGCCTAATTCCAACTTTTCCCGCTCGCCTGTTGGCATTCTGGTCCTCGTTCGAGTAGCCCAAGAAAGTGATGGCTGAGTGGTGCTAGTATCTTTGCATCAGTGGAAATGCAAGGACACAGCTAGCGGTGCATCAGGAGATTCTATTGCGATATTCAGGTCCGCAATGATAAGATCCATGGCACATCACTATATGAGCTTTCTTTTCCATGATTAGGGGCTTGGCTGTCTCTCCATGGAGATGTACTTTGGGTTGGGGTGTTGTTAGCTAGCTAGCAAGGGTCTAACGTGTAGGCCATGAATGGATCAATCATGCTTCCTTTGAACAAACCGGCATCGTACCAAAGGGATCCGTGGATTTTATCAGTCCTGTGGTCAATTCTTCTTTCTCTCTCCCTCAGAAAAAGATTATAAAGATAAGATGCCATAGCCACTGATTAACTCGCACTTTTTTGGCGAGGTGGGTTAGAACGCTTTTATCATCAAATTTCCTTGTAAATAAATTCTAAAAGACCACATATACACCATGCGTTGCGACTAGAGAGGGAGACACGTTGAAGTTAACTACATGTGCGCCACACATCGAAGACCAAACATGAAGTCCGTGAAGAAAAGCGCACGGGTGTGTTAAAAGTGAAATAACATATACAAAAATTAAATTAATATCATTGAGATGTGGAGCTCACCTTCCACATTTCACTATATCGTATGTGGAATCAGATTAATTATTTGTTGGCAGATATTTTTTTGTCGTAGTGTTCTCCGATGGATGTGACATGAGCATGCGTGATAGTGCTATATACTACTCCCTCCGTTCCTAAATATTTATCTTTCTATAGATTTCAACAAATGAGTACACATGAAGCAAAGTGTGTGAATCTACACTCTAAAGTATGTTTATATACATCCGTATGTGGTAGTTCATTTAAAATCTTTAAAAAGACAAATATTTAGGAACGGAGAAAGTAGTATCATACTTACTATTCTATCATGGGAGCATGTGATGCATGTGAATTAGCTTGCTATACTGGTCATTAGGATTAGGGTAGCAGCTGCAAGTGCTGATTCGGAGACATACTCCAAAGGAACGTATGTCAACCGTGGAAAGAAAAGCTGATGTTATATCATTTACTATTCTAACATAACCGCTTTTGCTATATCATTTACGCAGAAGCTCCACCATCACAATTCTTGACGCAAAGATTACGAGCGAGAACCCTCATAAGTAGGAAAGAAGAAGAAGGCTAGCTTGAAATCCACGGTGACTCGCGCAGAATGGTTTGAAAAACGTATGGCAACAGTGTCCCGGTAAGCCGTTGTTTTTAAATTTTCAACCAGGTGAAATATGAAATGACGAAGCCCTGGCCTCTCGGTGTCAGACAGCAAAATAAAAGAGAGAAAAAAGCTGATCAAACATTCAATCAGTTGTTCTTTTGTCTGACTCGATCCTTCATATCCTGGTTGATCCGCCCTTTCGTTTCTGTTTTCTGGTTCTTGGAAATCATGAGATCGCACGTGAAAGGTCCACTTGTCTCATCCCCCGACCGCTGTACGGCACCGGTTAATCATTGGGCATGCATTCGCAATTTCAAATGATCAATGGCTTTATGACAGGGCCAACCGGCGTTTTAAAATTGGGCATCTCCAATGCCGTGTCCTATATCGCCTGCAAATGTCTTGATTCACATGTTCAAACGATTCTGCGGACACGTATGCATGTTCGAATTCTCGTAAACCGGATGCAAAGCCAACGGAAGTTTATGAGAGCCCGGACCTCCGCAAGGTTGGACTCCAATAACCCCGGCCTACCCAAAACTCATCCAGAGCCCACGTCTTTCTCACCTTTTCCCTCCCTCTGGCCATGTACCCGCTCTGACCCAGGCCGATGCCACCGTTCTTACACCCCGGCAGGCCGCCCAGACTTTGCCGGACCTTAGCCGCTCCACCCGGGCACCATGCTCGCTTTGATGACGCCGCTGTTTCGCCCCTTTGTCCGTCCAATGCAAAGGTACCCTCCGCCCCTGTAGCTGGCATCCACGACGGACAACGCGCTCGATTGTTTGCCCTAATGCCATAGACAAGTTATTGACAATCTTTTCCTTATTTTGAAGCAAGCACGATGGATACAGACAAGAAGTACTTGTACAAGAACATGGAGTCATCCTTGTGCGATGAGGAGGACAAATAAGAGGATATGACACAAGTGATCCTACCACATGAGAGCTTGCAGAGGAGCATGTTCTGAATTTAAAGGGATCAATCAAGGGACATCGAGTGTTGAACCGAAAGAGGGCACGCGGGCATTTGATGCTGATAGACGACTATCTTGCGGAGAGAAGCAATGGTTACTGCTGGCTAGTTGCGGGTGTGCACGACCTTTGTAGAACATGAAAGTAATGACATGTAAACAAGTATACGCCGTGCCTTTCGCCTCCTAGTCTGTAACAAGGAACGCTAGTGGTTGGGTGTAAAGCGGAGAACCCGTGCACAAAGATGGTTACACCAACTTGTTGTCAATGTAATGACAACGGTGGGTGCGTGACAAAAATAGCCCCCCGCACCCATACAAAAAAAAAGAGTGGCGAGGCAAAGTATTTAATTTTCTCACAAGAAAGTATATATACCCACCATGGTCTCAACTAAATGGTGCCTCGATCAATTGAACTTCTAGATGTTTGGCGTCGAATTTGTATTGCGGGCTTTGGTGTTTATGCTTTGTGCCATATTTTTCCGATCCTTATAATTCAAACATGTCATAGGGCTGATGTATAATTCATCTAGCGGTGAAAGCCATGACGATGCAAGCGGACGAGGCATGAAAAAAGTGGGCATTTCAATGACAGTTGTTTGTGGAGTGAGAAATAACTATTTTTCCTCTGACTGACAGATACAGCCACCACCATTTCAATGAGGGTCGTAGGGTCGGGTAAATAAGTGAGTGGAGTACTGATAATGATGGTTAGGCACTCGAGGAGAATGGAAGGAAGTCACTTTATTTTTGGAAGAAGAAAATACTAGCCTGCTGGACGGCTCTAACTAATCATGGTATAACCACCCATCATAGACAAGTATGTGGAGCAAGGAAGTATGTTGGTATGAAGTGGTGGTTGTTTGCCAAAACAGGGAAGAAAACGTAGTAGTGGGCGTAAAGGAGAAAACATGCAAGTACCAAAACAAGTGGAGAGACCAGCCCACTGTGTGTCTACCCAGGATGGTAAGATCAGCCTTCTGATGTCAACACAATGTGATGAAATATATACAGGTCTCCCCATGCAAATATATACTCCCTCCCTTCCAAAATAAGTGACTCAACTTTATACTAACTTTGTACTAAAGTCAGTACAAAGTTGAGTCACTTATTTTGGGATGGAAGGAGTATGTTGGAATCCACTCCACTAGCTAAGGCGCAGGCTTTTTTGGTAAAGGGTTGAAACACCTAATAAACATGCCATCAGAAATTATTAGTGGCAATAGACGTCTGCCATAACCAAAAAGAACGTCGCATCATGTTCAATGTACTTTTCACTCTAACTACACCGCGAGCTTTCATATGTGTGTCCTTTGCTCAGTATTATTTGATTCTTCAACCCTGCCGCAATGCCAATTTCATCTATATAATTACCTTTTCAGCAAGAATGATTGAATCACAAAGGGAAGGGAGGAGACCTAGCCATAGTTGTTAGTATCACGAAAGGGAGTCCGCCAGTGACACGAGAGCGGTGACGGTGTTCTTGTTGGAGTTGGAGGCTAAGATTTGGGGTGTTCAACCTTTGGTTCAGTGATGAGATTTTTTTTTTGAACGAAGGCTCGCGCAGAGCCCGACTTTGAATTAACAAAGCCATCAACCGGCCAGGATTACATCTCGACAAACCAAACACACAACTCAACAAGAAAAGGAAAAGAAAACGAAAAAGGCGGCAGGATACAATGACGCCAGGGAGCAGCTCACAGACCTAGCATACAACAAGCTAAAGAAGATCGACAATGAGCACCTAGCTTGGGGATGACAAGGCCCTCTTGTCCACACGAAGTCTAGGAGTAGGAGAATGCCGGCGCAGAAGAGGAAGAACAGACGCCGCCGAGCAGGCCAGCCGTCGCCAAAACACCAGGGCCCCAGCGAAAAACACTACCATCCAGATCCATCTTCGAAGAAGGCCCCTGCCTCCTCGCGTGGCTCGGAAGGCGCCGCACCGTCGACAGATGGACATGTTCACCCTAGAACCTGGATGGTCGGCATCGATGGAAACCACAGGAGCGGAATCAGGCAGTCCCGTCTTGTCGCCAACTTCTCACCTAGAGCAGAACATCGCCGAAATCCAGAGACCCGGGCACACAAAAGACAAGCCGCCAGGATGAACGAAAGAGCAACAGCCAGGACCAAGATCAAATATATAAGCTTTGGCTCTACGGCTCTCTGGAATGACACCAATGGAAGGGATCCCTCTCCCCTCCTGTCCAGGAACCACGGGCACCGGACAGGGGCACTACAGGAGCATGGAGAACACCCAATCATCATGGTCCCTCACCAGTGAGGGCACCGCCGACACCCACCACACACATCTCAGCGAAGTCCAACAACCATCCTTGTTCCCTATGCGGCGCCTCCAGGAAGGATACGACGCCAAGGGCGTCACCGCCGTCCAACAAAGTTGGGGTTTTCACCCGGGAAGACAAGGGGGAGGGGACGGGGGCAATATACCTGATAGCGCCTCCAGGAAGGTGAGTGGCGCCCGCGGGCGTCACCGCCGTCAAAGCGCTCCTTTTCAAAAAAAAATACCAGATGTTAGTATAGCTTCGTGACTGAGAAAGGAATGGAGAAAGTAATACCAGATGTAATGTTTAAATCTTTTAAGTAATAAAGCGCTTTTTTTCAAAAAAAAAAAAAACCGTATAAGCAGCTAGCAGATGCCGATAGTGGCGGTTAGGCTAGCGCTTGAGACGGACGGCAGGGGTTTCGTTTTTTGAAAAAGGAAAAGGTTGATGGGCATGTACTGTTCTCAGCGGGGTAGGTATGCCATTTCTGTGACATGAAAGTAACCGTCCGTAGACGAGCTAGTATAAAGAACAGGAAACTATGTACGTAGTGTCTGGGTGTATAGTGGAAAAAGAGTACCAAAACAAGTGCGAAGAGACCTTGACGTTGCGTCTACCCAAGATGGTAAGATCAGTTCATGCAAATCTATACACTCAAACTCATCTCCACTACGGACCTTGGGGGCTTTTTGGAGAAACGGTAGAAGTAGTTAACAAACGTGTTCATGGAATTTATCAGTGGCTATAGTGTTTGCCATAACCAAAAAGAATGATGCGTCAGCTTCAAAGTACATTTCACTAAAGATATGTCGCGATCTCTGGGTAGAGATTGATGATTGGTTCCACGGTGAAAGCTGCGACGATGCGTATGTGGCCACGAGAGAAGTAGACAAACTTTGATCAAGAGAAAGATTTACAATGGGAGGAGGAACAAGATCATCCGCAAAAGAGAGAGAGAGAGGGAGGAGGAACAAGGAGATAGAAAGAGGGCGGCTAAATATCAAGGGACTTAAAACGAGTTTCAGCGAAGCGGCCATGCTGTCTTTTTCTTCCCCTCTTCTTCGGTCGACCCGCCCACCTTCATTGGCCTAACCATGCTCCCCACCTCCCCTGCCACCCTGCCCAACTCCATTTCCGCGCCGGCGATCCTTCCTCGCATCCGCAGCCATCAACCCTCGGCCTCGTCTCCGCAGCAGCCAGCCGCGTTGTTCCGGTCCCTGGCTTAATCCTGGTTCGGGTGCGGTGTCCCGTTCTCCGGCCCGACGGGAGGCTGGCGATAAAATGCAATTGCCCGAATAATAGCAAAATCAACGAAGAAAATGACCGGTGGACCAAAAACCGTAACCGGGAGGACCAATGCTCACCGCCAGTGAAATATTTATCTTTCAATCGACCGAGCCATAACATGATATTTCGAGACACATTTGAAGTGTGAAGTTGCCTCCTACTTGATCTCCATGCTGCTGCATACTACTCCTGGCTCCAGAGTTTTAATAGGACATGTGTCTCAAGTCTCAACTCTCAACACAGTGTAATCACTGTTAGCTAGCTAACTATCACCAGTAGTTCCAGCACACTATTCGCGGACGAAACTAAAGCCGCCGCCTACAAAAAAAGAAGCAAATATAGCACGAAAGTGGAAATCACAGGGCACTGTAGCTTAGATGTGACGAAATAGGAGGACGCCCCCAACAGAATAGGCTATCATGGTCGCTCCAGAACGGCATACCACAGCGCCCCTACACCAGTCGATGACATATGCAATGAGCCTGTTCACGGGAGAAAAAGAAGAGATAAACTATCGGCCATAGTGTTCCTTCCCATCAGGATACAGCGCGTACGTACAACACACATCAACCTCGAACTGGAAAGCCAAGGGCCGGTCATGCGGACACCTGCTCGTGCAAATAGTGTGAAGTAGTTCCGCTGTTCATGCAGATATGCTGAGAACGACGACACGCACCGGTAGGCGGGAAATTATCAACTACTGCTCATGCATGTGAACGTTGCACGTACGCGCTGTTCATGCCAGCTATAGGGTTATCGTTGATCATCATGATATATGATATGCAAACTAAGCTAAAAAGAAGAGAAAATCCATCTCTGCACCCGTGCTGACAAAAAAAATTAAAACAAATACTAGAAAAATTCAAAACATTTCAATTTTTTTTTGTGTGATAGACAATTTGATGCGTTAGACCCGCTCAAAATTTCAAGTCATTTGGACATCTGAGCAGCTCTCAGCAAAAAAGACAAATTGAGAATCTGTAAAAATGTTTACTGTTCATATAATGTTTTGACTCGATTTGTCTTTTTTGCTGAGAGCTGCTCAGATGTCTAAATGACATGAAATTTGGAGCGGGTCTCACGTGTCAAATTGTCTACCACACAAATTTTGTTTGGAATTTTTTGAATTTGTTTTGAATTTTTTACGATTTGTTTTTTAACCGGATGCAGATGAGCCTGGGCACCGAAACACCCTACTCAGAAAGAAGTACTTTATACAATTATCAACTAGAAAGTTTAAGCACGTGAATGACGATATATAGCTATGTATAGACACGTACATACATGCATGTGAAATTTTGTACAGAGAGTGATTATACTCAAAACAAAGAGAAATGAAAGATTGTGAAGCTACAATATACATCGAGTCGGTGTAACTTGCAGAGCAGAATAACTTAGTGTGAAAAACAAATCTTCAAGTTGTAGCAGTAACTTGCCGACCAGAATACACGTGAAGTTTGTTAAAATTATTTTATCATTTGCAAAGTAAAGTAAACCTCACGGGTTGTGAAGGTGCCATACCGCAAGTTAGTGTAACTTGTAGACCAGAATAACTTGGTGTGAAAAAGGAAGTTTTCATGTCGTAGCAGTAACTTGTACACCAAAATTGACCATTTTTCTATAGTTCATATGCGTGTGTTTCTACTTGCCTTCTAAATTTATTATGCTCACTTCATAAGTTTCCAAATTTGTAGGTGATTTTTGTCAAGTTTTGGGTAAATTGTTTCTAGAGAAGTGCATATTTCAACCACTCAACTCTTGCCCTAGACAAATCTACAACCCTCAACTGTAATATCGTTTAAGAACCAACCTCGAACACTTAAAACTGGCCAGGATTCAACTCCTCTCTCCCACCATAGTTTTGACCCCGTTGACAGGTTTTAACACGTTGACCATTCAGTCAGCAAGTCACATCGGCGAAAAAGTCAAAATCCCAAAGAAAGTAATAATATGTAAAATAAAAAATCCCCCAAAATTATAAACTGTATTTTTGATAATATTTCTGTAGAATAAAAAAAGTAAAACTATTTTTTTAATGTGGAAGATGCAACTTTTTAAAAAAATCTAGAAAATAAAATTCAATGATATTTTTTATTAATTGTTTTTGAAACTTTCCTAGACTGCTTAGTACGGTTTTCTTAAATTTATAGTCTTTTTAATTTCTTGGAATATTTGGAAAAATTGGAAAAACATTGGGCAGAATATTTTGACCAAATTTATTTTTTTTGCTATTTTGTCGATTTTAAGTTTTATTTTAATCTCTTTTCAAAATTTTATTTTTTTTCCTTTTACATTTCAAAAAAAGTTCTGATCTTTCTGGGAATTTTGATTTTTTTTTTTTGCTTTCACGGCTTGCTAACCAGATGGTCAACGGGTCAAAATTAGTCAACTGGGTCAAAACCACGGTCTGGTGAGGGGAGGATTGAATCCTAGCCGGTGTTAAGAGTTCAGGGTTGATTCTTAGATGGTATTATAGTTAAGAGTTGTAGATTCGACTAGGACAAGAGTTGGAGGTTGAAATATTCACTTCCCTAAGAATATTTTGCAAAGTTGCAAATATCATAGGCATGTCATACCATGGTCATACGTATATCATAGTTCCTCGTCGCGACTTGGTCGGCGGTGGTACCTTGATTTTTTGAGGGAAGGCAAAGCTTTATAACTTAACGGTGCTCGGGCAAATCGCCCGAAACACAAAGCGCCACATGGGGCGGTGCATCATAGTCCCACATCATGCACTCATTTGGTAGGCAATCTCGCCCAACCTGAGCAAGTTCATGCGCTACAGAGTTAACTTCACGACGACATAGGAGCACCTGTTGCCTAGACAACCACATCTTAAGCTAGAACTTAGAGTCTTTGATTAGGGCCGCATATGGGGAGGAATCCACCCTGCCAAGATAGAGAGCTTCTTGTAGAAGTTTGGAGTCCGTTTCAAACACCACCCGGAGCGCGCCAAGTTCAGCAGCCGTGCTGATGCCTTTGGTGAAAGCTACCACTTCAGCGCCGAAGGGGCCGGCCACCTGCTCAGTTCTGCCCGCCCGAGCCGAGATCAAGACTCCAGAATCATCGCGAACCGCCACTCCCCAGGTTACTGACTCCTCACCAGGTCTGAAACCACCATCCATATTCACCTTTAGCGTGCCGGCAGGTGGTGGGTGCCATTTCAGTTGTTCCCTTTTATGCTCTTTGGCGCTGAAAATCTGCAGATATTCCATGGTATTGGACAGCACGCGTCTGGTTAGCTCGTCAGAAGTCACTGCCAGTTCTCCCTCCCTCACCTTATTCCGGTTGTTCCACCAGTGCCACCACATGGTGAGTACTTGCACTTGCTTATGTTCGTATAGCCCCCATAAGTAATCCAGCATGGCATGCACAGACGCTATATCTTCAAGGTCTTGCCTTTCCTTCTCTAGCCCAAGTGCTCGCCACACTGCTTTCACTGATTTGCATTTGATGAAAATATGGGCCCCATGCTCATCAGCACGGCCGCAAAACAAGCATTTCGTGCTCTTAATCTTCATACCTCTTCTTATTAGGTTTGTGCGGAATGCCAAGGACTCATGGTTCAGACGCCAGGTGAACATTTGGATTTTCGTGGGCATGGGAGTTTCCAGATTCGCTTCCAAGACGGATCCACACATTCATTGAGATTGCCGGCTAAAGCCGTGCTGCTCCCAATATTCTCCTGGCTGTTTACCTTACCGAGCTGAACTTGCAGTTTGTATGCATTGCGGACAGAGTATTGTCCCTTGTTGTCGTAGTGCCATGCAATAAAGTCACTCACCCCTTCCCGGAGGGGGATTTGCAGTATATGTCGAGCATCATCCGGCCAAACATTCACAAGCTGTGCATCCCAGGATCCAGTTATCGGGCAAATAAGCTCACTAACATGAGTGAGGATGTTCTATCCTCGTGGGGTAATAACTTGCCTCGACCATGCCCTAGGGATCCATGGGTCCGACCAGATCTTTACTTGCGTCCCATCACCAATACGCCATATGTATCCTTGTTTAACTAACTCCAGACCATGCAAAATACTTCTCCACGAGTAGGATATACCCTCCCGAGGCTCCGCCTCCAACATGGTACAATGAGGAAAGTAGCGAGCCTTGAGAATACGTGCACAGAGGCTGTCCGGGCTTTGCAAGAGCCGCCACCCTTGTCTTGAGAGCATTGCAATGTTGAAGTCATGCATGTTCCTAAACCCCAGCCCGCCCAAGGCATTTGGCTTGCTAAGGGTTTCCCAGCTAGTCCAGTGCATGGTCGCCTCTTCATCCTGTTGGCTCCACCAAAACTTGCTCATAAGTGTGTCCAGCTCCTTGCAAAAACCTTTAGTTAGGTCGAAACAGGACATTGCAAAGGTGGGGATGGCCTGCCCGACCGCTTTTATCAAGGTTTCCTTGCTAGCTTTAGCCAGCAGCCTCTCCTGCCAACCATGCATTCTTCCACACCGATTTTTCTTGATATATCCGAACACTTTGCGTCTCGATCTGCCCACATGTACGGGTAAACCCAAGTATCTTTCATTCTAGTTTTCACTATCTATACCTAGGGCCGCCTTCACCTCGTTCTTGGTCTGCACTGGAGTATTTTGGGAGAACATGAGCGCAGATTTTTCAATGTTAATGCACTGCCCTGAACAATTCTCATAAAGGTCCAATGCCTCCCTAAGAGCCCTGGCCTCTTCTTGGTTTGCTTTGATTAGGATCATTGAGTCGTCTGCAAAGAAGAGGTGTGAAACAGACGGTGCTGATTGGCATACTCGGACCCCCGTGATTGTTCCTTCCCTTTCCGCCTCATGCAATAGTGCGGACAGTCCTTCCGCGCATATAACAAAGAGATAGGGTGACATCGGATCCCCTTGCCGCAAGCCATGAGTCGGACAGAACTGGTCGGTGAGCACAGCATTCACTTTTATCTGATATCTAACAGTTCGAACACACTTCATGATGAGGTTAACTCATCTGCTCCGGAAGCCTAGCTTGAGCAACATGGATTCAAGGAAATTCCACTCGACCCTATCATACGCTTTACTCATGTCAGCCTTGCCTGCAGTCACACCTTCCCTTCCATTCCTCTTATTCCGGATGAAGTGTGAAATCTCATAAGCTATCAACACGTTATCAGTTATGAGATGACCTGGGACGAAGGCACTTTGATTTTCAGATATGATGTCCGGGAGTACAACCTTCAACCGATTTGCAATGACTTTTGAGACGAGCTTATACAGCACATTGCAGAGGCTGATGGGCCTCAAGTCCTTGATTCTGTTCGAATCCTTCACCTTTGGAATGAGGACTACCAGGGTGTCGTTCCATCCTTCTGGCATATCACCACCGTTAAGGACTTTGAGAACCTCGTCCACGACGTAGTCACCCATGAAGTGCCAGTGACGCTTGAAAACAATGGATGGCATGCCATCGGGCCCCGGAGCTTTGAGATCTCCTATATGGTCTAGGGCTGCCTTCACCTCTTCTCTCGTGTAGGTCGCATCCAGGACGTCATGCATGGCACTTGTGACATGAGGGGTGACCTTATCAATGAGCGCGTTAACACGATCACCCGCAGTGGAGGTGAAGAGTTCCTGAAAAAAATGAGCAGACATAATTAGTGAAATCTCCCTCCTCTACTACAGAACCATCCTCCCTTCTGAGCTCCTTGATCCTATTCATCTTCTTCCTCCCCGATGCCACCAGATGAAAATAGCTAGTGTTACGATCCCCATCAACCAGCCACCATACATGTGCCCGCTGTTTCCACATGGTATTCTTTTTCTCCTCAAGCTCCTCAACCATGGCATTATTGTGCCGATATTCAAAATATGAGCGCTCATAGAAATTTAAGTGTGCACACGACAAGCACATTGGTTGGGTTGTGTTTTTTATCGATTGAGTACTCTTTTTGGGCTCTTAGCAAGAATCTTGTAAATTCTCCTCCGGGTTCTCTCTTTTGTCCTGTCTCTAGCTCTTTATAAGGAATCGGCACAACTTATAAGGTGCCACACCATTTCCCTCCACTTTTTCCAAAACCCTCTCGCCCACGCGCGCTCCCGTCGCTCGCCATGGATGACGACCTTGATGCCGTCATCGGCCTCACCTCCCTCGCCTCGTCTGGCATCATGACCGCCCGCTTCGGCAAAGGCAAGCCTCTCGCCCCCGCAAGACCGCCACTGCGCTGAAGAAGAAGCTGACGCCTGAGGAGCGGGCCAGGAAATCAGCGAAGGGAAAGGGCCGGAGGCACGTGACGGACGCAAAGGGCGAAGCACGGCCGTGTCCCTCGCGCAGTAGGAGGACACCAACGCCCGCGTCGCGGCGGCAACGAGGGAGGCACTATTGTATGTAGGGTTAAACCCTGGCCAGCACAGGCTCGTCAACGCCGCCATGGCCGCGGCCAGCACCAGCACGACCGCGGGGGAAGACCAACTCCTAGAAGGATGACAAGTGGGATGCGGCGTCGATCGCCTTGATCGCAACCATGGAGGGCATGATGATCAAGAAGGACTCAAGGGAGGAGAAGCGCCGGCAAGACAAGAAAGTGCAAATGAACGCCTTCATGGAGATCCAAAGGAGAAGACTTGAGATGGAGGCGGAGAAGCAAGCCAAGATGCTAGAGATCGAGGCCGCCAATGCAAAGACCAAGCGAAAGAAGTGGCTCTCACTACCATGATGACGGGAGTGGAGATCATGAAGGTGGATCTCAACACCATGTCACCAAGGAAGAGGCTGTGGTTCGAGAAGATGCAGGCTGACATGCTCAAATTCGACGACGAGTGATCTATGGCTGCGAGCGCCATTATTTTTAGTATGCCGGCAAGTGTGCTGGTATGACCATGGCCGTGATGGCGTGGTTAAACTCCCGCCCCTTTTTGTGTGCTGGCATGTGTGCTGGCCGCTGGCAAGTGTGCCAGCATGAACTGTGTGGTGTTTTTTGAAGCTGACATTGTATGACGGCCGCTGGCATTGTGCCGGCATGAACTTCGGACGACGACATGGCCGCTAGCATGATCTATGGTGACGTGCCTTTTTCCAATTTGTGTGTGGATATGAAATGGGTCGCGGGTGTTGGACGCACTGCAGACCCAAATTTTAGACATGCGGGCACCTTTTTCCTGGCAGGCCACATTCGCCACCGTCAGACTCAGAGGGAGCTGGTGGTGATCCAGGTCTATGGGCCAGCAGATCACGCGCGTTCGGCCGCGTTTCTAGCCGAACTGCAAGCGAAGGTTCTTGTGGTGAGCAACACGCTCACGCCCCTGGTGGTGGGGGGCGACTTTAATCTTATTCGCTCGGGTGCGGATAAAAACAACAATAACATCAATTGGACGAGGGTGTCCATGTTCAACAATGCGATCGCCTCGATGGCTATTAGGGAAGTAGCTGGGTCGGGCGCACGCTACACGTGGACGAACAAGCAATTGGACCCGGTGCGGTCGGTGCTTGATAGAGTCTTCATCTCCCCGGAGTGGGAACTGCTGTATCCGCTCCATTCGTTAGTAGCAGAGACCCGGATCGGTTCGGACCATGTGCCACTTATCCTTGCTTTAGGGGAGGAAAGGATTCGCCACAGCCCCCGTTTCTACTTTGAGACGGCGTGGTTTGAGTATCCTGACTTTGACTCTTTCTTTAGGAAAAAGTGGTCAGCTTGTGTCAGCCAGGTGGGTTACCAAAGGGGCCCAATGGACTTCTGGATCGCGGTAGGGAGCCGCCTCCGGGCCTGCCTCAAGGGCTAGGAAGCCAACTTGGGCAAGCAGGCGCGATCGCTAAGAGAGGGTATTCTAGCCGAGATCGTGAGTATTGACCAGCAAGCAGACGCTCGGCCGTTCTCCGAACAGGAGTGGGCTAGACGCTACGCACTAGAGAACCAAGTGCAGTCCTTGCTGCGGGCGGAAGAGGAGTACTGGAGGCGCCGGGGAGGCCTAAAGTGGATCCTCAAAGGGGACACGAATACTAAGTACTTCCACGCCTACGCCAACGGGAGACGGCGCAGATGTGCGATTCTTTGCTTGCAATCTGACCAAGGATTGCTGTTGACGCAGGAGGCCATTTCGTGGCACGTGTATAATTTCTATATCAATCTTATGGGGACGAGCGAAGAACAGCGTGCAGGGGTTCACGCTGGCATCTAGGACCCGTCACAGCTCGTCTCAGAACGGGAAAACGAGGAGTTGGGACTAGCCTTCTTACCCGAGGAGATTGATGCGGCTCTCATGAGCATGAAGACAGATTCTGCGCCAGGCCCGGACGGCTGGCCCGTTGCCATGTTCAAGCACTTCTGGCCGCTTCTTCGGGGCCCAGTCTTTGACGTGTGTAATGGCTTCATGCGCGGGACAGTAGACATCTCTAGGCTAAATTTCGAGATCCTCTCGCTAATCCCGAAGGTGGTTGGGGTAGATAACATCCGCCAGTTTAGGCCGATCACGCTCATCAACATACCGTTCAAGATATGTTCTAAAGCCACCACCTCCTGCCTGGTCCCGATTGCGCATCGCACAATCAGCCGCACCCAAACGGCTTTTATACGCGGTCGAAACATTCTCGAAGGCTCTCTTGCGCTCCAGGAGATCATTCATGAGCTCAAGCGCACCAACGAACCGGCTATTCTACTAAAACTTGACTTTGAAAAAGCTTACGACCACGTGCACTGGAATTTTTTGCGCCAGGTCCTTCTTAGCCGAGGCTTCTCGGCCATGTGGGTGCACCAGATTTTGCAGCTGGTCTCGGGTGGCCAGACTACTATTTCGGTAAATGGAGAAGTAGGGAATTTCTTCAGGAACAAGCGGGGGTTGCGTCAGGGCGATCCCATCTCCCCGCTCCTGTTCAACTTCGTGGTAGATGCCCTTGCGGCAATGCTGCGCAGGGCGACCGCGGCTGGCCATATCAAGGGTGTGGTTGGCCACCTTATCCCGGGGGGATCTCCCACTTGCAGTACGCAGACAACACTGTGCTACTGTTCCAACCAGACGGCCACAACATTGCTACGGTTAAGGCCCTGCTGTTAAGCTTTGAAGTGACGTCCGGCCTAAAAATAAACTTCCACAAGTGTGAAGTCCTGTCGATGGGGATTGACAGAGAGGAGGGGCACCGAATCACAGACCTCCTCAATTGTAAAGTGGGAAGATTTCCCTTTACGTATCTGGGGCTGCCTCTAGCGCCACAACGAGTGACGATAGACGAATGGGAACCACTGACAGGGAAGGCGGGGAAGAAGGTGAGCCCGTGGCATGGCAAGTTCATGTCCTCTGCAGCCAGACTGGTTCTCACCAACTCGAGTCTTTCCTCGCTCCCCATGTTTGCTATGGGGTTGTTCCTATTGGCAGAAGGGGTTCATGCCAAGTTGGACACGCCGCGTGCACGATTCTTTTGGGAGGGGTCGGGCCTTAAGCGCAAATACCACATGGTGAAATGGGCTGCGGTATGTAGGCCCAAGTCCTTGGGAGGACTAGGGATCACCAACACCAGACTTCAGAACATAGCGCTCATGTGCAAATGGATCTGAAAACTCTCGCAAGGAGCGACTGGACTTTGGGCTGACATCCTTCGGGCCAAGTACTTTCCCAACGGGAATTTCTTTGAAGGGGAAGTAAGGGGCTCCCCCTTTTGGCAAGACCTACAGGCCATCAGACCCGCTTTTGATAAAGGTGCTAAGTTCCAAGTCGGTAATGGTCGCTCCACCCGTTTCTGGCTAGATTTCTGGGTGGGCACAGGCCCTCTCTGGGAAGTGTTCCCAGAGTTGTATGCTCTAGCTGTGACGCCGGACCAGCGAGTGGCAGAGGCATTGGCTCATCCCCTAGCTATTGCCTTCTGCCGTAACCTGAACGAGCAGGAAGCAGCAAAGTGGGAGGCTTTGTTGCAACTCGTAGCCCCCGTGGAGCTAACTGAGGAGCGGGATACGGTTTCTTGGCACCTCAATGCGTCCGGGAAGTTCTCTGTCAAGTCTTTGTACCACAAACTGTGCCAAGGGTCGGTACAGACAGTGGCTAAAGGGCTTTGGCAAGCCCGCGTCCCTCTGAAAATCAAAGTGTTCCTCTGGCAGCTGTTACGCGATCGACTCCCCACATCAGTTAACATTGCAAATAGGAACGGCCCGGCTTCTGGGCCGTGTGCGCTGTGCGGGTCGCCAGAGAACGCGAACCATGTCTTTTTCCTTTGCCCGCTGGCGCGTTTTGCTTGGAGTGCAATGCGCGAGGCGGCCGGGGTCTTGTGGTACCCGCGCTCCTCGCACGAACTGGTGGCGCTCCTGGACTCGGTCCAGGGCCAGGGCAAGAGGGTGATGTGGACCAGCATAGGCGTGCTGCTTTGGTCCCTGTGGCTGACACGCAACAAACTTACCATTGAAGGACAGCTTCCGACGCACCCGGTTAATATTATCTACAAATGCTCTTTCCTCTTGCAGCAATGGAGTCCGTTGGTGAAGCCGAAGGACGCTGATCTCATGAAGCATGCCCAAGTCCGTATTCACCAGGTTTACGTCGCGGCTAGGGAGCCGGTGGTGCCAGCCTAAGGGTGGGCACTTGATTTTGTTTTGGCGAGTCTGCGTACTCAAGGCCATGAGCTTGGGCCTTGTAACAATTCGCGCAGTCAGGCTCTGAACCTTAAGCTTCCTGTTCCTCGCGTAGCCCTGGCTTTTGCCTCGAACTTGTAATGTCCGTGGTTAGCTACTCTGGCTATTCCGATGTGGGCTTTATTAATTTAAGGCCGGACGCTCCCAGCGTCTACGTTCTAAAAAAAATTATTGCCAGATGCATGCATGGCTTCTCCTGTGCCGCGACACACTTGTCCATGCCCCGATTCCTCATGCTTTCGCATTGTTTGTACTGCAAGTCAGCAAAAATAACAAGATAATGCTTATATTATGATAACACTTTGCAGCTGGTATTCTCTCAAAAGAGAAAAACTAACATCCGGAAAAAACACGTCCAGTTTAGGCTTAGTTTGTTGTCGCTGAGCTGTGTCGTGTAGGATTTACTTCGTCTTATAACATGTAAAATAATTCGGTTAGCCAGACAATAAAATAGAAAATTTATTAGGTTAGTGATGCGATTGTAAACCATAATGAGAAGTAAACCATAATTGGCACAATCAGCTGGAACGCTAAAACCAACCTCCTATATGTGTAAGCATTAGTCATATCCACGAACCCAACTACCAGTAAGTTAAGCGTGTCCATCAATCACGGTTGATGGATGATCACTACAAACCTCTATACAAAGCTCACTATTTTGCCTAATTCCAAGTTTTCCTGCTCTCCCCGTGGACATTCCAGTTCCTTTTCGAGTAACCCAAGAAAGTGAGCGCTCAGTAATGGTACCTTTGACACAGTGCGGGTGCAATGGCAGCTAGTGGTACGCAAGGCCACACAGCCACGAGAAGATGATGTTGCATCTTCAGGTTGTCAATGATCAGATCCATGGCGCACCAGCTTTCTTTCCCAAGGTCAGGGGTGGGCTGTCTCTCCATGGAGATGTACTTTTGGGTGCTCTTTCCTAGCTTACTGGTGGTTGGGGCCCGCCATTGCGGGCCTCCTGAGAGTAAGTTGTGGCGGTGCAAGGTAGGAGCGCGCCCCTTCCACTTTCTTGTTTATTCTATCACACTCAAAGTACATGTATATTAGGACTGGTATGCGCAAGTTTTTAACTGAAACTTTAAGATGGAGCCATGCAAAAACAACACACTTAGAGAATGTATTCTGGAGGTTACATGAACGATGATGGTGGTTCAAAAGTAACGGATAGCACATGGCAGCGTCCAAAAGTAGAGGCATACTTCCTGCTGTCTTAAGTCAGACTTAAAAGGTCTTACGAAGATAGAAATATACAGCATGATCAGGGCCACCCTGCTTGCTTGCATGGTACCTCGTGCACCTGCCGTATGAATGAAGATTAATTCAACTATAAACATGTAAGAACTCCCGATGTGGTTAGATGTACGTAGAGAAGACTGTTGGGTTGAACAAAACAATTAATTGTAGATAAAACTGACCAGACAATGACCTTTTGACCGATTTGAGAACATGAGCTGACATGGATAGATTCAGTAAGAGTTGGCTACATAGTAATTAATTTGGGGAATGATTCTCAATTATTAGTATGAAATAGACAATATCATGAAATTAAGATCAACCTTTATATTTGAGATATCTTGCTCCGTTGCCATGCCGGCTCTTGGCTCAGGAATACATTCAAAGAAGCGCTAGGCACATGTCTTCAAGAAAATGTGCCGATAAACAACAATTTGGAACATAAAAGCTACAACTATACTACCCTAAATGAGAATTATCTGAAGACATTAAATTAGTTTTTCTGTCGCTCTGAAATTCCAGCACCTTTGTTAGGCCAGCCAAGAGCTTTTGTTATAGAAATGGCCAAAAGGAATAAGCTAAGATTTCTCATCTATTTGCATTTTGTGTTTTTTTACTCCATAGGTCACTATATACAATTTTCAGTTTATACCCACATGTTATAGAAATGCTGCTTTGTTTTTCAATTAGAATGGGCCAATTTTTGTAGAAATGAACTACCATATCAGAAAATCACTTGATCCAGAGTACAATTCAAATTCATATTAACCAACATACGCTTAGTCACCGAACAATCAAGAAAAACTCATCCAAGATTTGGATATCAATGGTATAATGACAATTGAAAAGGTTCACTGTTGACCCACCTACCTGCTAGGCTTCACTGGTGGCTAAATAAAATCCTAGAGATTGTTATAGTGTATTACATAGCTAGAGCAGTCAAAAAGAAGTACCTATCACGTGCAAATATCTAGCTATGGGCCACATCAGGCAAATCCTCATTTGATCTTGAAAAGCTATGTGAATAAGGCAAGATTGAAGCTTCCGGCTTTTGATTTGATTCTGATATGCATGCCCGTGGAAGGTCAACTGGCCCAATATTTTCTTTGTGGAGATCGTCTCTAGATCAGCTGTGACCTATGTACAAGAAGATAACTTAACAAACCAACAAAATTAGTAGGATATTGCATATCTTAGAGAGGAAAATAGGAGGATATCAAAGGATTGCTTTGGATTAGGTACATACAACAATGTGAGGCACTTGCAGTATGCAGTCCACCTCCTGTATGGGTTCTGACTTAGTGATATTAACAAATTACTGGGGATCGGTCTTATTCATTGGGTCTAACACCTAACATAATAATTGTAGATCTACAAGTATGTTGACCAGTTAAAAATATTATACAAAATGTTCAAACATAGGCTGATGAAGTAAGCAAATCATATATATTAACCAGTTAAATATCTATGCTAAAGGCAAGGATGTGTTGTTGATACCATGACAAGAGGAAATCCAAGCTAAATATTCCTCTCAGATGATGTTTTTAGCAAGGAATTTAGGATAGTAGATCATTAAACCTGCTTATCGAAATAGGTGGCATCACCAGCTTCTTCCAAAATATTTGCAGTCCCTTTAAAGATACTCACCATCTTCCACCTCGCAGAATTGGCAGTTTGTTTTCAAATTAAACCTTTGGTCCTGTTAGGTGTGGTTTGGACGTGGTTTTCACCTTTGATGATCTATTATTCCTGCTAGACGCTAACTTAATTTTAGCTTTTCTTCATTTACATTACATGCATATCTATTCTAATATACATCAATAATTTCAGGTTCGGACATTTTTGCTTGATGCAAACAACTCCTTTTTATTTGAGGTCTTCTGCTTTTACCATTGTTGCAAATATGGAGGGTTTTGAATTTTTTTTCTTTGGATATGTAGGTGTTTCAGGTAATCAGTCGAGATCAAGCATAGCATTTTTCTGTGTGGTCGTGCTGATTAGAAATAGTACTCCCTCCGATCCATATTAATGGACGCACACTTAGAGGAGTAACACTTTTACACCCCACCATGCACCATATATTATTTATAATATTGTTAAGTCTCGATGTCTATTTATAAACAGGGAATGTTCTCAAAATTAACCTCATAGGTGCATACAATCATACAGTGAGTTGACTCGATCAGACCAAGCAACTTCATTTGAGCACGGTTTGTAAATCAAATTTTGGTGAATTCTCTCATCAACGCAAGAAAAAAATTTGTACCATAACCCCGCTAATATTTTCTCTTCCTCTTCTTTCCTTCCGCAATGTGCATCTCTCAAATGAGCTGATTGGAATGCTAACGGCCCGCAGCAACGCGCGGGGAATCATCTAGTTCTAACAGTGCAGCATGTTGCACATGTGCAGTGGCGGATCCAGGACCCAGGCCGGGGGGCCTGGGCCTGGGGCGTGTACAATGCTCTCTTCGGTCAGTGTAGCATTTTGGGCCCTGTAGACACGTTGTAGCTTATTATTGCAGGCCTAGAGCCCGGGGCGTGGCCCAGTCCTAGTTCCGCTCCTGCACATGTGAATTAGCTTGCTATTCTGGTCATTAGGATTAGGTTTGTGGTTGCAAGTGCTGAGTCAGCGACATGCTGTATATCCTAATAGAAAAGGAAATAGGCTGAATTATTCGGTAACCACCAAAGGGCAACTCCTGGCCATGTGAACTGGCGTAGTTTCCAAATCACGTGGACAAAATTATATCTTGCAAACATATACAATTATAAATTATTAGATGGATGATCTGTCGAAAAATGTAATAAATTTGTCGTCAAGATATCATGAACATGCTTGTGAATATAACCCGTGAACCGGATACTATTTTTACGATGAGAATCAGATCGACATTGATAAACAAGGTTCCAAGTGGCACAACTCAACCACATCATATATTTAATGGTTCCACACAACTGTCCACTGTTTTTTTAGATAATGAAATTCTCTAGCAAGTTGCTCCATGAAAGTGATACTAGCAGTAATAAACATTGATGGTTAGTCCGATGACCGTATATAGGAACATGACACATATCCTAATATAGTATATCACTACACAAATGAAGGAGTAAGTTCTGAACCCCATCGTTTTATAAATTGGCCCTGGACAAGAAACCGATCGATGTTGTGATCCTAGTATATACTCCCTCCGTTCCTAAATATAAGTCTTTTTAGACATTTCAAATAGACTATAACACACGGATGTATGTAGACATATTTTAGAGTGTAGATTCACCCATTTTACTTCGTATGTAGTCACTTGTTGAAATCTCTAGAAAGACTTATATTTGGGAACGGAGAGAGTACTAATGTGAAAGTGGTTCTAGCTAAAATCAAGGTACTACTCCCATCGTTCCTAAATATTTGTCTTTTTAGAGATTTTAAATAAACTATCAATACGGGTGTACATAGACATATTTTAGAGTGTAGATTTATTTATTTTGCTTCGTATGTAGTCACTTGTTAAAACCTCTAAAAAGACAAATATTTAGAAACGGAGGAAGTAGAAGAAAAGGCTCGAAACCTCCACTTTTGTTATGTCTTACGCACACGTTTCCACCATCACTCTTTTTCAAGCATCTTATTCTACAAAAATTACTAGTGAGAATGCCCAGTTTGGAAAAAGGAAGACTGGCTTGAAATCCACGGTCCTGTGTACGTACGGTGGTTGTTATTAGTGATCAACACGCAAGGGTTGGAACAAGGAAATATAAATTTCAAATGACGAAGTGCTGAGCAGTCGATGTCACACAAAAACAAAGCCATGCATGATCTCTGATTAACCAGTCGTTCCCTTGTCCCACTGGATCGATCATAGTATCATATATCCTGTGATGATCCGGCCTTTGGCCTTTTGTCCTCGCAACGGTCGGTCGCCGGGAGATCACGCGGCGTCGTCGTCAAGGGTCTTTTTGTTTGTATCTTGGTTATTAATCATTGGGCCTGCATGCATTTCGTTCGGGTTTTAAAATGGTCAAGTTGGCTCTTTGCCACATGGTCCCGACCCTCGATTAAATATAATTTTAAAAAGATTCCACGCTGCTTTTGGACACGGGAAATGGTATGACCGGCCGGAGATTGGACTTTGACCTGCTGCTACATGTGTTCCGACGGAAAGTGGAACCGACCCATGTGGTGATGTTTGAGCGATCGATCGGTCGGGGATAAGCAAAATTTATGATGACTGCTATTATCGTGGATCGGATCAACCTCGCAAATAATATAAAAGTGTGTCTATAGCCAGCGATGCTACATCTACGTAAAACATAAACGTAAATTAATGTAAACATCAACGTGGTGGGTTGGGATTGGAGAGAGGGGGGGAAGGGGCCCATCCCCGGTGAAAATCCGGGGGGGGGGGGAGGATTTTGTTTAGGCAAGTTACGTAAGGTTTCGTAAGTGTTTACGTAGATGTAGCATTATTAGTCTATAGCTATGCGCATGTAGGTAACTAGTTATGTCCGTCGTACATACTAGTTGTTTATTTATACTTTTACTAGTAGAATGCCCGTGCGTTGCCACGGGCCAACAAATGAAATTGTGTAAACAATGCTCATTTTCCTCCCCAGAAACGAGCATATTGCACGCAATGTTCAACCACAACACAAATGCAAGCATATTCTTCTCTCTATTCTTACAAACATGACACACCCCTCTAGCCGCCCTTTCCCATTAAACTTGCCGTTCATCACCTTCTCTGTCCATACATCATTCACCCTCTCAATCTATTGCCCCTTAATTTTGCATGTAGCTTCCATGTCATTGTTTCGTTGTCTCGGACGGTACAAAAAAACCCTACCACGTCACCTTCTTCTAGATCTATTCCTAATCCAAGGAAGCTAAATCTAGTTGAATGACCGTGCGTTGCCCTGAAAAATAAAATTATCTATGAAAACACATATCATAATATCATTATATGGAGTTTGTACATCACATGCTTATGACTATGTTTCTCCAAGCATGCATTTCAATTTCCACCCTCACCAAAATATGTACTTACATGTGCTCCTTCAACCACACAAATACGTCTTATCCCCCCCTCCATGAAATTCGCTTTGCATCATTGTGTTGCACATGTGATATTTAAAAACAAGGAAGCGAGTGGTGTCATCAGCATTAGTCATCTACATTTGGCACTCGGGAAGAAGGCACAATTGGCTTCTCTGACCAGATTTGATTCTATCTAGGTGTTACTCTTCTATATTGACGAGTTCCGTCTGTGAAGCGAATTCTAGGCTTTCTCCTGTTCAACACAGGTACCAAATTTGAGATGCAAAACTTTAAGATGTACATGATTTCTTGCACAAATCCTCTTGCCGAATCATGGAGCTTCAAATTTTCTGTGGACAAAATCATCCGAGTGCAGTGTATTGCAATGCTCGAGTAATAAACATATACAACAAACTTTTGAGTCTATGAATTTATGATAGTGAGGAGTATAAACTATGAAACATAGATTGGAATCTCATGAGGTCAGTACAACTTAAATGAAGTTCCTAAAGAATATAAGTTGAAGATTTCGTAACATATCAGTTGGTATTTCAATGATAGTTGGACCATAAAGTTTGCAAGCTAGTTTCCCTTCTAAGAAGGGCCAAATACATTCCTTATAAACAGCTGGAACTCTATGTCCTTAGTAAGTTTCCCCAAAAAAGCGACACTTGCACCATCATGGATGTCCGAGTACTTCGCATGCTATTTCTCAAATAAGAATGCACTGGTAACTCTGATGTGCGATTCTTGATAGAGCTACCCACATTATATGATATACATTAAACATTTAGCAATTACATACATATCTTCCATGCAACTGGCTATTATATACCGTTCAACCACATACACGTTTTTGACTTTATCAAACTGATAGGCAAAAAAACACAGGATTTAAGATTTATTTGATGGACAAATTTGATATTACCACTACCAAGCATTATATGCAATTGATATTAATCCCAAACACTGAATATATATCTTTTGATAAAAAGATTGAATTCATAGTTACACACAAGATTCAAGTAGTTGATGATATATAGAGATCAGCAGCGTGCCAAATTTAACTTGGGAGTCATGAATTGAAATTCAACAACAAAATATTATATGTAGGAAAATAATTGAACCAAACCTTCATATATACGATGGTTTTGTGAAATGCAACAACAATACACTCGTGACTCATAGCTAAATGCCCGTGCATTGCCACGGAGTTCTAAAAATATATGGAGGTTGCCATGGAGTTATAAATATATGTAGGATTCATAGGTCGGTGTTGACTTGGGCGATAGGATGAGTTAATCGAAAGGAGGTCGGTTATAGGATGGGGTCAAAGAAAACCTAGGTAAAGATGATGCCAAATGCAGTCTGCAACCCATGTCAACCCATGCGCTAGAACTGGATAGCTATCTTCATGGACACAAATATACCATTGTTTGGTTCTATTCTCTTTTAGTTTGTAGAGTAAGAATTTGAATAATTTGAGTATCATTCTATCTCTCAATTGTTGAGAAATTGTGATCAAACCATGCAATGAAGGAACCAAATCAAAAGAAGCTTTCACTTGTGCTTTCTAGCCATTTAAATAAGCATGTGGCATCAAATTATTTAATGGTGTGTCAGCCAATTCCATGATTTTCTAGAAGAGAGAGGCTCGCACTTCACAATATTCATAATTTCAAGGTATGAAAACCTTGCACACACACCTAAATTCAATAAAATATACGACAAATATATAAACAATTATACAATACACACTTGTGACACTATAAACAAATAACTTCAGTTCATGACAGCCTGATCATCCCAGGCCCAGCTTCCAGGGTTTCGACCCCTCCCACCATGTACGGCTCCCCCTCCCACCTCCGTTTTTTGTCTCCCCTCCCCTTTCGCAAAAGAAAACGGTTTTACCCATGCATGTTCACCGCTGGAAATAAGCCCCAACTCATGCATGCACATGCTTTAAAAAAAGCCGGCCGACCCGAAAAGGAAATCTTGCCCACATACTCCGGAGGTGAGCTCGTCCAATCTTGCCACCACTCCATCTCCCCCGATTGTCGTTCTCCACCTTCCCAGCCCTCGCCACTTCACCTCCCCCATCCATGCACCACTTTTGTAGGCAGCCCCTGTCATCGTCGCCTTCATCGATGGCCCCCTCGCCACCACCACAGCGTGATGCCTTGCCATCATCTCCATGCCCCCATCAGTTGCGTCCACTAATCAAATAGTGGGACCTACAAACAGATTATACACTAAAAACTTAGTACGCAAGATTAGTGCAAACCCAAACCAGATTCAGCGAACTAAACCAAATATAACTCCCAGGCAAAGAAGGGTACCTCCCCATCAGTTCCATAGAGTCACACGATCGACAACATATACAGATTTCCGATCAGATGAGTAGACAATGTTGCGAACCTCCCCAGACCATTCTGCAAAGGGTTACAAAATGGTAGATAGAAAATAGGGATGGGGGTGGTGGGAGGTGGGACGAAGAAAAACCGGTGGGAGGGGGGTGGTGGGAGGTGGGACGAAGAAAAACCGGTTGAAAAAAAACCGGTTGAAAATAAACCGATTGAAAGTGGGGGGGGGGACTATTCAACCAATTCGTCCATTAGGGATCCTCTTGACTCACACGCCGACCATGCCTCAACCAGCGAGCATCGGCGCATCGCCGGCGCGCTCCTCTGTGCTCTCCCTCCTCTCTTCCATGGTTGGCACAAGGGAGGGATGAGACGGGCAGGAGAGAGCCTCTTTATCTAGATCAGGCAGGGGTTAGGTTTGGAAAGAGTAAATCAGCTGGAGCGATTGAGGGAAGGAGATCAGAATGGAGCAGGGCGCGATTGAAGGGTATGGCAAGAAGAACTTTTTTGGAAAGCTTTGATTCTGGTGATAATTACCATATTCGAAATTTCCTTAGTTATAGCCTTACCATACATGGATTGATTTATTACTATAATTATCATATTTGAGATTTCTAAGTTTATAGCCTTACCATACGTGGATTAATTGTGATTGATTACCATAAATACGTTGGGTATTGTCGGCCAGACGAGAAAGAGAAAAACCGGTGGGAGGGGGGTGGTGGGAGGTGGGACGAAGAAAAACCGGTTGAAAATAAACCGGTTAAAAGCGGGGGGGACTATTCAACCAATTCGTCCATTAGGAGTAGAGATATATATGTCCAGAAATTTACCTGGAGCATGTACATTTAAAATTTTGTTAGCAACTCACCTGTAGAAGGCATAAAAATTGAGGTCACCAGACACAAAATAAAAAATACATACACATCATGTATGTTCACGATCATGTGAAGTGAAACAATTTTGAACAATAAACCGAAAAATGACGTGTTAAATTTGTCTACGTTCCCAGGAGGCCAAACAGAAATCAAAAGATGTGATGTTCAGTTATCAGTCTACAAACTGAAAGGCATTGTGCTATTCATGACAGTTCTCTTAAACTTCTGATGCAAGAATGCAAATTCGAATGACAAGAATAGACGGTGCCCCTTAATATAGACCCAAAATTAATTTAGTAAACCCATTGATCACAAGATTTTCCGACAGAAACACGATAGACTTCCCGACCTAGCCCTAGAACGGAACCCGTAATGTCCCCCGCCGCTCGGTCCCAAGCCCGCACTGTCGTGGGCGCCTCCCACACCGGCAGCATCCCTTCGGGGTCCCCAAGATGACGAGCGATCCGGCGCGGCGGAAAGGGCTGGCACTGAGGAGCAGCGACTCGGTCGGGAGCCTGGCCAGCGCCAGCGGCTCCCTCCATCATCGCCGCCCTCGGCCACATCCAACGTGGTCGTCGGCCACGAAGAGGCGGATGAGCCCGGCAGCAGGGTGTTGTCCCTCCCGTCGCTTTCATGTTCGACTACTCTTCCTTGGATCGCCTACCACCACAGATGCAGGGATCCTCTTGACTCACACGCCGACCATGCCTCAACCAGCGAGCATCGGCGCATCGCCGGCGCGCTCCTCTGTGCTCTCCCTCCTTTCTTCCATGGTTGGCACAAGGGAGGGATGAGACGGGCAGGAGAGAGCCTCTTTATCTAGATCAGGCAGGGGTTAGGTTTGGAAAGAGTAAATCAGCTGGAGCGATTGAGGGAAGGAGATCGGAATGGAGCAGGGCGCGATTGAAGGGTATGGCAAGAAGAACTTTTTTGGAAAGCTTTGATTCTGGTGATAATTACCATATTCGAAATTTCCTTAGTTATAGCCTTACCATACATGGATTGATTTATTACTATAATTATCATATTTGAGATATCTAAGTTTATAGCCTTACCATACGTGGATTAATTGTGATTGATTACCATAAATACGTTGGGTATTGTCGGCCAGACGAGAAAGAGAAAAACCGGTGGGAGGGGGGTGGTGGGAGGTGGGACAAAGAAAAACCGGTTGAAAATAAACCGGTTAAAAGCGGGGGGGACTATTCAACCAATTCGTCCATTAGGAGTAGAGATATATATGTCCAGAAATTTACCTGGAGCATGTACATTTAAAATTTTGTTAGCAACTCACCTGTAGAAGGCATAAAAATTGAGGTCACCAGACACAAAATAAAAAAATACATACACATCATGTATGTTCACGATCATGTGAAGTGAAACAATTTTGAACAATAAACCGAAAAATGACGTGTTAAACTAGTCTACGTTCCCAGGAGGCAAAACAGAAATCAAAAGATGTGATGTTCAGTTATCAGTCTACAAACTGAAAGGCATTGTGCTATTCATGACAGTTCTCTTGAACTTCTGATGCAAGAATGCAAATTCGAATGACAAGAATAGACGGTGCCCCTTAATATAGACCCAAAATTAATTTAGTAAACCCATTGATCACAAGATTTTCCCACAGAAACACGATAGACTTCCCGACCTAGCCCTAGAACGGAACCCGTAACGTCCCCCGCTGCTCGGTCCCAAGCCCGCACTGTCGTGGGCGCCTCCCACACCGGCAGCATCCCTTCGGGGTCCCCAAGATGACGAGCGATCCGGCGCGGCGGAAAGGGCTGACACTGAGGAGCAGCGACTCGGTCGGGAGCCTGGCCAGCGCCAGCGGCTCCCTCCATCATCGCCGCCCTCGGCCACATCCAACGCGGTCGTCGGCCACGAAGAGGCGGACGAGCCCGGCAGCAGGGTGTTGTCCCTCCCGTCGCTTTCATGTTCGACTACTCTTCCTTGGATCGCCTACCACCACAGATGCAGGGATCCTCTTGACTCACACGCCGACCATGCCTCAACCAGCGAGCATCGGCGCATCGCCGGCGCGCTCCTCTGTGCTCTCCCTCCTCTCTTCCATGGTTGGCACAAGGGAGGGATGAGACGGGCAGGAGAGAGCCTCTTTATCTAGATTAGGCAGGGGTTAGGTTTGGAAAGAGTAAATCAGCTGGAGCGATTGAGGGAAGGAGATCGGAATGGAGCAGGGCGCGATTGAAGGGTATGGCAAGAAGAACTTTTTTGGAAAGCTTTGATTCTGGTGATAATTACCATATTCGAAATTTCCTTAGTTATAGCCTTACCATACATGGATTGATTTATTACTATAATTATCATATTTGAGATTTCTAAGTTTATAGCCTTACCATACGTGGATTAATTGTGATTGATTACCATAAATACGTTGGGTATTGTCGGCCAGACGAGAAAGAGAAAAACCGGTGGGAGGGGGGTGGTGGGAGGTGGGACGAAGAAAAACCGGTTGAAAATAAACCGGTTAAAAGCGGGGGGGGGGACTATTCAACCAATTCGTCCATTAGGAGTAGAGATATATATGTCCAGAAATTTACCTGGAGCATGTACATTTAAAATTTTGTTAGCAACTCACCTGTAGAAGGCATAAAAATTGAGGTCACCAGACACAAAATAAAAAAATACATACACATCATGTATGTTCACGATCATGTGAAGTGAAACAATTTTGAACAATAAACCGAAAAATGACGTGTTAAATTAGTCTACGTTCCCAGGAGGCCAAACAGAAATCAAAAGATGTGATGTTCAGTTATCAGTCTACAAACTGAAAGGCATTGTGCTATTCATGACAGTTCTCTTGAACTTCTCATGCAAGAATGCAAATTCGAATGATAAGAATAGACGGTGCCCCTTAATATAGACCCAAAATTAATTTAGTAAACCCATTGATCACAAGATTTTCCCACAGAAACACGATAGACTTCCCGACCTAGCCCTAGAACGGAACCCGTAACGTCCCCCGCCGCTCGGTCCCAAGCCCGCACTGTCGTGGGCGCCTCCCACACCGGCAGCATCCCTTCGGGGTCCCCAAGATGACGAGCGATCCGGCGCGGCGGAAAGGGCTGGCACTGAGGAGCAGCGACTCGGTCGGGAGCCTGGCCAGCGCCAGCGGCTCCCTCCATCATCGCCGCCCTCGGCCACATCCAACGCGGTCGTCGGCCACGAAGAGGCGGACGAGCCCGGCAGCAGGGTGTTGTCCCTCCCATCGCTTTCATGTTCGACTACTCTTCCTTGGATCGCCTACCACCACAGATGCAGGGATCCTCTTGACTCACACGCCGACCATGCCTCAACCAGCGAGCATCGGCGCATCGCCGGCGCACTCCTCTGTGCTCTCCCTCCTCTCTTGCATGGTTGGCACAAGGGAGGGATGAGACGGGCAGGAGAGAGCCTCTTTATCTAGATCAGGCAGGGGTTAGGTTTGGAAAGAGTAAATCAGCTGGAGCGATTGAGGGAAGGAGATCGGAATGGAGCAGGGCGCGATTGAAGGGTATGGCAAGAAGAACTTTTTTGGAAAGCTTTGATTCTGGTGATAATTACCATATTCGAAATTTCCTTAGTTATAGCCTTACCATACATGGATTGATTTATTACTATAATTATCATATTTGAGATTTCTAAGTTTATAGCCTTACCATACGTGGATTAATTGTGATTGATTACCATAAATACGTTGGGTATTGTCGGCCAGACGAGAAAGAGAAAAACCGGTGGGAGGGGGGTGGTGGGAGGTGGGACGAAGAAAAACCGGTTGAAAGAAAAACCGGTTGGAAATAAACCGGTTGAAAGTGGGGGGGACTATTCAACCAATTCGTCCATTAGGAGTAGAGATATATATGTCCAGAAATTTACCTGGAGCATGTACATTTAAAATTTCGTTAGCAACTCACCTGTAGAAGGCATAAAAATTGAGGTCGCCAGACACAAAATTAAAAAATACATACACATCATGTATGTTCACGATCATGTGAAGTGAAACAATTTTGAACAATAAACCGAAAAATGACGTGTTAAATTTGTCTACGTTCCCAGGAGGCCAAACAGAAATCAAAAGATGTGATGTTCAGTTATCAGTCTACAAACTGAAAGGCATTGTGCTATTCATGACAGTTCTCTTGAACTTCTGATGCAAGAATGCAAATTCGAATGACAAGAATAGACGGTGCCCCTTAATATAGACCCAAAATTAATTTAGTAAACCCATTGATCACAAGATTTTCCGACAGAAACACGATAGACTTCCCGACCTAGCCCTAGAACGGAACCCGTAACGTCCCCCGCCGCTCGGTCCCAAGCCCGCACTGTCGTGGGCGCCTCCCACACCGGCAGCATCCCTTCGGGGTCCCCAAGATGACGAGCGATCCGGCGCGGCGGAAAGGGCTGGCACTGAGGAGCAGCGACTCGGTCGGGAGCCTGGCCAGCGCCAGCGGCTCCCTCCATCATCGCCGCCCTCGGCCACATCCAACGCGGTCGTCGGCCACGAAGAGGCGGACGAGCCCGGCAGCAGGGTGTTGTCCCTCCCATCGCTTTCATGTTCGACTACTCTTCCTTGGATCGCCTACCACCACAGATGCAGGGATCCTCTTGACTCACACGCCGACCATGCCTCAACCAGCGAGCATCGGCGCATCGCCGGCGCGCTCCTCTGTGCTCTCCCTCCTCTCTTCCATGGTTGGCACAAGGGAGGGATGAGACGGGCAGGAGAGAGCCTCTTTATCTAGATCAGGCAGGGGTTAGGTTTGGAAAGAGTAAATCAGCTGGAGCGATTGAGGGAAGGAGATCGGAATGGAGCAGGGCGCGATTGAAGGGTATGGCAAGAAGAACTTTTTTGGAAAGCTTTGATTCTGGTGATAATTACTATATTCGAAATTTCCTTAGTTATAACCTTACCATACATGGATTGATTTATTACTATAATTATCATATTTGAGATTTCTAAGTTTATAGCCTTACCATACGTGGATTAATTGTGATTGATTACCATAAATACGTTGGGTATTGTCGGCCAGACGAGAAAGAGAAAAACCGGTGGGAGGGGGGTGGTGGGAGGTGGGACGAAGAAAAACCGGTTGAAAGAAAAACCGGTTGGAAATAAACCGGTTGAAAGTGGGGGGGGACTATTCAACCAATTCGTCCATTAGGAGTAGAGATATATATGTCCAGAAATTTACCTGGAGCATGTACATTTAAAATTTCGTTAGCAACTCACCTGTAGAAGGCATAAAAATTGAGGTCACCAGACACAAAATTAAAAAATACATACACATCATGTATGTTCACGATCATGTGAAGTGAAACAATTTTGAACAATAAACCGAAAAATGACGTGTTAAATTTGTCTACGTTCCCAGGAGGCCAAACAGAAATCAAAAGATGTGATGTTCAGTTATCAGTCTACAAACTGAAAGGCATTGTGCTATTCATGACAGTTCTCTTGAACTTCTGATGCAAGAATGCAAATTCGAATGACAAGAATAGACGGTGCCCCTTAATATAGACCCAAAATTAATTTAGTAAACCCATTGATCACAAGATTTTCCGACAGAAACACGATAGACTTCCCGACCTAGCCCTAGAACGGAACCCGTAACGTCCCCCGCCGCTCGGTCCCAAGCCCGCACTGTCGTGGGCGCCTCCCACACCGGCAGCATCCCTTCGGGGTCCCCAAGATGACGAGCGATCCGGCGCGGCGGAAAGGGCTGGCACTGAGGAGCAGCGACTCGGTCGGGAGCCTGGCCAGCGCCAGCGGCTCCCTCCATCATCGCCGCCCTCGGCCACATCCAACGCGGTCGTCGGCCACGAAGAGGCGGACGAGCCCGGCAGCAGGGTGTTGTCCCTCCCATCGCTTTCATGTTCGACTACTCTTCCTTGGATCGCCTACCACCACAGATGCAGGGATCCTCTTGACTCACACGCCGACCATGCCTCAACCAGCGAGCATCGGCGCATCGCCGGCGCGCTCCTCTGTGCTCTCCCTCCTCTCTTCCATGGTTGGCACAAGGGAGGGATGAGACGGGCAGGAGAGAGCCTCTTTATCTAGATCAGGCAGGGGTTAGGTTTGGAAAGAGTAAATCAGCTGGAGCGATTGAGGGAAGGAGATCGGAATGGAGCAGGGCGCGATTGAAGGGTATGGCAAGAAGAACTTTTTTGGAAAGCTTTGATTCTGGTGATAATTACTATATTCGAAATTTCCTTAGTTATAACCTTACCATACATGGATTGATTTATTACTATAATTATCATATTTGAGATTTCTAAGTTTATAGCCTTACCATACGTGGATTAATTGTGATTGATTACCATAAATACGTTGGGTATTGTCGGCCAGACGAGAAAGAGAAAAACCGGTGGGAGGGGGGTGGTGGGAGGTGGGACGAAGAAAAACCGGTTGAAAGAAAAACCGGTTGGAAATAAACCGGTTGAAAGTGGGGGGGACTATTCAACCAATTCGTCCATTAGGAGTAGAGATATATATGTCCAGAAATTTACCTGGAGCATGTACATTTAAAATTTCGTTAGCAACTCACCTGTAGAAGGCATAAAAATTGAGGTCACCAGACACAAAATTAAAAAATACATACACATCATGTATGTTCACGATCATGTGAAGTGAAACAATTTTGAACAATAAACCGAAAAATGACGTGTTAAATTTGTCTACGTTCCCAGGAGGCCAAACAGAAATCAAAAGATGTGATGTTCAGTTATCAGTCTACAAACTGAAAGGCATTGTGCTATTCATGACAGTTCTCTTGAACTTCTGATGCAAGAATGCAAATTCGAATGACAAGAATAGACGGTGCCCCTTAATATAGACCCAAAATTAATTTAGTAAACCCATTGATCACAAGATTTTCCGACAGAAACACGATAGACTTCCCGACCTAGCCCTAGAACGGAACCCGTAACGTCCCCCGCCGCTCGGGTCCCAAGCCCGCACTGTCGTGGGCGCCTCCCACACCGGCAGCATCCCTTCGGGGTCCCCAAGATGACGAGCGATCCGGCGCGGCGGAAAGGGCTGGCACTGAGGAGCAGCGACTCGGTCGGGAGCCTGGCCAGCGCCAGCGGCTCCCTCCATCATCGCCGCCCTCGGCCACATCCAACGCGGTCGTCGGCCACGAAGAGGCGGACGAGCCCGGCAGCAGGGTGTTGTCCCTCCCATCGCTTTCATGTTCGACTACTCTTCCTTGGATCGCCTACCACCACAGATGCAGGGATCCTCTTGACTCACACGCCGACCATGCCTCAACCAGCGAGCATCGGCGCATCGCCGGCGCGCTCCTCTGTGCTCTCCCTCCTCTCTTCCATGGTTGGCACAAGGGAGGGATGAGACGGGCAGGAGAGAGCCTCTTTATCTAGATCAGGAAGGGGTTAGGTTTGGAAAGAGTAAATCAGCTGGAGCGATTGAGGGAAGGAGATCGGAATGGAGCAGGGCGCGATTGAAGGGTATGGCAAGAAGAACTTTTTTGGAAAGCTTTGATTCTGGTGATAATTACCATATTCGAAATTTCCTTAGTTATAGCCTTACCATACATGGATTGATTTATTACTATAATTATCATATTTGAGATTTCTAAGTTTATAGCCTTACCATACGTGGATTAATTGTGATTGATTACCATAAATACGTTGGGTATTGTCGGCCAGACGAGAAAGAGAAAAACCGGTGGGAGGGGGGTGGTGGGAGGTGGGACGAAGAAAAACCGGTTGAAAATAAACCGGTTGAAAGTGGGGGGGACTATTCAACCAATTCGTCCATTAGGAATAGAGATATATATGTCCAGAAATTTACCTGGAGCATGTACATTTAGAATTTTGTTAGCAACTCACCTGTAGAAGGCATAAAAATTGAGGTCACCAGACACAAAATTAAAAAATACATACACATCATGTATGTTCACGATCATGTGAAGTGAAACAATTTTGAACAATAAACCGAAAAATGACGTGTTAAATTAGTCTACGTTCCCAGGAGGCCAAACAAAAATCAAAAGATGTGATGTTCAGTTATCAGTCTACAAACTGAAAGGCATTGTGCTATTCATGACAGTTCTCTTGAACTTCTGATGCAAGAATGCAAATTCGAATGACAAGAATAGACGGTGCCCCTTAATATAGACCCAAAATTAATTTAGTAAACCCATTGATCACAAGATTTTCCGACAGAAACACGATAGACTTCCCGACCTAGCCCTAGAACGGAACCCGTAACGTCCCCCGCCGCTCGGTCCCAAGCCCGCACTGTCTTGGGCGCCTCCCACACCGGCAGCATCCCTTCGGGGTCCCCAAGATGACGAGCGATCCGGCGCGGTGGAAAGGGCTAGCACTGAGGAGCAGCGACTCGGTCGAGAGCCTGGCCAGCGCCAGCGGCTCCCTCCATCATCGCCGCCCTCGGCCACATCCAACGCGGTCGTCGACCACGAAGAGGCGGACGAGCCCGGCAGCAGGGTGTTGTCCCTCCCATCGCTTTCATGTTCGACTAGTCTTCCTTGGATCGCCTACCACCACAGAAGCAGGGATCCTCTTGACTCACACGCCGACCATGCCTCAACCAGCGAGCATCGGCGCATCGCCGACGCGCTCCTCTGTGCTCTCCCTCCTCTCTTCCATGGTTGGCACAAGGGAGGGATGAGATGGGCAGGAGAGAGCCTCTTTATCTAGATCAGGCAGGGGTTAGGTTTGGAAAGAGTAAATCAGCTGGAGCGATTGAGGGAAGGAGATCGGAATGGAGCAGGGCGCGATTGAAGGGTATGGCAAGAAGAACTTTTTTGGAAAGCTTTGATTCTGGTGATAATTACCATATTCGAAATTTCCTTAGTTATAGCCTTACCATACATGGATTGATTTATTACTATAATTATCATATTTGAGATTTCTAAGTTTATAGCCTTACCATACGTGGATTAATTGTGATTGATTACCATAAATACGTTGGGTATTGTCGGCCAGACGAGAAAGAGAAAAACCGGTGGGAGGGGGGTGGTGGGAGGTGGGACGAAGAAAAACCGGTTGAAAATAAACCGGTTAAAAGCGCGGGGGGGGGGGGACTATTCAACCAATTCGTCCATTAGGAGTAGAGATATATATGTCCAGAAATTTACCTGGAGCATGTACATTTAAAATTTTGTTAGCAACTCACCTGTAGAAGGCATAAAAATTGAGGTCACCAGACACAAAATAAAAAAATACATACACATCATGTATGTTCACGATCATGTGAAGTTAAACAATTTTGAACAATAAACCGAAAAATGACGTGTTAAATTAGTCTACGTTCCCAGGAGGCCAAACAGAAATCAAAAGATGTGATGTTCAGTTATCAGTCTACAAACTGAAAGGCATTGTGCTATTCATGACAGTTCTCTTGAACTTCTGATGCAAGAATGCAAATTCGAATGACAAGAATAGACGGTGCCCCTTAATATAGACCCAAAATTAATTTAGTAAACCCATTGATCACAAGATTTTCCCACAGAAACACGATAGACTTCCCGACCTAGCCCTAGAACGGAACCCGTAACGTCCCCCGCCGCTCGGTCCCAAGCCCGCACTGTCGTGGGCGCCTCCCACACCGGCAGCATCCCTTCGGGGTCCCCAAGATGACGAGCGATCCGGCGCGGCGGAAAGGGCTGGCACTGAGGAGCAGCGACTCGGTCGGGAGCCTGGCCAGCGCCAGCGGCTCCCTCCATCATCGCCGCCCTCGGCCACATCCAACGCGGTCGTCGGCCACGAAGAGGCGGACGAGCCCGGCAGCAGGGTGTTGTCCCTCCCATCGCTTTCATGTTCGACTACTCTTCCTTGGATCGCCTACCACCACAGATGCAGGGATCCTCTTGACTCACACGCCGACCATGCCTCAACCAGCGAGCATCGGCGCATCGCCGGCGCACTCCTCTGTGCTCTCCCTCCTCTCTTGCATGGTTGGCACAAGGGAGGGATGAGACGGGCAGGAGAGAGCCTCTTTATCTAGATCAGGAAGGGGTTAGGTTTGGAAAGAGTAAATCAGCTGGAGCGATTGAGGGAAGGAGATCGGAATGGAGCAGGGCGCGATTGAAGGGTATGGCAAGAAGAACTTTTTTGGAAAGCTTTGATTCTGGTGATAATTACCATATTCGAAATTTCCTTAGTTATAGCCTTACCATACATGGATTGATTTATTACTATAATTATCATATTTGAGATTTCTAAGTTTATAGCCTTACCATACGTGGATTAATTGTGATTGATTACCATAAATACGTTGGGTATTGTCGGCCAGACGAGAAAGAGAAAAACCGGTGGGAGGGGGGTGGTGGGAGGTGGGACGAAGAAAAACCGGTTGAAAGAAAAACCGGTTGGAAATAAACCGGTTGAAAGTGGGGGGGACTATTCAACCAATTCGTCCATTAGGAGTAGAGATATATATGTCCAGAAATTTACCTGGAGCATGTACATTTAAAATTTCGTTAGCAACTCACCTGTAGAAGGCATAAAAATTGAGGTCACCAGACACAAAATTAAAAAATACATACACATCATGTATGTTCACGATCATGTGAAGTGAAACAATTTTGAACAATAAACCGAAAAATGACGTGTTAAATTTGTCTACGTTCCCAGGAGGCCAAACAGAAATCAAAAGATGTGATGTTCAGTTATCAGTCTACAAACTGAAAGGCATTGTGCTATTCATGACAGTTCTCTTGAACTTCTGATGCAAGAATGCAAATTCGAATGACAAGAATAGACGGTGCCCCTTAATATAGACCCAAAATTAATTTAGTAAACCCATTGATCACAAGATTTTCCGACAGAAACACGATAGACTTCCCGACCTAGCCCTAGAACGGAACCCGTAACGTCCCCCGCCGCTCGGTCCCAAGCCCGCACTGTCGTGGGCGCCTCCCACACCGGCAGCATCCCTTCGGGGTCCCCAAGATGACGAGCGATCCGGCGCGGCGGAAAGGGCTGGCACTGAGGAGCAGCGACTCGGTCGGGAGCCTGGCCAGCGCCAGCGGCTCCCTCCATCATCGCCGCCCTCGGCCACATCCAACGCGGTCGTCGGCCACGAAGAGGCGGACGAGCCCGGCAGCAGGGTGTTGTCCCTCCCATCGCTTTCATGTTCGACTACTCTTCCTTGGATCGCCTACCACCACAGATGCAGGGATCCTCTTGACTCACACGCCGACCATGCCTCAACCAGCGAGCATCGGCGCATCGCCGGCGCACTCCTCTGTGCTCTCCCTCCTCTCTTGCATGGTTGGCACAAGGGAGGGATGAGACGGGCAGGAGAGAGCCTCTTTATCTAGATCAGGCAGGGGTTAGGTTTGGAAAGAGTAAATCAGCTGGAGCGATTGAGGGAAGGAGATCGGAATGGAGCAGGGCGCGATTGAAGGGTATGGCAAGAAGAACTTTTTTGGAAAGCTTTGATTCTGGTGATAATTACCATATTCGAAATTTCCTTAGTTATAGCCTTACCATACATGGATTGATTTATTACTATAATTATCATATTTGAGATTTCTAAGTTTATAGCCTTACCATACGTGGATTAATTGTGATTGATTACCATAAATACGTTGGGTATTGTCGGCCAGACGAGAAAGAGAAAAACCGGTGGGAGGGGGGTGGTGGGAGGTGGGACGAAGAAAAACCGGTTGAAAGAAAAACCGGTTGGAAATAAACCGGTTGAAAGTGGGGGGGACTATTCAACCAATTCGTCCATTAGGAGTAGAGATATATATGTCCAGAAATTTACCTGGAGCATGTACATTTAAAATTTCGTTAGCAACTCACCTGTAGAAGGCATAAAAATTGAGGTCACCAGACACAAAATTAAAAAATACATACACATCATGTATGTTCACGATCATGTGAAGTGAAACAATTTTGAACAATAAACCGAAAAATGACGTGTTAAATTTGTCTACGTTCCCAGGAGGCCAAACAGAAATCAAAAGATGTGATGTTCAGTTATCAGTCTACAAACTGAAAGGCATTGTGCTATTCATGACAGTTCTCTTGAACTTCTGATGCAAGAATGCAAATTCGAATGACAAGAATAGACGGTGCCCCTTAATATAGACCCAAAATTAATTTAGTAAACCCATTGATCACAAGATTGTCCGACAGAAACACGATAGACTTCCCGACCTAGCCCTAGAACGGAACCCGTAACGTCCCCCGCCGCTCGGTCCCAAGCCCGCACTGTCGTGGGCGCCTCCCACACCGGCAGCATCCCTTCGGGGTCCCCAAGATGACGAGCGATCCGGCGCGGCGGAAAGGGCTGGCACTGAGGAGCAGCGACTCGGTCGGGAGCCTGGCCAGCGCCAGCGGCTCCCTCCATCATCGCCGCCCTCGGCCACATCCAACGCGGTCGTCGGCCACGAAGAGGCGGACGAGCCCGGCAGCAGGGTGTTGTCCCTCCCATCGCTTTCATGTTCGACTACTCTTCCTTGGATCGCCTACCACCACAGATGCAGGGATCCTCTTGACTCACACGCCGACCATGCCTCAACCAGCGAGCATCGGCGCATCGCCGGCGCGCTCCTCTGTGCTCTCCCTCCTCTCTTCCATGGTTGGCACAAGGGAGGGATGAGACGGGCAGGAGAGAGCCTCTTTATCTAGATCAGGCAGGGGTTAGGTTTGGAAAGAGTAAATCAGCTGGAGCGATTGAGGGAAGGAGATCGGAATGGAGCAGGGCGCGATTGAAGGGTATGGCAAGAAGAACTTTTTTGGAAAGCTTTGATTCTGGTGATAATTACCATATTCGAAATTTCCTTAGTTATGACCTTACCATACATGGATTGATTTATTACTATAATTATCATATTTGAGATTTCTAAGTTTATAGCCTTACCATACGTGGATTAATTGTGATTGATTACCATAAATACGTTGGGTATTGTCGGCCAGACGAGAAAGAGAAAAACCGGTGGGAGGGGGGTGGTGGGAGGTGGGACGAAGAAAAACCGGTTGAAAGAAAAACCGGTTGGAAATAAACCGGTTGAAAGTGGGGGGGACTATTCAACCAATTCGTCCATTAGGAGTAGAGATATATATGTCCAGAAATTTACCTGGAGCATGTACATTTAAAATTTCGTTAGCAACTCACCTGTAGAAGGCATAAAAATTGAGGTCACCAGACACAAAATTAAAAAATACATACACATCATGTATGTTCACGATCATGTGAAGTGAAACAATTTTGAACAATAAACCGAAAAATGACGTGTTAAATTTGTCTACGTTCCCAGGAGGCCAAATAGAAATCAAAAGATGTGATGTTCAGTTATCAGTCTACAAACTGAAAGGCATTGTGCTATTCATGACAGTTCTCTTGAACTTCTGATGCAAGAATGCAAATTCGAATGACAAGAATAGACGGTGCCCCTTAATATAGACCCAAAATTAATTTAGTAAACCCATTGATCACAAGATTTTCCGACAGAAACACGATAGACTTCCCGACCTAGCCCTAGAACGGAACCCGTAACGTCCCCCGCCGCTCGGTCCCAAGCCCGCACTGTCGTGGGCGCCTCCCACACCGGCAGCATCCCTTCGGGGTCCCCAAGATGACGAGCGATCCGGCGCGGCGGAAAGGGCTGGCACTGAGGAGCAGCGACTCGGTCGGGAGCCTGGCCAGCGCCAGCGGCTCCCTCCATCATCGCCGCCCTTGGCCACATCCAACGCGGTCGTCGGCCACGAAGAGGCGGACGAGCCCGGCAGCAGGGTGTTGTCCCTCCCATCGCTTTCATGTTCGACTACTCTTCCTTGGATCGCCTACCACCACAGATGCAGGGATCCTCTTGACTCACACGCCGACCATGCCTCAACCAGCGAGCATCGGCGCATCGCCGGCGCGCTCCTCTGTGCTCTCCCTCCTCTCTTCCATGGTTGGCACAAGGGAGGGATGAGACGGGCAGGAGAGAGCCTCTTTATCTAGATCAGGCAGGGGTTAGGTTTGGAAAGAGTAAATCAGCTGGAGCGATTGAGGGAAGGAGATCGGAATGGAGCAGGGCGCGATTGAAGGGTATGGCAAGAAGAACTTTTTTGGAAAGCTTTGATTCTGGTGATAATTACCATATTCGAAATTTCCTTAGTTATAGCCTTACCATACATGGATTGATTTATTACTATAATTACCATATTTGAGATTTCTAAGTTTATAGCCTTACCATACGTGGATTAATTGTGATTGATTACCATAAATACGTTGGGTATTGTCGGCCAGACGAGAAAGAGAAAAACCGGTGGGAGGGGGGTGGTGGGAGGTGGGACGAAGAAAAACCGGTTGAAAATAAACCGGTTGAAAGTGGGGGGGACTATTCAACCAATTCGTCCATTAGGAATAGAGATATATATGTCCAGAAATTTACCTGGAGCATGTACATTTAGAATTTTGTTAGCAACTCACCTGTAGAAGGCATAAAAATTGAGGTCACCAGACACAAAATTAAAAAATACATACACATCATGTATGTTCACGATCATGTGAAGTGAAACAATTTTGAACAATAAACCGAAAAATGACGTGTTAAATTAGTCTACGTTCCCAGGAGGCCAAACAAAAATCAAAAGATGTGATGTTCAGTTATCAGTCTACAAACTGAAAGGCATTGTGCTATTCATGACAGTTCTCTTGAACTTCTGATGCAAGAATGCAAATTCGAATGACAAGAATAGACGGTGCCCCTTAATATAGACCCAAAATTAATTTAGTAAACCCATTGATCACAAGATTTTCCGACAGAAACACGATAGACTTCCCGACCTAGCCCTAGAACGGAACCCGTAACGTCCCCCGCCGCTCGGTCCCAAGCCCGCACTGTCGTGGGCGCCTCCCACACCGGCAGCATCCCTTCGGGGTCCCCAAGATGACGAGCGATCCGGCGCGGTGGAAAGGGCTAGCACTGAGGAGCAGCGACTCGGTCGAGAGCCTGGCCAGCGCCAGCGGCTCCCTCCATCATCGCCGCCCTCGGCCACATCCAACGCGGTCGTCGACCACGAAGAGGCGGACGAGCCCGGCAGCAGGGTGTTGTCCCTCCCATCGCTTTCATGTTCGACTACTCTTCCTTGGATCGCCTACCACCACAGAAGCAGGGATCCTCTTGACTCACACGCCGACCATGCCTCAACCAGCGAGCATCGGCGCATCGCCGACGCGCTCCTCTGTGCTCTCCCTCCTCTCTTCCATGGTTGGCACAAGGGAGGGATGAGATGGGCAGGAGAGAGCCTCTTTATCTAGATCAGGCAGGGGTTAGGTTTGGAAAGAGTAAATCAGCTGGAGCGATTGAGGGAAGGAGATCGGAATGGAGCAGGGCGCGATTGAAGGGTATGGCAAGAAGAACTTTTTTGGAAAGCTTTGATTCTGGTGATAATTACCATATTCGAAATTTCCTTAGTTATAGCCTTACCATACATGGATTGATTTATTACTATAATTATCATATTTGAGATTTCTAAGTTTATAGCCTTACCATACGTGGATTAATTGTGATTGATTACCATAAATACGTTGGGTATTGTCGGCCAGACGAGAAAGAGAAAAACCGGTGGGAGGGGGGTGGTGGGAGGTGGGACGAAGAAAATCCGGTTGAAAAAAACCGGTTGAAAATAAACCGGTTGAAAGTGGGGGGGACTATTCAACCAATTCGTCCATTAGGAGTAGAGATTTAGGGCGTCTCCAACATCAACCCATAAAAAATCTTTCGCATCTATCCGCGGCCATTCAAGGCTAGTCACATACATTTTCACATCAACTCAAACCAACCGAACGAAATTCGTGCAAACCGAATGTTTCATTCAAGTTCGAATATAATTTACATAAAAAGGTTGATATTTCGACCGTTTAACTAAAAAACTAGAAAAAAACTAAACCATATACCGGACGACCACCTCGTACGCGTGGCCGCCCCGCCCTGCCCTGCTGCACTGCTGGCTCCATCGGTGCCATCGCCGTCGTCGTCCCTCTAGCGACGGTATGACGCCAGAGGGACGAGACAGCCTTGTCCAGCATCTGCTTGCCGCTAGCGGAGGAGCCACTCTGCCTCCTGCTGCGCCATGTAGAGTGCCACCGCGGTCACTGCCGACGTGGCCTTCGGAACCATGGCGGTGGCCTCGCCGCGGTCGTCATTGGTGGAGCAGTCGCTAAGCGACCACTCCTCGCTGATCTTGGCAAGATCGCCATCACGACGGCGACAAACCCATGTCACGGAGCGATCGCTCCGTCGGTGGCGATCCCATGTCACGCAGCGACCGCTCCGTCATTAGCTCGATCTGACAGACGAAATCTTCGTTCGTCAGAGCGGCCTCCTTGAGGATTCGGGGCGGTTGCGGTGGTGGTCACGCGGCAGCTTCGGCGGCGCCTGTTCCTCCTCGTCACCGGAGAAGATGACGATCTCCTCCTTGGTGGAGGAGCCTGCTGCCGCGGACGCTGACGAGCCCGGAGAGCGTATGCGACGGTGCTAAGACCCGCCGAAGGAGGAGCTTCCGCCTACTCCGCCTGCCAGCGCGGAGCACCAGGACTTTGCATTGGCGCAAATTGGGTCGAAGAGGGGGGTTGAGGGGCTCGGGGCACCGAGATTGTAACGCCCCGAGACCGATGTGCCAGGTGTCCTCCAGTTATTTGTTGTTGTTGCCGTGTCATTGCTTGCGTGTCATGCATTGCATATCATGTCATCATGTGCATTTCATTTGCATACGTGTTTGTCTCATGCATCCGAGCCTTTTCCCCGTTGTCCGTTTTGCATTCCGGCGCTCCGTTCTCCTCCGATGGTCATTTCTACCTTTCTTTCATGTGTGGGGATTAAACATTTCCGGATTGGACCGAGACTTGTCATGCGGCCTTGGTTTACTACCGGTAGACCGCCTGTCAAGTTTCGTACCATTTGGACTTCGTTTGATGCTCCAACGGTTAACCGAGGGACCGAAAAGGCCTCGTGTGTGTTGCAGCCCAATACCCTTCCAATTTGGCCCAAAACCCACCTAAACCTCCTCCATCGTCTCGGTCGTTCGATCACGATCGCGTGGCCGCAAACCGCACCTCATTTGGACTCTCCTAACTCCCTCTACCTATAAATATGTGTCTCCCTTCGAAATTCTCGCGCAGATGAAACCCTAGCCCCGCTCCTCGCGTCGCCGGACAAACTTCCCACCACCGGTCGGACATGTCTGCCGCCCTCAGCCACCTCACTCCGTCCAATCGGAGAGCGCCACCTCACCGCCGCCAGCGTCCTCACCCACTCAGCGCGCGACATGTCAGCGCCACCACCCTCTCTCTCCTCCCGCACCGCGCCCCGCCCGCCGGGGCTTGAATCTGGCCCCCCGAGCCCATCGCGTCGCCGCCGCCTGCCCGAGGCGACCACCGCCCGCCTCCTCGCGTCCTTGCTCGTCCCCGCCACCTCGGGAGCTCGCCGCCGTCTCAAACCACGCCGCGCTCCGCTGCCCCGTTCGCCGGACAGCGCCGCCGCGGTCCGCCTCGTTGCCACCGCCACCTCGTCGCCGCGGGCGCCGTCCGGCGCCGCCATCCTTCACGCCGGCGCGGCTCCGCTGCCCCGCCGCGGTTAGCTCGCCTCGCCGCCGTCCATTCCAGCTCCCGGCCGTCGCCGAGTCGCCGGATCTCCACCGCGCCTCGCCGGAGTCGCCGCCCGCTTCGCCGGAGAACCCCTCCTCGCCGGATGCGGAGGGGATGGACAAGATCCACCACTTCCCCGTACCAAACGCACCCTCGCCCGATCCGGATCTCGTCGTACCGGATCCCTCCGCCCCGTTGACTTTTCGCGGAGGGTATAATTTCTTCTAAGTCCCTGAGATTTCAGATTCATGTGCCCATTTTCATCGCATCATAACTTTGCATCCATAGCTCCGATTCATGCATATAGCATATCAAAATGTTCGTCTCAGAGAGTACATCATTTCATTCCATTGCATCATTTTCATCTGAGTTCATCTTAATGCCCGAAATGCTGTTAGAAGAGTGCTATTTGAGATAATTGTCAGATCTGCTGCTCCATTTAGATATTTGTCATTCTTGCCATGATTATTGTGTGCATGATATGCCCATGAGCTCTACATGTGTTTTGTTAAGGGTTTTTCCATCTTTCCAGAGGTGCAACCCATGTATTTTTGTGATGTGTGTGGTGACTAGTACAAGCTTGCAAAGTGGTGCACTCGTTAATGCTGATTTCAGGGACTTAGCATTTCCACTAAGTCCTTGGTCTGTTTATCTCATATGACCATATGTTCATGTTATTTCCTAGTGATCCGTGCCTCTTTTGAGGAGGATCAGTAAGGATGTTTTGTTAATTTTGTAGTGCTCTATCCATCCATGTCTTTGTTTACAATTATGGAGCAACCTAGCTTGAGTCAATCGAGCTCTACTTTTGCTATTTCGTAAATCTGGGCAGATTGTCTACTTGTTAGCGAATTTGCCGAGGATGTTGTAGTTGATCCGTGCATGCCATGTTATTGTTCTTGCCATGTCTAGCTTGTATAATGTGTATTCTTGATGGATGTATGCTTATATTGTCATGCCTTGCTCTGTAGTGAGTGCATCGAACTTGTTAATATGCCTACTTGATATCTGTTTCAGCATGCTCCAGTTTTCACTAAGTCTGAGAACTGATTATGCTTTTGCTATGTTCACATGCTTGCAATTGTATTTTCTGATCCCTTTTGGCTCAAGGACACTAAGGGACTTTTGTTAATATCTTTGAGTAGCTCCATGCCATGCTTTACTTTGCCATGTTCAGGTCATGTAGCATATAGTTTTCATGCTCCGAAGAGTGCTACCTGATCTGAAATTTCACACAAGTGTTAATTTCACCAAGTCTGAGATCTGTTTTCCATATGCATTTTTGCCATGCTTGTTTGAACCTGTTAATGGATGAATTGGCCGTAGCTCAGTGCTAGTCTTTTGTTAAGCATCATGAGTGGATCTCTGCCATTTATTTTGTTGTCATGTTTGGTTGCTGTAGCATGTTCATCTTGTTGCATTTAGATGGCTACTTGCTGTAAATCGCAGATCATGGTCATATTGGAATCGCTTGCCATTTTCAAACCGTAACTCCGATTCCGGCGTTCTTTATATCGTTTTCAAGTGATTTCATCTCATCTTTCCAGTGGCACACTTGAATTTCCAAGTTGAGGCCAGGTTCATGCATTCCTTGTCTAATCATGCATATGCATCGCATACCGCATCCCGCATATCATACCATGTTCATGTGTTGGTTGTTTACTATGTTGTGTGCTTCTTTCCGGTGTTTGCTTCTTCGGGTTGGTTTCGGTTACGTCGCGTTTGTGAGGACCCATTCGTCTATGTCTGTTTGTCTTCTTCTTGGACTCGTTCTTCTTCCTTGCGGGATCTCAGGCAAGATGATCATACCCTCGAAATCACTACTATCTTTGCTTTGCTAGTTGCTCGCTCTTTTGCTAAGCTTGTGCTGTGATAACTACCACTTGCTTATCATGCCTCCTATATTGTTGAACCAAACCTCTAACCCACCTTGTCCTAGCAAACCATTGATTGGCTATGTTACCGCTTTGCTCAGCCCCTCTTATAGTGTTGTTAGTTGCAGGTGAAGATTGAAGTTTGTTCCTTGTTGGAACATGGAGATGTTGTTCCTTGTTGGAACATGTTACTTGTTGGGATATCACAATATATCTTATTTAATTAATGCATCTATATACTTGGTAAAGGGTGGAAGGCTCGGCCTTATGCCTGGTGTTTTGTTCCACTCTTGCCGCCCTAGTTTCCGTCATATCGGTGTTATGTTCCCGGATTTTGCGTTCCTTACGCGGTTGGGCTATTATGGGAACCCCTTGACAGTTCGCCTTAAGTAAAGCTTTTCCAGCAATGCCCAACATTGGTTTACCATTTGCCACCTAGCCTTTTCTTTACCCTTGGGAGTCGCGCTCCTGAGGGTCATCATTATTTTACCCCTCGGGCCAGTGCTCCTCTGAGTGTTGGTCTAACCTGTCAGCTGCCGGTGACCACCAGGGGCAACTTTGGGCTGGCCTACCCGTACCTAGGACAATCTGAGTGTGCCCTGAGAAAGAGATATGTGCAGCTCCTATCGGGATTTGTCGGCACATTCGGGTGGTGTTGCTGGTTTAGTTTTACCCTGTCGAAATGTCTTGTTGTACCGGGATACCGAGTCTGATCGGAACGTCTCGGGAGGAGGTCTATTCCTTCGTTGACCGTGAGAGCTTGTGATGGGCTAAGTTGGGACACCCCTGCAGGGATTTGAACTTTTGAAAGCCGTGCCCGCGGTTATGGGCAGATGGGAATTTGTTAACGTCCGGTTGTAGAAAACCTGAAGTTGACCTTAATTAAAATACATCAACCGCGTGTGTAACCGTGATGGTCTCTTTCCGGCGGAGTCCGGGAAGTGAACACGGTTGTTGGAGTTATGCTTGACGTAGGTTGTTTTAGGATCACTTCTTGATCATACTTTTATCGACCGTGCTTTGCCTTCTCTTCTCGCTCTCATTTGCGTATGTTAGCCACCATATATGCTAGTCGCTTGCTGCAGCTCCACCTCATACCTTTTACCTTACCCATAAGCTTAAATAGTCTTGATCGCGAGGGTGCGAGATTGCCGAGTCCCCGTGACTCACAAATACTTCCAAAACCAGCTTGCAGGTGCTGATGATGCCATTCCAGCTGACGCAACCAAGCTCAGGAGGAGCTCGATGAAGATCTTATCCTTCATGTTGTTTCGTTCTAGTTGATCAGTAGTGGAGCCCAGTTGGGTCGATCGGGGACCTTTGTCGCATTTGGGGTTCTTCTTTTATTTTGGTTCTGTAGTCGGACCTTGATTGTATCCGGATGATGTAATGCTTTATTCATGTAATTGTGTGTAGTGGCGATTGTAAGCCAACTATGTATCTTTCCCTTATGTATTACATGGGTTGTGTGAAGATTACCTCACTTGCGACATTGCTTTCAATGCGGTTATGCCTCTAAGTCGTGCTTCGACACGTGGGAGACAACGTAGTAATTTCAAAAAATTTCCTACGCACACGCAAGATCATGTGATGCATAGCAACGAGAGGGGAGAGTGTTGTCTACGTACCCACGCAGACCGACTGCGGAAGCGTTGACGCAACGTAGAGGAAGTAGTCGTACGTCTTCACGATCCAACCGATCAAGCACCGAAACTATGACACCTCCGAGTTCGAGCACACGTTCAGCTCGATGACGATCCCCAGACTCCGATCCAGCAAAGTGTCGGGGAAGAGTTCCGTCAGCACGACGGCGTGGTGACGATCTTGATGCACTACAGCAGCAGGGCTTCGCCTAAACTCCGCTACAGTATTATCGAGTACTATGGTGGCTGGGGGCACCGCACACAGCTAAGGAATAGATCACGTGGATCAACTTGTGTTTCTTGATCTATCTTTGGTGCTAGCCCTGCCCCTCTATTTATATCTTGAGCCCTGGGGTCGAAACTTGGAGTTAAAGTCTTCACAAAGTCGGTTTCACCCGATAGGCAAGAGTCCTTCTCGGACTCCAGGGCCAGACGCCAGGGATCCCGGCGTCTAGACCCAGACGCCAGGGACCCTGGCATCTGGCCCCTGGACTCCGCAAAACTTCCTTTTGCGCTTTCCAAAAACCTTGTGGGCTTTCCCATTTGGCCCAAATAAAGTGTTCTCGTACCCAAACATTTCGGGAAACATCCGGAACCCCTTCCGGTGATTTCCGAAACCCTTTCGGTGACCAAACACTATTATCATATATATCAAACTTTATCTCCGGACCATTCCGGAGTTCCTCATCATGTCCGTGATCTCATCTCGGACTCCGAACAACATTCGGTACATCAAAATGCATAAAACTCATAACATAATTGTCATCGTAACCTTCAGCGTGCGGACCCTACGGGTTCGAGAACAATGTAGACATGACCGAGACACGTCTCCGGTCAATAACCAATAGCGGGACCTGGATGCCCATATTGGCTCCTACATATTCTACGAAGATCTTTATCGGCCAGACCGCATAACAACATACGTTGTTCCCTTTGTCATCGGTATGTTACTTGCCCGAGATTCGATCGTCGGTATCCAATACCTAGTTCAATCTCGTTACCGGCAAGTCTCTTTACTCGTTCCATAATACATCATCTCACAACTAACATATTAGTTGTAATGCTTGCAAGGCTTATGTGATGTGCATTACCGAGAGGGCCCAGAGATACCTCTCCGACAATCGGAGTGACAAATCCTAATCTTGAAATACGCCAACCCAACATCTCCCTTTGGAGACACCTGTAATGCTCCTTTATAATCACCCAGTTAAGTTGTGACGTTTGGTAGCACCCAAAGTGTTCCTCCGGCAAACGGGAGTTGCATAATCTCATAGTCATAGGAACATGTATAAGTCATGAAGAAAGCAATAGCAACATACTAAACGACCGGGTCCTAAGCTAATGGAATGGGTCATGTCAATCAGATCATTCAACTAATGATGTGACCTCGTTAATCAAATAACAACACTTTGTTCATGGTTAGGAAACATAACCATCTTTGATTAACGAGCTAGTCAAGTAGAGGCATACTAGTGACACTCTGGTTGTCTATGTATTCACACATGTATTATGTTTCCGGTTAATACAATTCTAGCATGAATAATAAACATTCATCATGAAATAAGGAAATAAATAATAACTTTATTATTGCCTCTAGGGCATATTTCCTTCAGTCTCCCACTTGCACTAGAGTCAATAATCTAGATCACATCACCATGTGATTAACATCGATAGTTCACATCATCATGTGATTAACACCCATAGTTCACATCGTCATGTGACCAACACCCAAAGGGTTTACTAGATTCGGTAATCTAGTTCACATCGCTATGTTATTAACACCCAAAGAGTACTAAGGTGTGATCATGTTTTGCTTGTGAGATAATTTTAGTCAACGGGTCTGCCACATTCAGATCCGTAAGTATTTTGCGAATTTCTATGTCAACAATGCTCTGCATGGAGCTACTCTAGCTTATTGCTCCCACTTTCAATATGTATCTAGATCGAGACTTAGAGTCATCCAGATCTGGACTTAGAGTCATCCAGATCTGTGTCAAAACTTGCATCGACGTAACTTTTTACGATGAACCTTTTTGTCACCTCCATAATTGAGAAATATTCCTTATTCCACTAAGGATAATTTTGACCGTTGTCCAGTGATCTACTCCTAGATCACTATTGTACTCCCTTGCCAAATCAGTGCAGGGTATACAATAGATCTGGTATACAGCATGACATACTTTATAGAACCTATGGCCAAGGCATAGGGAATGACTTTCATTCTCTTTCTATCTTCTGCCGTGGTCGGGCTTTGAGTCTTACTCAACTTCACACCTTGTAACACAGGCAAGAAACTTTTTCTTTGATTGTTCCATTTTGAACTACTTCAAAATCTTGTCAAGGTATGTACTCATTGAAAAAACTTATCAAGCGTCTTGACCTATCTCTATAGATCTTGAAGCTCAATATGTAAGCAGCTTCACCGAAGTCTTTCTTTGAAAAACTCCTTTCAAACACTCCTTTTATGCTTTACAGAATAATTCTACATTATTTCCGATCAACAATATGTCAAACACATATACTTATCAGAAATTATGTAGTGCTCCCACTCACTTTCTTGTAAATACAGGCTTCACCGCAAGTCTGTATAAAACTATATGCTTTGATCAACTTATCAAAGCGTATATTCCAACTCCGAGATTCTTGCACCAGTCCATAGATGGATCGCTGGAGCTTGCATATTTAGTTAACACCTTTAGGATCGACAAAACCTTCTAGTTGCATCGTATACAACTCTTCTTTAGTAAATTCATTAAGGAATGCAGTTTTGTTTATCCATTTGCCAGATTTCATAAAATGCGGCAATTGCTAACATGATTCGGACAGACTTAAGCATAGATACGAGTGAGAAAATCTCATCGTAGTCAACACCTTGAACTTGTCGAAAACCTTTTGCGACAATTCTAGCTTTGTAGATAGTAACACTACTATCAGCGTCCGTCTTCCTCTTGAAGATCCATTTATTTTCTATGGCTTGCCGATCATCGGGCAAGTCAACCAAAGTCCATACTTTGTTCTCATACATGGATCATATCTCAGATTTCATGGCTTCAAGCCACTTTGCGGAATCTGGGCTCACCATCGCTTCTTCATAGTTCGCAAGTTCGTCATGGTCTAGTAACATGACTTCCAGAACAGGACGTCATGGTCTAGTAACATGACTTCCAGAACAGGATTACCGTACCACTCTGGTGCGGATCTCACTCTGGTTTACCTACGAGATTTGGTAGTAACTTGATCTGAAGTTACATGATCATAATCATTAGCTTCCTCACTAATTGGTGTAGTAGTCACAGGAACAGATTTCTGTGATGAACTACTTTCCAATAAGGGAGCAGGTACAGTTACCTCATCAAGTTCTACTTTCCTCCCACTCACTTCTTTCGAGAGAAACTCCTTCTCTAGAAAAACTCCGAATTTAGCAACAAAAGTCTTGCTTTCGTATCTGTGATAGAAGGTGTATCCAATAGTTTCCTTTGGATATCCTATGAAGATTTACTTCTCCGATTTGGGTTCGAGCTTATCATGTTGAAACCTTTTTCACATAAGCATCGCAGTCCCAAACTTTAAGAAACGACAGCTTAGGTTTCTTGCCAAACCATAGTTCACATGGTGTCGTCTCAACGGATTTAGATGGTGCCCTATTTAACGTGAATGCAGCTGTCTCTAGTGCATAACCCCAAAACGATAGTGGTAGATCGGTAAGAGACATCATAGATTGCACTATATCCAATAAAGTACGGTTATGACGTTCGGACACACCATTACATTGTGGTGTTCCAGGTGGCATGAGTAGTGAAACTATTTCACATTGTTTTTTTTAACTGAGGGCCAAACTCGTAACTCAAATACTCTTCTCTACGATCAGATCGTAGAAAATTTTATTTTCTTGTCACGATGATTTTCCACTTCACTCTAAAATTCTTTGAACTTTTCAAATGTTTCAGACTTATGTTTCATCAAGTAGATATACCCATATCTGCTCAAATCATCTGTGATGTTCAGAAAATAACGATACTTGCAGTGAGCTTTAACACTCATCGGACCGCATACATCAGTATGTATTATTTCCAATAAGTCAGTTGCTCGCTCCGGAGAATGGAGTCTTAGTTATCTTGCCCAAGAGGCATGGTTCGCAAGCATCAAGTGATTCATAATCAAGTGATTCCAAAATCCCATCAGCATGGAGTTTCTTCATGCGCTTTACACCAATATGACCTAAACAGCAGTGCTACAAATAAGTTGCACTATCATTATTAACTTTGCATCTTTTAGTTTCAATATTATGATTATGTGTATCACTACGATCGAGATCCAACAAACTATTTCATTGGGTGTGTAACCATATAAGGTTTTATTCATGTAAACAGAACAACAATTTATTCTCTTACTTAAATAAATAACTGTATCACAATAAACATGATCAAATCATATTCATGCTTAACGCAAACACCAAATAACACTTATTCAGATTCATCACTAATCCCGAAAGTATAGGGAGTGTGCGATGATGATCATATCAATCTTGGAACCACTTCCAACACACATCGTCACTTTACCCTTAACTAGTCTCTGTTTATTCTGCAACTCCCGTTTCGAGTTACTAATCTTAGCAACTGAACTAGTATCAAATACTGAGGGGTCGCTATAAACACTAGTAAAGTACACATCAATGACATGTATATCAAATATACTTATGTTCACTTTGCCATCCTTCTTATCTGCCAATCACTTGGGGTAGTTCCGCTTCCAGTGACCAGTACCTTTGCAGTAGAAACACTTAGTCTCAGGCTTAGGACCAGACTTGTGCTTCTTCACTTGAGCAGCAACTTGCTTGCCGTTCTTCTTGAAGTTCCCCTTCTTCCCTTTGCCCTTTTATTGAAACTAGTGGTCGTGTCTACCATCAACACTTGATGCTCTTTCTTGATTTCTACCTTCGTCGATTTCAACATCACGAAGAGCTTGGGAATCGTTTCTGTTATCCCTTGCATATCATAGTTCATCACGAAGTTCTACTAACTTGGTGATGGTGACTAGAGAATTCTGTCAATCACTATCTTATCTGGAAGATTAACTCCCACTTGATTCAAGCGATTGTAGTACTCAGACAATCTAGGCACATGCTCACTAGTTGAGCGATTCTCCTCCATCTTTTAGCTATAGAACTTGTTGGAGACTTCATATCTCTCAACTCGGGTATTTGCTTGAAATATTAACTTCAACTCCTGGAACATCTCATATGGTCCATGACGTTCAAAACGTCTTTGAAGTCCCGATTCTAAGCCGTTAAGCATGGTGCACTAAACTATCAAGTATTCATCATATTGAGCTAGCCAAACGTTCATAACATCTGCATCTGCTCCTGCAATAGGTCTGTCACCTAGCGGTGCATCAAGGACATAATTCTTCTATGCAGCAATGAGGATAAACCTCAGATCACGGATCCAATCCGCATCATTGCTACTAACATCTTTCAACACAATTTTTCTCTAGGAACATATCAAAATAAACCTATGAAAGCAATAACACGAGCTATTGATCTACAACATAGATATGCTAATACTACCAGGACTAAGTTCATGATAAATTTAAGTTCAATTAATCATATTACTTAAGAACTCCCACTTAGATAGACATCCCTCTAATCTTCTAAGTGATCACGTGATCCAAATCAAATAAACCATAACCGATCATCACGTGAGATGGAGTAGTTTTCAATGGTGAACATCGTTATGTTGATCATATCTACTATATGATTCATGCTCGACCTTTCGGTCTCTGTGTTCCAAGGCCATATCTGCATATGCTAGGCTCGTCAAGTTTAACCTGAGTATTCTGCGTGTGCAAAAACTGGCTTGCACCCGTTGTAGATGGACGTAGAGCTTATCACACCCGATCATCACGTGGTATCTGGGCACGACGAACTTTGGCAACGGTGCATACTCGGGGAGAACACTTCTTGATAATTTAGTGAGAGATCATCTTATAATGCTACCGTCAATCAAAGCAAGATAAGATGCATAAAGGATAAACATCACAGGCAATCAATATAAGTGATATGATATGGCCATCATCATCTTGTGCCTGTGATCTCCATCTCCGAAGCACCGTCATGATCACCATCGTCACCGGTGCGACACCTTGATCTCCATCGCAGCATCATTGTCGTCTCGCCAATCTTATGCTTCCACGACTATCACTACCGCTTAGTAATAAAGTAAAGCATTACATCGCGATTGCATTGCATACAATAAAGCGACAACCATATGGCTCCTGCCAGTTACCGATAACTCGGTTACAAAACATGATCATCTCATACAATAAAATTCAGCATCATGCCTTGACCATATCACATCACAACATGCCCTGCAAAAACAAGTTAGACGTCCTCTACTTTGTTGTTGCAAGTTTTACGTGGCTGCTACGGGCTTAAGCAAGAACCAATCTCACCTACGCATCAAGGACCGGGCGTAGCCACACTTGGTTCAACTAAAGTTGGAGAAACAGTCACCCGCAAGCCACCTGTTTGCAAAGCACGTCGGGAGAACCGGTCTCGCGTAAGCGTACGCGTAATGTTGGTCTGGGCCGCTTCATCCAACAATACCGCCGAACCAAAGTATGACATGCTGGTAGGCAGTATGACTTATATCACCCACAACTCACTTGTGTTCTACTCGTGCATATAACATCAAACCATAAAACCTAGGCTCTGATACCACTGTTGGGGAACGTAGTAATTTCAAAAAATTTCCTACGCACACGCAAGATCATGTGATGCATAGCAATGAGAGGGGAGAGTGTTGTCTACGTACCCACGCAGACCGACTGCGGAAGCGTTGACGCAACATAGAGGAAGTAGTCGTACGTCTTCACGATCCAACCGATCAAGCACCGAAACTATGGCACCTCCGAGTTCGAGCACACGTTCAGCTCGATGACGATCCCCGGACTCCGATCCAGCAAAGTGTCGGGGAAGAGTTCCGTCAGCACGACGGCGTGGTAACGATCTTGATGCACTACAGCAGCAGGGCTTCGCCTAAACTCCGCTACAGTATTATCGAGTACTATGGTGGCTGGGGGCACCGCACACGGCTAAGGAATAGATCACGTGGACCAACTTGTGTTTCTTGATCTATCTTTGGTGCTAGCCCTGCCCCTCTATTTATATCTTGAGCCCTGGGGTCGAAACTTGGAGTTAAAGTCTTCACAAAGTCGGTTTCACCCGATAGGCAAGAGTCCTTCTCGGACTCCAGGGCCAGACGCCAGGGATCCCGGCGTCTGGACCCAGACGCCAGGGACCCTGGCGTCTGGCCCCTGGACACCGCAAAACTTCCTTTTGCGCTTTCCAAAAACCTTGTGGGCTTTCCCCTTTGGCCCAAATAAAGTGTTCTCGTACCCAAACATTTCGGGAAACATCCGGAACCCCTTCCGGTGATTTCCGGAACCCTTCCGGTGACCAAACACTATTATCATATATATCAAACTTTATCTCCGGACCATTCCGGAGTTCCTCGTCATGTCCGTGATCTCATCTCGGACTCCGAACAACATTCGATACATCAAAATGCATAAAACTCATAACATAACTGTCATCATAACCTTAAGCGTGTGGACCCTACGGGTTCGAGAACAATGTAGACATGACCGAGACACATCTCCGGTCAATAACCAATAGCGGGACCTGGATGCCCATATTGGCTCCTACATATTCTACGAAGATCTTTATCGGTCAGACCGCATAACAACATACGTTGTTCCCTTTGTCATCGGTATGTTACTTGCCCGAGATTCGATCGTCGGTATCCAATAGCTAGTTCAATCTCGTTACCGGCAAGTCTCTTTACTCGTTCCGTAATACATCATCTCACAACTAACATATTAGTTGTAATGCTTGCAAGGCTTATGTGATGTGCATTACCGAGAGGGCCCAGAGATACCTCTCCGACAATCGGAGTGACAAATCCTAATCTCGAAATACGCCAACCCAACATCTCCCTTTGGAGACACCTGTAATGCTCCTTTATAATCACCCAGTTAAGTTGTGACGTTTGGTAGCACCCAAAGTGTTCCTCCGGCAAACGGGAGTTGCATAACCTCATAGTCATAGGAACATGTATAAGTCATGAAGAAAGCAATAGCAACATACTAAACGACTGGGTGCTAAGCTAATGGAATGGGTCATGTCAATCAGATCATTCAACTAATGATGTGACCTCGTTAATCAAATAACAACACTTTGTTCATGGTTAGGAAACATAACCATCTTTGATTAACGAGCTAGTCAAGTAGAGGCATACTAGTGACACTCTGGTTGTCTATGTATTCACACATGTATTATGTTTCCGGTTAATACAATTCTAGCATGAATAATAAACATTCATCATGAAATAAGGAAATAAATAATAACTTTATTATTGCCTCTAGGGCATATTTCCTTCAATAGCCGCATCGAGGGCGTTACAAGTTGGTAATCAGAGCCTTCCCCGACCTTAGGAGCCCCCATTGCTTGATCGTTTTTAGCAGCCGTTGTTGAGTCTAGAAAAATGTTTTGAGTCATTTAGGAATTATGTATCGGAGAGTTTAGGAATTCTTTTTACTCCCCAGTCCCTTCATCGCTCTGCTAAGGCATCCTGACGTAGAGTTTTGACTCTTCTCTTCTCAAATTTCACTAATTTTTTTTTAGGATCACGCGGGTATCTTGGAATCGTTCCGATGGTTTTATGATGAGAACATTGTTCTTGGTGCCTCCTGACATTTAGGGGTTGTGGCAGTGTCCCGGGGAGTTGAGCTCTGAGGTGTTGTCGTCATAATTTTATCGTTGCAGTTCTGGAATACCTGAGTTTAGTACGCCGACATCGAAAATCTATTTTATGCAGTTCGTTGATGAGATAACCTCGACGCCACCCAGTACTGGGGCGGGAGTTCAGGAGTATCGCAATAACTTGTATAACAGATGCTTTTCAAAGGTTGAGGTAGATGGTTTCCGAATTTTTTCTCGGTTATGTGTTGAAGGATGGATACAGCTGGATGTAGAATTTTCTAGATTTGGGTGAGATATTATGCTTCCCCTGTATCCCCAACACCTGATTGCATAACCGGAAAGGTTCGGGAGTTTCATAGGTGGGAATTCAAGTAGCTATTAGGATATCTTTCAGACAGATGTATGATACGAAATTGGGGTTCGACGTCTAGTGGTCCGCCTATTCACGGTCGGTTTTACAGTGGTCTCGTTGTGTCTTAAAGAGTCCTTGGCTATGCCGACTCGGGGACGCTTCGTATGTCATGTGCACTGCTTTGTACATGATGGTGTTGTACGATCGAGCCCGTGTAGGCCCCACCACGAAAACTTCGGACGAAATCTCTATCATATGTTTGTTCTGGCTTATTTTGCAAGCCAATCCATTGTTTTGTTTTGAGTTGTGGTATTCGAGTTGCTTCGAAGTCAAATGTTGATTCCATACCTTCTCTAAACGGTGTTCCCATATTCCTATGTGAATACCAAACCCCTTCATATTAATTGAGATTGTCTTTCCAATCCTTTTCAACCGACGTGTTTTTCTCTTCAAGTGGATCCGATCATTTCAACTTCCGCTAGATCAAGTATCAATTCTTCTCAACGTTGTTTTGTCATCCATCTCCAAGTTGCCTTTGTTTTTCCTGCCCTCCCTCCCTTGTTTTCTTTAAGGACTCAGATTTCTTAATCGAGTATCCATCTTATTGATGTGAAGCCTCTCTATTCTTTTCAATGTGGCTATATCTCCCACGTGTCGAAGCACGACTTAGAGGCATAACCGCATTGAAAGCAATGTTGCAAGTGAGTAATCTTCACACAACCCATGTAATACATAAGGGAAAGGGGTACATAGTTGGCTTACAATTGCCACTTCACACAATTACATGAATAAAGCATTACAACATGCAAATACAATCAAGGTCCGACTACGGAACCAAAATAAAAGAAGAACCCCAAATGCGACAAAGGTCCCCGATCGACCCCAACTGGGCTCCACTACTGATCAACTAGAACGAAGCAACGCAAAGGACAAGATCTTCATCGAGCTCCTCCTGAGCTAGGTTGCGTCATCTGCACGGACTCATTGGCACCTGCAAACTGGTTTTGGAAGTATCTGTGAGCCACAGGGACTCAGCAATCTCGCACCCTCGCGATCAAGACTATTTAAGCTTATGGGTAAGGTAAAGGTATGAGGTGGAGCTGCAGCAAGTGACTAGCATATATGGTGGCTAACATACGCAAAAGAGAGCGAGAAGAGAAGGCAAAGCACAGTCGATAAAAGTATGATCAAGAAGTGATCCTAAAACAACCGACGTCAAGCATAACTCCAACACCGTGTTCACTTCCCGGACTCCGCCGGAAAGAGACCATCACGGCTACACACGCAGTTGATGCATTTTAATTAAGTTAAGGTTCAAGTTATCTACAACCGGATATTAAAAAATTCCCATCTGCCCATAACCGCGGGGATGGCTTCCGAAAGTTCAAATCCCTGCAAGGGTGTCCCAACTTAGCCCATCACAAGCTCTCACGGTCAACGAAGGAATAGACCTCCTCCCGAGACATTCCGATCAGACTCGGTATCCTGGTTCTACAAGACATTTTGGGCTTGCCTTGCCCCAACATCTAAATAAAGGGCAGGCGCCGAAAAGGAAGCAGTGACGCCTTTTCGACGAAAGCTTAGCTTGGTAGGCGCAGCTTACTAAACCAGCAACACAGCCCGAATGTGCCGACAAATCCCGATAGGAGCTGCACATATCTCCTTCTCAGGGCACACTCAGATTGTCCTAGGTACGGGTAGGCCAGCCCAGAGTTGCCCCTGGTGGTCACCGGCAACTGACAGGTTGGACCAACACTCAGAGGAGCACTGGCCCCGGGGGGGGGGGGTAAAATAATGATGACCCTCAGGAGCGCGACTCCCAATGGAAAAAAGGCTAGGTGGCAAATGGTAAAACCAATGTTGGGCATTGCTGGAAGAGTTTTATTCAAGGCGAACTGTCAAGGGGTTCCCATTATTACCCAACCGCGTAAGGAACGCAAAATCCGGGAACATAACACCGATATGACGGAAACTAGGGCGGCAAGAGTGGAACAAAACACCAGGCATAAGGCCGAGCCTTCCATACTTTACCAAGTATATAGATGCATTAGTTAAATAAGATATATCGTGATAACCCAACAAGTAAACATGTTCCAACAAGGAACAACATCTCCATGTTACAACAAGGAACAAACTTCAATCTTCACCTGCAACTAACAACGCTATAAGAGGGGCTGAGCAAAGCGGTAACATAGCCAATCAACGGTTTGCTAGGACAAGGTGGCTTAGAGGCTTGGTTCAACAATATAGGTGGCATGATAAGCAAGTGGTAGGTATCGCAACATAGGCATAGCAAAAGAGCGAGCAACTAGCAAAGCAAAGATAGTAGTGATTTCGAGGGTATGATCATCTTGCCTGAAATCCCGCAAGGAAGAAGAACGAGTCCATGAAGAAGATAAACGGACGTAGACGAACGGGTCCTCATAAACACGACATTACCGGAACCAACCCGAAGAAGAAACACCGGAAAAGAAGCACACAACATAGTAAACAAGCAACACATGAACATGGTATGCTATGCGGGATGCGGTATGCGATGCATATGCATGATTTGACAAGGAATGCATGAACCTGGCCTCAACTTGGAAATCCAAGTGTGCCACTGGAAACGTGGGAGATATCTGTTTTCAGCATGCTCCAGTTTTGACTAAGTCTGGGAACTGATAATGTTTTTGTCATATTCACATGCTTGCAATTGTATTTTCTGATCCCTTTTGGCTCAAGGTCACTAAGGGACTTTTGTTAAGCTCTTTGAGTAGCTCCATGCCATGCTTTACTTTGCCATGTTCAGGTCCTGTATCATGTAGTTTTGTTGCTTCGAAGAGTGCTACCTGATCTGAAATTCCAGACAAGTGTTAATTTCACTAAGTCTGAAATTTGTTTGCCATATGCATTTTTGCCATGCTTGTTTGAACCTGTTAATGGATGAATTGGCCGTAGCTCAGTGCTAGACTTTTGTTAAGCATCATGAATGCATCCCCGCCATGTATTTTGTTGCCATGTTTGGGTGCTGTAGCATGTTCATCTCATTGCATTTAGATGACTACTTGCTGTAAATCGCAGACCGGTGTCATTTTTGAATCGCTTGCCATTTCCAAACCGTAACTCCGATTCCGGCGTTCTTTATATTGTTTCCAAGCGATTTCATCTCATCTTTCTAGTGGCACACTTGGATTCCCAAGTTGAGGCCAGGTTCATGCCTCCCTTGTCAAATCTTGCATATGCATCCCGCATCGCATCCCGCATAGCATAAAATCCTTGCATCATATTGTTTGATCCTTGCACGTGGTTGATTGTGTCCTTGTTGCTTGTTTGTCTTGTTTGGGTAGAGCCGGGAGAAGAGTTCGCTAACGAGGAGCTCGTTGAGTTTTCTTTCGAGGATCCAGTCAACTCTGACAACTTTGCAGGCAAGATGATCATACCCTCGAAATCACTACTATCTTTGCTTTGCTAGATGCTCGCTCTTTTGCTATGCCAATGCTACGATGCCTACCACTTGCTTTCAAGCCTCCCAAATTGCCATGTCAAACCTCTAACCCACCATGTCCTAGCAAACCGTGATTGGCTATGTTACCGCTTTGCTCAGCCCCTCTTATAGCGTTGCTAGTTGCAGGTGAAGATTGGAGGCCGTTCCTTGTTGGAACATTTATTTACTTGTTGGGATATCATTATATTATCTTGTTATCTTAATGCATCTATATACTTGGTAAAGGGTGGAAGGCTCGGCCTCTCGCCTAGCGTTTTGTTTCACTCTTGCCGCCCTAGTTTTCGTCATATCGGTGTTATGTTCCCGGATTTTGCGTTCCTTACGCGGTTGGGTTATAATGGGAACCCCTTGATAGTTCGCCTTGATTAAAGCTTTTCCAGCAATGCCCAACCTTGGTTTTACCATTTGCCACCTAGCCTCTTTTTCCCTTGGGTTTCCGGAGCCCGAGGGTCATCTTATTTAACCCCCCCCCGGGGCCAGTGCTTCTCTGAGTGTTGGTCCGAACCGAGTAGACTGCGGGGCCACCTTGGGGCAACTTGAGAGTTGGTTTTACTCGTAGGATGTCTCATCCGAGTGTGCCTTGAGAATGAGATATGTGCAGCTCTTATCGGGATTTGTCGGCACATTCGGGCGGTGTTGATGGTCTTGTTTTAACCTGTCGAAGTGTCTTGAAGAACCGAGGTACCAAGTCTGATCGGAACATCTCGGGAGGAGGTCTATTCCTTCATTGACCGTGAGAGCTTGTCATGGGCTAAGTTGGGACTCCCCTGCAGGGTTTTGAACTTTCGAAAGCCGTGCCCGCGGTTATGGGCAGATGGGAATTTGTTAATGTCCGGTTGTAGATAACTTGAACCTTAACTTAATTAAAATGAATCAACCGTGTAAGTTACCGTGATGGCCTCTTCTCGGCGGAGTTCGGGAAGTGGACACGGTGTTGGAGTAATGTTTGCGCAGGTTGCTCTCTAGTTTCTCGCTCGCGCTTTGCCTCCTCTTCTCGCTCTCTTTTGTGAACAAGATAGCCACCATTTTTGCTAGTCGCTTGCTGCAGCTCCACATATTTACCTAGCCTTACCTATAAGCTTAAATAGTCTTGATCGCGAGGGTGCGAGATTGCTGAGTCCCTGTGGCTCACAGATTACTATTACACTAGATGCATGGCCTGATGATTCCGCTCCAGGTGACGCGTTCAAGCTCAAGTGGGAGTTCGACGAGGACTCTCAACGTTACTATGTTTCCTTTCCTGATGATCAGTAGTGGTGCCCAGTTGGGGGTGATCGGGACCGTGTCGCATGTTGGGTTATCTTTTATTTTGGCGCCGTAGTCGGGCCATGAGTGTTTGGATGATGTAATGTTATTTATGTATCTTGATTGACATGGCGAGTGTAAGCCAACTATGTTCTCCCCTTTATTATTTATTTTACATGGGTTGTTGTGAAGATTGCCTTACTTGCGACATATGCCTTCAATGCGATTATGCCTCTAAGTCGTGTCTCGACACGTGGGAGATATAGTCGCATCGAGGGTGTTACAAGTTTCGTACCATTTGGACTTCATTTGATGCTCCAACGGTTAACCGAGGGACCGAAAAGGCCTCCTATGTGTTGCAGCCCAACACCCTTCGAATTTGGCCCAAAACCCACCTAAACCTCCTCCATCGTCTCGGTCGTTCGATCACGATCGTGTGGCCGCAAACCGCACCTTATTTCGACTCTCCTAGCTCCCTCTACCTATAAATATGTGTCTCCCTTCGAAATTCTCGCGCAGATGAAACCCTAGCCCCGCTCCTCGCGTCGCCGGACAAACTTCCCACCACCGGCCGGACATGTCCGCCGCCCTCAGCCACCTCACTCCGTCCAATCGGAGTGTGCCACCTCACCGCCGCCAGCGTCCTCACCCACTCAGCGCGCGACACGTCAGCGCCGCCACCCTCTCTCTCCTCCCGCACCGCGCCCGGCCGGCCGGGGCCCGGATCGGGCCCCCCGAGCCCATCGCGTCGCCGCCGCCTGCCCGAGGTGACCACCGCCCGCCTCCTCGCGTCCTTGCTCGTCCCCGCCGCCTCGGGAACTCGCCACCGTCTCCAACCACGCCGCGCTCCGCTGCTCCGTTCGCCGGACAGCGCCGCCGCGGTCCGCCTCGCCGCCACCGCCACCTCGTCGCCACGGGCGCCGTTCGGCACCGCCGTCCTTCACGCCGGCGCGGCTCCGCCGCCCCGCCGTGGTTAGCTCGCCTCGCCGCCATCCATTCCGGCTCCTGGCCGCCGCCGAGTCGCCGGATCTCCACCGCGCCTCGCCGGAGTCGCCGGCCGCCTCGCCGGAGAACCCCTCCTCGCCGGATCCGGAGGGGATGGACAAGATCCACCACTCCCCCGAACCAAACGCACCCTCGCCCGATCCGGATCTTGTTGTCCCGGATCCCTCCGTCCCGTTGACTTTTCGCGGAGGGTATAATTTCTTCCAAGTCCTTGAGATTTCAGATTCATGTGCCCATCTTCATCACATCGTAACTTTGCATCCATAGCTCCGATTCATGCATATAGCATATCAAAATGTTCGTCTCAGAGAGTGCATCATTTCAATCCATTGCATCATTTTCATTTAAGTTCATCTTGCTGCCCGAAATGCTGTTATAAAAGTGCTACTTGAGATAATTGTCAGATCTCCTGCTCCATTTAGATATTTGTCATTCTTGCCATGATTATTGTGTGCATGATATGCCCATGAGATCTACATGTGTTTTGTTAAGGGTTTTGCCATCTTTTCAGAGGTGAAACCCATGTATTTTTGTGATGTGTGTGGTGACTAGAACAAGCTTGCAAAGTGGTACACTCGTTAATGCTGATTTCAGGGACTTAGCATTTCCACTAAGTCTTTGGTCTGTTTATCTCATATGGTCATATGTTCATGTTATTTCCTAGTGATCCGTGCCTCTTTTGAGGATGATCAGTAAGGATGTTTTGTTAATTTTGTAGTGTTATATCCATCCATGTTTTTGTTTACAATTATGGAGCACCCTAGCTTGAGTCAATCGAGCTCTACTTTTGCTATTTCGTGAATCTGGGCAGATTGTCTACTTGTTAGAGATTTTACCGAGGATGTTGTAGTTGATCCGTGCATGCCATGTTAATGTTCTTGCCATGTCTAGCCTGTATAATGTGTATTCTTGATGGGTGTATGCTTATATTATCATGCCTTGCTCTGTAGTGAGTGCATCAAGCTCGTTAACATGCCTACTTGATATCTGTTTCAGCATGCTCCAGTTTTCACTAAGTCTGAGAACTGATTATGCTTTTGCTATGTTCACATGCTTGCAATTGTATTTTATGATCACTTTTGGCTCAAGGTCACTAAGGGACTTTTGTTAAGCTCTTTGAGTAGCTCCATGCCATGCTTTACTTTGCCATGTTCAGGTTCTGTAGCATATAGTTTTCATGCTTCTAAGAGTGCTACCTGATCTGAAATTTCAGACAAGTGTTAATTTCACCAAGTCTAAGATCTGTTTGCCATATGCATTTTTGCCATGCTTGTTTGAACCTGTTAATTGATGAATTGACCGTAGCTCAATGCTAGTCTTTTGTTAAGCATCATGAGTGGATCCCTGCCATGTATTTTGTTGTCATGTTTGGTTGCTGTAGCGTGTTCATCTTGTTGCATTTAGATGGCTACTTGCTGTAAATCGCAAATCATGGTCATATTGGAACCGCTTGCCATTTCCAAACCGTAACTCCGATTCCGGCGTTCTTTATATCGTCTTCAAGCGATTTCACCTCATCTTTCCAGTGTCACACTTTGATTTCCAAGTTGAGGTCAGGTTCATGTATTTCTTGTCTAATTATGCATATGCATCGCATACCGCATCCCGCATATCATAACATGTTCATGTGTTGGTTGTTTACTATGTTGTGTGCTTCTTTCCGGTGTTTGCTTCTTCAGATTGGTTCCGGTTACATCGCGTTTGTGAGGACCCGTTCATCTACGTCCGTTTGTCTTCTTCTTGGACTCGTTCTTCTATCTTGCGGGATCTCAGGCAAGATGATCATACCCTCGAAATCACTACTATCTTTGCTTTGCTAGTTGCTCGCTATTTTGCTATGCCTATGCTGCGATACCTACCACTTGCTTATCATGCCTCCTATATTGTTGAACCAAGCCTCTAACCCACCTTGTCCTAGCAAACCGTTGATTGGCTATGTTACCGCTTTGCTCAGCCCCTCTTATAGTGTTGTTAGTTGCAGGTGAAGATTGAAGTTTGTTCCTTGTTGGTACATGGAGATGTTGTTCCTTGTTGGAACATGTTACTTGTTGGGATATCACAATATATCTTATTTAATTGATGCATCTATATACTTGGTAAAGGGTGGAAGGCTCGGCCTTATGCCTGGTATTTTGTTCCACTCTTGCCGCCCTAGTTTCCGTCATATCGGTGTTATGTTCCCGGATTTTGCGTTCCTTACGCGGTTGGGCTATTATGGGAACCCCTTGACAGTTCGCCTTAAGTAAAGCTTTTCCAGCAATGCCCAATATTGGTTTTACCATTTGCCACCTAGCCTTTTCTTTTCCCTTGGGAGTCGCGCTCCTGAGGGTCATCATTATTTTACCCCCCCCCCCGGGCCAGTGCTCCTCTGAGTGTTGGTCTAACCTGTCAGCTGCTGGTGACCACCAGGGGCAACTCTGGGCTGGCCTACCCGTACCTAGGACAATCTGAGTGTGCCCTGAGAAAGAGATATGTGCAGCTCCTATCGGGATTTGTCGGCACATTCGGGCGGTGTTGCTGGTTTAGTTTTACCCTGTCGAAATGTCTTGTTGTACCGGGATACCGAGTCTGATCGGAACATCTCTGGAGGAGGTCTATTCCTTCGTTGACCGTGAGAGCTTGTGATGGGCTAAGTTGGGACACCCCTGCAGGGATTTGAACTTTCGAAAGCCGTGCCCGCGAGGCAGATAGGAATTTGTTAACGTCCGGTTGTAGAAAACCTGAAGTTGACCTTAATTAAAATACATCAACCGCGTGTGTAACCATGATGGTCTTTTTTCGGCGGAGTCCGGGAAGTGAACACGGTTTTTGGAGTTATGCTTGACGTAGGTTGTTTTAGGATCACTTCTTGATCATACTTTTATCGACCGTGCTTTGCCTTCTCTTCTCGCTCTCATTTGCGTATGTTAGCCACCATATATGCTAGTCGCTTGCTGCAGCTCCACCTCATACCTTTTACCTTACCCATAAGCTTAAATAGTCTTGATTGTGAGGGTGCGAGATTGCTGAGTCCCCGTGACTCACAAATACTTCCAAAACCAGCTTGCAGGTGCCGATGATGCCATTCCAGGTGACGCAACCAAGCTCAGGAGGAGCTCAATGAAGATCTTGTCCTTTGTGTTGTTTCGTTCTAGTTGATCAGTAGTGGAGCCCAGTTGGGTCGGTCGGGGACCTTTGTCGCATTTGGGGTTCTTCTTTTATTTTGGTTCTGTAGTCGGACCTTGATTGTATCCGGATGATATAATGCTTTATTCATGTAATTGTGTGTAGTGGCGATTGTAAGCCAACTATGTATCTTTCCCTTATGTATTACATGGGTTGTGTGAAGATTACCTTACTTGCGATATTGCTTTCAATGCGGTTATGCCTCTAAGTCGTGCTTCGACACGTGGGAGATATAGCCGCATCGAGGGCGTTACAGAGATGGGGAGGGGAGGGGGCCGGTTCTCGGGGAGGGGGTGGTGCATCTCTGTGCAACTTTGGCGCAAGGCTTAAATAGCCGCAACAAGGACCAGGCGAAGGGCCGGTCAACCGCTTCAATGCGGCGCAGCGGCCAGAGTTGGTTTCTCGGGAACCTGCGTCCGCATTGAAGCGACGACTGCCGAGAGGTCGCGTCGGTCAGCGCCGCCCTTCCTCCCTGCCTCCGGTCACATCGCGGCATCAATGCCGGATGCCGTGTGCTCTGTACCGGCATGAATGCGACGCGATAAGCGGCACGTGCATCGGAAGAAAAGCGCGGGAGGGACGGGTGACGGGTTTTTGATGGGTCAAGACGGTCAGAAGCGGGCTTGGGATCGGTCCGGACTCCCACAAACCTTCCCATGTTTGTCTCCGGTTTGAGGGAAAAATTGCGTCCGGACCGCTACGCGGACTGATACAGGTCGCCGTTGAATGCCTTCCGTGGTCCGGAAGCCTGGTCCGAACGGTTGCGGGATGTTTACGGTCCTCTTTGGATATGCCCTTACTATACTATACTCCAGCTTATTGCGTTTATCCCTGGCTTATCCTCGAGCCAAATAACTCTTTTGTATCTAGTGTGTTAGCGTTGGCTGGACCCTGCAGCGTGTAGAGGCCAAATAACTTTGTGGAAGTACGTACATGCGGCGCGGTCGTTGTTGTGTCCGACCCTTGAACATGTGCACACTAACGGGATGCATGCATGCGCACGCAGCACGCTCGGTCCGGAGGCACCACATAAAAACTCACACGCTTGCGTGCACGAGCAAACCTGAACAACGTACGTACCATTTGGATCCCAAAGGTACGTTACTGCATGCTGCACGAACGCTCTAACCGACCGACTGACGCCCCAGTGCGTGTCAAAGTGTACATGGAGCGAGCTAGATGCCCCGTGTGTTGTGTGTGCCCAGCTAGCCAGATGTGAAACATGTACTACCCTTTCGAGACGAGTAAAGTCTGTTTTAAACCTTAAACTCGTAGAACTCGTCCAAATCGAACCCCCACATCTGAATCCTTGAAATCTATACCTTAACCTCTGGGATCTCGATCGATATCAACCCTACATCCATCCTACTCCTGCTTGTGGAATTGAAAAGAAAAACAATCCTGGACAGGATTACTAGGTTCTCTCACTGAATCAGTGGCCCTACACATCATATCCATCTTCTTCCTTGCTGTTAAACACTTTACTCATGGTATTTGTATAAACCGTGTTACTTGTATATGGCGTGTGTTGTAGTTTGGTAGGATAGGTTAGGTGTTGAGATAAGATCCTGGTAGTTAGTTCAAGAGATCAATCTCCACCTAACCTAAACCCTAACCATATGTACCTTGTGCGCCGCCTCCTCTGACGGCTATATTAACACGCAACGCGCCCCTGCCTATGCATGCGCTTCAGCACCTTATTTCACATGGTATCAGAGCCTAGTTCTTCCATACGTCTAGATCATGCCGTCCTCCTCCTCCTCTCATGCCATGGCTAGGCCCTCCCTCGCCTCTCTTGGCCACACCATCACGGAGAAGCTCACTCGCGAGAACTTCCTGGTGTGGAAAGCTCAAGTACTCCCGCATGTTAGGGCCGCCGCGATGATGGGCTACCTTGATGGCTCGATCAAGGAGCCCGCTGCTGTCATCATCACCGAGAAGGAAATCGCCGGGAAGAAGGAGACCACCGAGACGCCTAACCCAGAACATGCGATCTGGGTCACTCAAGATCAACAGGTGCTCACGTTTTTGCTCGCCTCCTTGTCCCGCGAGGTTCTGATGCAGGTCTCCAACCACACCACCGCTGCGGGAGTCTGGCAAGCTCTGGTGGAAAGCTTCTCTGCGCAGTCGCGGGCATGCCAGATCCAGCTTCGCTCAGCGATCGGGAACGCACGCAAGGGCGACCTCTCTGCCGCCGCCTACTTCACCAAGATGAAGGGGCTCGAGATCGCCGCCGCCGAGAAACCCCTCGATGAAGACGACATCGTGTCGTACATCTTGGAGGGCCTCATGCATGAGCCCGAATACAATGGGTTCGTCACCTCCATCTCTACGCGCGCTGTCACCGATCAACCAATCGGCCTCAGCGAACTCTTCTCGCTGTTGCTCTCTGCGGAGTCACGGATCGCCGCTCAGCACGCCGCCTACACCGCCCATCACTCTGCCTACCTCGCCGCAAAGGGTGGCCGAGGCATCTACGGCGGCGGCCGTGGTGGCCAGGGTGCTGTACGTGGCGGCTACAACGGCGGCAACTACAACGACAACTCGGGCGGCGGTGTGCCGCACCAACAGAGTGGTAACCGCGGTGAGCGCGGTGACCGCGAGCGCTGCCAGATCTGCAAGGAGGAAGGCCATGGTGCGTGGCGCTGCAGGAAACGGTTCGACAAGAGCTACAACAACAACATGCGCAACCCCGCAGGCGGCGGTGGTGGTGGCGGGCGCGGGGGTGGTGGACGTGGCGGCAGCGGCGGTGGCAACTCTCGCTCCGCCAACTCTGCCCACTCCTATGGCGTAGATACCAATTGGTAATGCGACACCGGTGCCACTGATCATGTCACCGGGGAATTGGAGAAGCTGGCCGTTCGAGACCGCTACACCGGCACTGACCAGATCCACACAACAAGTGGGCAAGGTATGGACATAGCACATATTGGCCATTCGGTATTATCTACTCCCTCTGGTTCCCTCCACTTGAACAATATTCTTCATGCTCCTAGTGCCGACCAGAGCCTCCTTTCAGCTTATAATCTTATGCGAGATAATGATGTTTTCATTGAACTTCACCCTGAATCCTTTCTTGTCAAGGTCAGGCTACCCGGAGAACTATCCTTCAAAACAAGAGTAGATGGGGCTTGTTCCCCATGACCGGACGACAAAGTGCCCCTCAACGCCAAGTCCTTGCCACCATTAAACCCTCCACATCTCGGTGGCACAAGCGCCTAGGGCAGCCAGCTCTTCCGGTAGTTCAAAAGATTCTTCGTGAATTCATTCTTCCTGTTTCAAATAAACAAGATCACCTTCTAGTGTGTGATGCATGTCAGATGGCCAAGAGCCATCAGTTGCCTTATTCTCGTTCAACTAGTGAGTCCACAGCTCCTTTAGAACTTATTTTTCAGATGTTTGGGGTCCTGGACCCGTCTCTGTAGGAAGACAGAAATATTATGTCAGTTTTATTGATGATTTTAGCAAGTTTAGCTGGATATATTTGCTCAAAAATAAATCTGATGTCTTCGAGAAATTTCGCCTCTTCCAAGCTCATGTTGAACGCCTCTTTGATCGCAAGATCATTGCCATGCAAACCGATTGGGGGGGAGGGGGTACCAACGGTTGAACTCTTTTTTTGAATGCATCAGTATCACGCATCACGTTTCTTGCCCACATGCTCATCAACAGAACGGCTCCGCAGAACAGAAACACAGACACATCGTAGAAGTTGGCCTCTCTTTACTTGCTCATGCATTTATGTCACTCAAGTTTTGGGACGAAGCGTTCCTCACTGCGGTCTACCTTGTAAATCGCATGCCTAGTAGAGTCATCAAGAATCAAACCCCTTTAGAACGACTCTTCGGCACCAAGCCCAACTACTCATTTCTCCGCATCTTTGGGTGCGCCGTCTGGCCAAACTTGCGCCCTTTTAATAAACATAAGCTTGAATTTTGGTCCAAACAATGTGCTTTCCTCAGATACAGTACTCTTCATAAGGGCTACAAGTGTCTTGATATCTCCTCTGGTAGTGTCTATGTTTCACATGATGTTATCTTCGATGAGCAAGTTTTTCCTTTCCCAAGTCTCCACTCCAATACCGGTGCACAACTTCGTAAGGAGTTGCTTCTTCTCCCCTCTCATCTCTTTCCATCTCCTCTTTTTGCTCAAGGGGGAGCGGATTTTGCTGTTGACAATATGTCTTTGTCTAATGCTAATGACCCAGCTCAAAGTGTGCAGGAAACAGGGCAGCCGAACATTGAGGATTTTGGTGAAAAATCGTATGATTTCATGCAGGAAACTGATAACTCGCATGCAGTCACAGAAGACCCTCAGGTGGCCTCGGGATCGGAGACTGCAGCATCGCCAGGCGGATCAGCCACGGGATCCGCGCTTGCCGCTGCACCAGGCGAATCCACGCCGGGACCCGCGTCCACGGGTGGGAGGCCAGGCGGGCGCCCCGATTCACTGCGTGGGCCAGCCGAGCGTCCCATCGCGTCGTCCCCCGTGTGGGAGGGCGTGCGGTCCCCTGGAGGGCCGACTAGGAGCGGGCCCTATGCCCCCACGAGGCGGGGCGGGTGGATCCTGGCGCGCGGTCTGCCCCCCACGAGGCAGGGTGGGTGGATCCTGGCGCGCGGCTCCCCTCCAACCCAGAACTGCCAAGTGGCAGTTCGTCATCGACTGCCGCACCAGATCCTTCCGGCGCACTGCAGGCAGGGGATTCGGGATTTTCTGCACCTGCGTCTCCTGCAGATACATCAAGCTCGACCAGCTCCACCCCCTCCTGCTCGGTCTCACACTCGGTCCCAAAGTGGTATTGCAAGACCCAAGGTATATAAAGATGGTTGTGTTCGATGGGGTTCTTTTTGTGCCACGGGTGAACCAAAGAATTTGCATGATGCTCTTGGTGATCCTAAGTGGAAGCAGGCCATGGATGAAGAATTCTCAGCTCTTGTATCAAACAAGACATGGCACTTGGTTCCACCGGTCAGAGGGCGAAACGTGATTGACTGCAAATGGGTGTGCAAGGTGAAACACAAATCTGATGGCACTATTGACAGGTACAAGACACGTCTTGTAGCCAAAGGGTTTAAGCAAAGGTATGGAATTGATTATAAGGATACATTTAGTCCTGTGGTAAAAACTGCTACTATCCGCTTGATTCTTTCCGTTGCAATATCTAGAAATTGGTGCGTACGATAACTAGACGTAAAGGACGCGTTTTTGCATGGTGTTCTGGAAGAAGAGGTGTTTATGAGGCAGCCTCCTGGGTATGAAAGTTCAGCTTTACCACGACACGTTTGCAAGCTTGATAAAGCAATTTATGGTTTAAAACAAGCACCCAGAGCATGGTATTACCGTTTGTACTCCAAGTTACAGTCTCTTGGCTTTACTTCTTCCAATGGAGATACCTCGTTGTTCTTTTATCATCGGCATGGAGTAACTATCTTTATGCTTATTTATATTGATCATATTATCGTCACCAGTTCCTCCCCTCGAGCAGTTGAAGCCCTTCTTCAGGATCTTCGCATGGATTTTGTGCTCAAGGATTTGGGCAAGCTTCATTTTTTCCTTGGCATTGAGGTAAAACATGTGGGCAGTGGCATTATTTTATCTCAAGAAAAATATGTGCAAGACATCCTTGAGCGAGTGGGCATGAAAGGTTGTAAACCTTCTTCAACTCCGTTGTCTACGTCAGAAAAGTTGTCTCTTCATGATGGAGAGGTGCTTGGAGCTGAAGACTCCACCAGGTATAGGAGTGTTGTAGGAGCTTTGCAGTATTTGACGTTAACTAGACCAGATATATGTTTTTAAGTCAACAAGGTTTGTCAGTTCTTGCATGCACCTACTAGTACTCATTGGACAGCAGTTAAGAGAATACTTCATTATCTCCAAGCAACCAAGAGTCATGGTCTCAAACTTGTCAAGTTAGACTCCACGCTTGTCAGTGCTTTTTCAGATGCAGACTGGGCAGGTTGTCCTGATGATCGGCGATCCACTGGAGGTTTTGCGGTGTTCTTTGGAGGTAACCTGATTTCTTGGAGTGCACGTAAGCAAGCTACTGTGTCTAGGTCAAGTACAGAAGCTGAATACAAGGCCCTAGCAAATGCCACTGCTGAAATTATTTGGGTGCAGAATTTGCTAACAGAGTTGGGCATTCGTCATTTGCATGCGGCTTCTCTTTGGTGTGACAACCTTGAAGCTACTTATCTCTCTGCCAATCCTGTTTTTCATGCAAGGACGAAGCATATTGAGATTGATTATAACTTTGTTCGTGAAAGAGTTGCCAACAAGCCTCTAAACATTCGGTTTGTGCCTAATGGTGATCAAGTGGCAGATGGCTTCACTAAACCATTGTCACTGCGGCAACTGGAGGTCTTTCGGCGCAATCTCAAGTTAGATAGTTGTGATTGAGGGGGAGTGTTAAAAATTGTACTCACGGTATTTGTATAAACCGTGTTAGTTGTATATGGCGTGTGTTGTAGTTTGTTAGGATAGGTTAGGTGTTGAGATAAGATCCTGGTAGTTAGTTCAAGAAATCAATCTTCACCTAACCTAAACCCTAACCATCTATACCTTGTGCGCCGCCTCCTCTGACGGTTATATTAACACGCAACGCGCCCCTGCCTATGCAAGCACTTCAGCACCTTATTTCACACTTGCTAGTCTGCTACTGTTCCGTCGAGCTGCCCGAGCAATGATGCTCACGACGGCATGCCCCAACGTCCATGTGTGTGTAGGTCCAGCCTGTGTCGTGCCGCCGGCCATGTGCATAGTTCTGAGACGCCGAAGACGAGTCATTGACCGTGCTCCGGGGCGCACTAGGGGCGTTCACTGAACGGCAGCTATCAGTCGCCGGTCTTGCTCCACGTGCCTCTCAACATGTTCAGAGCGTGTTTTTACTTTTTCCTCGAGTTCCGCCAGTACAGATCCATCAAGCTAGCGGCGTGTAAGTTGCTATGTACTCGTGAGCTAGCTCGTGAAAAATCCATCCACCTGCTTGCCTACTTCAAAAGTTCAAAGCCAACCTCTACGTGAAAGCAAGCTGCCTAACCCGCCGCATCGTTTGAGTCAGCAATGCATCATAGATAGTGTTCGCCAAAGAGTACTCAGCGACGATTCGGCGTCTTGAGGTTGTGCATGTTCGCCCACAGTGACATGCGCCAGCACGGTCACCGTCTCGTATGACGGAACCAGCTCTGAGCTTCTGTTGCTCAGTGCTCACAATACATGTGCAGTTTGAGCACGCGCCTGTACATCTTGCCGCGGCCGCCGCACCACATGGTTGTCAACTGGAGTACGAAGCCGAGCAGGCCCATGTAGTCGGTGTACGTGCGCGCAGAGTCGCGCACCTCCTGCCGTCCATCGCCATGACGGAGGTTGCCAGGATGCTGGCACGCGCGTCAACCCTGCGGCTCGCGTGTTGGCGCGCACCAGCCACCTCCACGCCATGCGCGCCATCGCAGACCGCCGCCTCGCATGTTCTTCCTCTTACGTCTCATCGCTGACTCCGGCCACGTCGTGCTTTGCGTGGAGCGGACCTCCATGGAAGACCCCGCACAGGTCATGCCGATTTTTTTTTGCGGGGCATTTTTTTTGAATTTTCACCGGGGGGGGGGGGGGGGGAGAACTCCCCCACATGAATATATTTCCTCTCGACCCAACATTCAGTACAATTGGTATAGAAGCCGGGGTGGCAGCAGAAAGAAAGAGAGAAAGAGGCAGGGGGCAGACCCCTTTGCTATATTACATGCAGTTTGATCTATCCACGCAGGGCCAGCAGCCATGTATCAACATGACCACGATTCACAGAACGAAACCGGCCGCGCCAGAGGATGGCGTCGTCGCGACAGGCTTTCAAAGTGGCGGCCAGGGACGGCGTTTCCTGTCTGAACACAACCGCGTTCCGCCGCTTCCAGAGGTGCCAGCAGCACAGCTGTACGAACTCCTGCGGCGAGGCAGAGTCGACAGCCGCGGAGGCGTCGAAGAGATGCAGAGCACGCACAGAGGCCCCCGAGGTGGAGAGGCGTAGAGAGCACCAGAACGCATTCGCGAAGGGGTAGCCGAAGATCAAGTGATCAGGCGTCTCCAGGCTCGCCCCGCACTCCGGGCACCCGGCGCCCCGCAGCTCAACGATGTGTTTCTTCAGCAGATTGTCCCGAGTGTGGATACGACCGAGCGTTAGCAGCCAGGCGAAGAACAGAACCCTGGAAGGCGCTGGCGATCTCTAGAGAAAGGCGGTGTTCTCCACCACCTCCCCGCCTAGGCGGAAGAGCCCGTAGGCTGCGCTCGACGCCAGCCGCCCGCCCTTCTGATCGCAAAGGATCAGGCTGCGATGGTCAGCTTCGCCCTCGCCCTCACCCGCCCGCCCGATGAGAGGGAGCAAGAGGAGGCGTTCCCGGGCTGCAGCAGTGGTCAGCAGTGGCACAAGCACCGCGTCTAGCCCCAGGTTGCGGACAACCCAGACCGAGACCTCCGAGCACGTCGCATGTGAAGCCAGGGTTGAGAAGGCGCACCGTACGGGCCCGTAGGGGGGCCAATGGTCCTCCCAGAAGGCCGTCATCCTGCCATCCCCGAAGAAGACACGGGAGAGAGCGCGGTAGACAGGCATAAGCCCCCGAAGCGCAGCCCAGTGCTCGCCGGCGAGCCCCGAGCAACGGGGGTCCAGAAGGAGACGCCCCCAGGCCACCCCAAACCTAGGTCGCCCAGCAAGACAAGGGGACAGAGTGGAGTCGGTGCAGGATCTTCAGAAGGAGGGCGTCATTCTATGTGGCGAGGTCGCGGACCCCCAGGCCTCCCTCCTCCTTGCCGCGACACACCAACTCCCAGGCAACGAGACACTGCGCACCGGAAGCTCGCTCTGCTGCGTTCCAGAGGAATGAGCGACGGAGGGAGTCCAGCACGCGCATCACCTTGGGAGGCAGCTTGAGCGCGCCCATGGCATATGTTGGGATGGCGTCCAGCACACCGTTGATGAGGACCAGCCACCTCGTCGGGGAGAGGAGACGGGCATGCCAGCCAGCAAGGTACCGGTCGACCTTGGCGATGATGAAGTGGAAATCCGCCAGAGAGAGCTTGTGGCATGACAGCGGGAGCCCCAAGTATGTCTGCGTGAACCCCTCCACCCGGCACCCCATGACCGCGACGATCGCGGCCAGGGTGTCAGCCTCCACATGCATCGGGACCAACGTACTCTTCGAGTAGTTGATGACGAGGCCGGTAGCCGCAGCGAAGTCCTCAAGGATCGATCGTAGCCGGACCGCCGCGGACGGACACGCACGCATGATGATGAGCGTGTCGTCTGCGTACTGCAACACCAGCGGCGGCTCCCCGTCAAGCAGCGGGTGACGCAGCAGGTCGTCCCGGCGGATCAGCCTCTGGAGCACGTCGCGGCAAGGAGGAAGAGGTAGGGGGAGATGGGATCCCCTTGCCGCAGCCCGCAGCGAAGGGGAAACCACTTCCCCGGGACGTCGTTGAGCAGGACCGCGGAGCGCGAGGAGCGGAGGATCAAGTCCATCCAATCACACCAATGCTCAGGGAACCCCTAGCCAGCGCGATCACACGCAGGCTCTCTCAGTTGATGCAGTCGAAGGCTTTGGAGAAGTCTAACTTGAAGACGATGGTGGGGGCAGCACGCTTGTAGCAGCACTGCACCATCTCCGCCGCGTAGACGAAGTTTTCGGCGATGCTTCGCCCCGGGATGAACCCGGACTGGTCCTCGTCGATCAACAAGCTGATCTGCCTCTATAGCCTGGTGGTGAGGCCGCGACACAAGATCTTGATATCGGCGTTTTGCAAAGAGACGGGGCGGAACCCGCCCGGCGTCGGCACCCCCTCGCTCTTCGGGAGCAGGGCGATGCACGCCCTGTTGATCCCGTCAAGCCGAGTTGACCCATCGTAGACAGCAGCAAACAGGCGCTCGATGTCACGCCCGACTGTGCCCCAGGCGGCATGGTAGAATGCCGGGCCCAATCCGTCGGGGCCCGGGGCGCTCGAGCGATCGAGGCAAAGGGCCGCACGCCTGATCTCGTCGGTGGAGAAGGGGGCCACAAGCGAGGGCCCGTGGACGCAGGGGGCGGCGGCGAGGAAGCCCGCAACATCGAAACGCTAGACAGGCGGCATCACACGGCCCAGGAGGCTGGAGTAGAAGCCCAAAAGCGCCCCCGCCTTCGCTGCATGCCCCATGACGTGGGAGCCATCGACATCGAGGACGCGGATGCAGTTCCCGCGCCGGTGTTGGGAGGCCTGCGCGTGAAAGAAGCGGGTGTTTTCATCCCCCTCCCGCACACCGTGGCACTTCCCCCGCTGCTTCCAATACGCCGCCTGCCTGATGATGGCAGCGTCCAAAGCCAGACGAGCATCCGAGCGGAGAGCAGCCTCATCTGTAGAGAGACAACGATACTCCTCCAGAAAATCTATGAGATCAATAATAAAGGAGTAGTCATTCCTAAAAGTTGGGACGTAGCGGTCTTACTTTTTCCAAGCTTTGGCCGCCGACCTGAAAGCCTTTTTGCGCGTGGCCAGTGCCCCGGCCGCATCCTGGTCGCTAGTGCACCCCATCCTGGTAGGGAGAGTGGAAGGGAGGAAGAGAGGGTTAGTTAACCAGGCAATCTCAAAGAAGAAGCGGGTGGAGGCTGGAATTTTTGACGCGACAGAGACGACCAGGGGGACGTGGTCGCTGACCGTGCGGGGGCGAGAGCAGAGCGAGGAGTCTGGAAAAAGGGCGCCCCACCCAGAGTCGAAGAAGACCCTGTCGAGGCGAGCGAGAGTGGGGGGGAGCTCTTATTGGTCCAGGTGAAAAGGCGGGGATCCCAGGCCGTAACAATCCCCCCGCAGCTCTCGTCGGCGTCCTTGACGGTGAAAGTCGAGAGACGCCCTGGGAGGAAAGAGGCGAGCTTAAAGGAGTCTAGGTGAGCAAGCTTCGTCTCCTGAAAACAAGCGACACAAGGGTTGATTGATTCGACGGCCGCCCGGACACGGGCACATTTATCGGCATCGCCTAAACCTTGCACGTTCCAGGAGAGGAGAGAAAGTTTGACACAGGGTGGGCTAGCCATGGAGACACAACGGTGGCACCCGAGCACAAGTAGAAGAAAAGACCGATACAAGCCTCCCAAACAGGTGGGATGAAACAACAACAACGGTGCTCGGGGCGATACAAGCAAGCCTAGGGCGTCTACACATCTTCAGGATGGCGCACCGGGGCAGCCGGGATGGCCGCAGCAGAACGGAGCTTCGCCACTGCGTTCTTCCCAAGGGGGCGAACCACGGCCTCGACCACCTGGTTACAAATGGCTTTTCCCTGGAGCCTAGGAGAGCAGCCAAGGAGGGCCTCTTTCAGGGCCTGACGCTTCACGCCCTTCTCCTTGATACTGACAAAGGTGGCCGGCTCGAGCAGGGCGGGGCGGGGGCTGCGACGTCCCCTCCCCCCAGCTCAAGGGAGGCCATGGCGCTATCGGCATCATCAGCTTCATTGTCGAGCTCCGCGATGACCACGGACGAGCGGCCATGACCAGAGCTGGCTGGAGAGGATGGGAGGGTGGGTGGGCTCCAGGCACACAGGCCACCCGCGTCGCCGGCGCCGGGGAGGGGGGAGCATTCAAGACACGGAGAAGAGAGGCCAGCTGCCCCCCCCCCCCCGCCCCCCCGTCCACGGTGCTCCGCCAGGACCGGCCCGGCGTCCAGAGAGCGCTACACGGGGCAGCAAAGGAGAGGGGGCTGGTTATGGGCGAATGGAGGCGGCCTGTCGGAGAAGAAGGGAATGTACTCGCCGTCGTCGCCGAACGACGCGTCCATGTCCCAGAACTTGATGGCTTTGATGGAGACCACACGAGCACCCCAGCGCCCGCACCATGGCTAGACGTCGGAAGGTAGGTCGCGCGGCCGCTCCATGAGGACGACGGCGCGAACCATGGCCAGCTTGCGCCCAGAGATGACCCGCGGGTCCACCTCCAACAGCTTGCCGAAGCCGGAGAAGGCGGCGCGGATCCCGAAAGGGTTGAGAAACACGACGGGGAAGGCGGAAGCGGCGAGGAGGATGCAGAAGCGAGCGTGTTGGGGGACACGCCCGAACTCTTCCTCCCGGTGTAGGTCGATGCGGGCCCCCTCATGTAAGAACGGATGGCGGCGCATTGCGGCCTCACGGCCCACCCATGAGGCGAACCGCAGGTACATGACGCCGACCAAAGAGGGGACAACGTCGAACCAGAGGTCCCCTACCCCACGTGCGAGCGCCGTCTGCACCGCCACCGTCGAGTACGGCGAGGCGACGAGCAGCCTCGTAGTCGCCATCCGGCATGTAAACCTCGACGAAGCAGGGGAGATCAGAGTCGTTGCCGAAGGACGGGGCCCCGGAGGAGACCATCGTCCCGGCAGAGGAGGATGAGAGCGATGAGCGGCTCGAGGAGGATTGCCCGCGCGGCAGCAAGAGCTCCGGCGGGGGTGGGTCTGGGGCCGCCGGGATCATCGGCGATGCCCCGGGGTGGTTTGGAGCCGCGTCGTCGTCCGGCGAGGGCACCAGAGACGCGCACACCGAGGTGATGGAGACGTCGCACGCAGGGGCATGATGGAACCGTCGACGCCACGCACGCTCTCGGGGGAACCAATGTGGCGGGGGTGGAGGGCGGGAGGGACCCCCGTCGCGCGCCGGGCAGCACCAGTGTAGTGGGTGGGAGCATGGTGTGGGGGCGGGGGTGGTGGTGGAGGCACGGGAGAGGCGGTGGGAGCGGGAGGGCGCATCGCAGTGGGGCGGGGGTGGGTGGCAGCCATGGGGCAGGAGCGGGAGCGCGCATTGTGGCCAGAGCGGCGACAGCGGACAGGGTCCCTAAATTCGACTACGAAATGCCGCGTCGAGAGACACCGAAAACACCCGTCGAGGGAGAAGGGCGCTACAGGCGGCGGGTGGCGGTGAATGGGCGGGGCGGGGCGGGGGGGGGGATAACAGCGCGTGGAGAAAGGAAGGACGTCGGGTAGGCGAGACAGCGACAGGCGTTGAAGGCGCGGCGTCAATGCTCTCCTGCCCGCCGCGCGGGGACAGAGGAGGGTTCCCTCCGACAGGGACAGGAGCGGGTTGGTTTTGAGAGACAGGGGGCGGCTAGGAGACAGATCGCGTGTTGCCGAATCAGCAGCCGACACGCAGGGGCTCGTAGGAATGGGCAGCAGCGTAGGCAGCAGAGACCTAGGAGGAGGGCGGCGACGCCCAGCCGAAAGGCTACGAGCGGTAACTCCCGCTGTAACTCCACGCTCCGCGGCAGGTGGGTGGGTGGGCACGGTGAATGCGGAGACGGCCAGCACGGCGTCGGCGCGAGACGAGTGGAGGAGAAGCTTCACGGAGGCACCAGCGGGGAGCCCGCCGGAGACGATAGCCCAAGCGACAACCGGGCTGGCAACAGGGACGGAGAAGACCCAGTCCCCGACCGCGGTCACGACGAGCTTCTCAGGAGCATGGCAGAAAAATACGGACATGAGGCATGAGACCGCCGATGCGTTGAAACAAACGGCCGCCGAAGGCGGCGTGACCCAGACGACGCCGGGCTCAGAGAGAGCGGGGTATGCGACGGGGTCGAAGGCAACCCCATGTGAATGGACAGAGAGGATGCCGGCATGGAAGGCCGAGCCTGGATGGGGAACAACGACAAGCACTGGACGCGTACCTGGGGGCGTGTGGGACGGCGACGGCCGCTAGGTCGTCGGCCAACGGGCAGAGCAGGCGGTCCCGCAACGACGGTGGGGGTGGCTACAGAGGAACTACGTGGAGGCGCTGCGCCGGCTGCATCGACAGGCTCGTTGCCAGGGGCGTCGCCAGACGCAGTCTCCAACTGCTTCTCGAACTGTGAGGACATATGATCCAACTGACAGTGAGCAAGCCTTTTTGCGGTCATGAGGTTGGAAAACGCCAGAACCGGGCGCCCTCCATGCAGACATCCATGGATTCCAAAGGTACAACCGCAACCCCTTATTTCAGGAGAGAGAGGAGGAAGGGGATCGGGATCAGAGACGGACATAATATGTGGGGCAGGGGTGTCAGTGAGAGTAGTGTGTGTTCTCGGGCAGGATGAATCTTTTCCCGGTACGCCAAACTTGTTAAGGGTTAATTTTGACCGGGATTATAGAGGTCAGGATATCGACTCTAGGGATTTAGACGTTAGGGTTTGATTCCGACGAGCTCTACGAGTTTAAGGTTTAAAATAGACTTTACTCCTTTCGAGACCGTCGTGGGGCCCTGTTTATTTATACTCTTCCGTGGTGTAACCGTATGTCAGAAAAAGCACGCTTCCATCCGCCGGACACCTGGGCCGCACACAACCGTCGGAAGTCAAAACAGCGGGTTGTTGCACCAGAGAAACCCGTGTATCAAAATCACACAACTTATTTTGCACGCGGGCCGTTGCATGCCAGACCAACGTGTATCGTCATTCTCTTTTTGTTTTTGTTCTTGTGCGCCTCCGAGGCCCGCCAGGCATGATACTGACGGCCACTCGGGCGGTTAAGGCTGCGTTCGGAAATTCACCGCTCTGTCACCAGAGAGCGGAGCGCGTGAAGCGTCCTGTTTGCCGCTCTCCATATTTCTACTATATGCCGCTCCGCTCCGCGGCGGAGTGACGGAGCGGAATGACTCCGAACGGAGCCTAAACAGTCGCAGCTCCAGCTTTAGCTTTGCTCTGCCTGACTGATACAGCCATTGCCCCTATGAGAAAGCAGCAGTGGCCGAGTAAGTTAGAGTGCCGATTTATACTGGCGGTAGTAATAAATCGATTTCTTTTTATGAAGTGATGCTTGTATCTATGACAGAGGGGTTTACACAAACGCCTATGCTATACAAATAAACGTCAGTGTTTAAGAAAAAAACTTCATAAGCATCTCTCTAAACACCTTGCATCGTATAAGCTTTTATTTGCGACAAAGACGAAAGGAAGCCAATGCAATTATTGGACTTATGTAGTGTGCACCAAGAGGGCAAAACCTGAAATGTTTTTAACTATCTTGCAAGAAAAGCTTTTACTAACTTTTTTTGTTAGAGGGGGAGAAGCAATGGTCACTGGCGAGTTGCAGATACGTACGCGCCTACTGGACGGTTCTGAGCGCACGGGTTTGCACCACTTTTCTAGAATATGAAAGTAGCTGCGCGTAGACAAGTATATGGAACAAGGAACTCTAGTGGTTGGGTGTAAACTGGAAAACACCCACACGTCGTGTGTCTACCAAAGATGGAAGCATCAACTTGTTGTCCATGTAAGGACAAGGGTTGGTGCCTGACAAAAATAATTACCCATGGAAAACAAGTCCTCAGATAGCTTACCTTGTGGAAAATTTATATACTCGCCATAATCCCGACTAACACGATCCTTCATCAGAATTTCAACATGTTCTTCGCTGAATTTGTATAGCTTTAATATGTGTATGTTGCACATCGCACTGTTGTTTATTGATCCTTTTGATATGTGCAATAGGTTGGTGTGTGCTTCATCTAGCGGTGAAAGTAAAGACGATGCAAATGAGGCATAGGAGAAGTGAGCTTTTCACTGAAAGTTTTCGTGTAGTCACGAACAGTTATTGCTCTGGCTGACTGATATGGCCAATGTTCGTAAGGACAAGGTAGTGTCGAGGTAAATAAGTGAGTAGAGTGCCCGTAGTGATGGTTAGGCATTCAAGAAGAGTGGAAAGAAGCCACTTTACTTTTGAAAGAAGAAAAGGTTAGGCTGTCGCATGACTCTAAATAAGGCACAGTCTGCGATAATATCCCCTTTTCTATAACTGTTCAAAGACAAGTATTGCGAACAAGGAAGTATGCAGCTACGTAGTAGCCGTTATTTGCCAAAAAGAGAAAAATAAAATGTACTAGGGGTTGGGTGTAAGGGGAAAAACATGCAAAGTGCCAAAACAAGTGGAGAGACCCTTACATTGTGTCTCCCAAAGATGGTAAGAACATCTTGTCGATATAGGGATAATAGTGACAAACACGGAATCATCTCCACTCGTCAGGGGACTCTCTCAGTGAAAGCCTATTATCTCACATCTCCTGCTCTGATCACGCTCCCCCGCTACCCCCGCGTCGCCCCCGCTCGGGCGACTCGGGCGGGATCCCAACGCTAGCCGCCGGGGGCTCCCCGTCCTTCCATCCCTCCCTCCGCCGCCGCCGAAGGACGCCTTCGGCCTATAGCCCGGGGGCTGATGGCGGTGGCGGGGGCCTTCCCTCTCTCCCGCGCCATGGGGCGGTGCAGAGCCCCGCGGCGTGTGGTGGCACGGCCGATCTGGCCTTCGTCGCATGGCGGGCCTGCCTTGACCGGCAGCGGCGCGGCGGCGGCCTCGTCCTTGGGCGGTGGTGGTGGCGGGTGCGGCGGCCGGCCCTGCGTCGGGCAGCGACCTTGGCTGCGTTCGGCGGTAGCGGCCGGGTCTGCAGCGACGGACCATCTGACCTCAGATCGGCGATGGCAGCATGGAGGGCCTGGTGGTTGGGTCGGTGCCATGCGTGGTTTGCCTCCGGACAGATCTGATCTGCCCGGTGCGACTTGCTCAATGTGTGGCGGCTCAGATCGGCGGCGACCCGTGCACGCGATGCTTGATGGAGGTTCTTCGAGCGGATCCAGGTGAAAACCTTCTTCTCGGCTTGATACCAAGACCGGCGTTGGCGGCACTCTTTTGTGTCATTACCTTCTTAAAGGCATCGCCGCGGAGAAGCTCCAAACCTCTATCTGCTACCTCCGGGGGAAACCCTAGATCAGTAGATCGGATGACGGCGGCGCGTCGGTGTCGTTTCCTCCTTGGGGGCGTCATTCTTGGAGGCGTTCACGGGATCGAGGGGCCAGTGGGCGGCTTTTTTGGTGGAGCGGTGCTTCATCCTTCACATTGATGACGGCGGATCTCGGCGGCGTGGCGCAGTGGAGACTCGGCGCCCGATGCGCGGTGATGGACTCGCGTAGGAGGAGGTAGTTGTCTGGCGTCATAGTGGCGCCGATGACTGAGTCGCCTGACAAGGTAGAAGCCTCAATATTTGCTCTGAAGACGGACCCATGGAGGATGGCGGCGACGACACTTGTGAGTGCGTCAGACCAGTTTAAGCCCCAGACCCAGTATGTGGCTCGGCTGAGGCTTGTGGCTTTTGATGATAGGCTTAGGTGAGTGGTCTGGGTATTTGGCCCAGCTAGCACCCCTTCATCATATGGATAGGAGTAGTGACATATGTAGCTAAGATGATGGATTTGGGCATATTGTTGAAATACTTTGTAAGGTCCTCGAGAATAATTAATAAAGTGGCCGCATGCATCTCCCAGATACAGAGGCCGGGGGGCATCCTCCTTTTCTAAAAAAAAATCTCCACTCGTCAGGGGGTTGCTTTTTAGGGAAACAACAGAAGTGGCTAATAAACGTGTCGTGATAAATTACTGGCCATGGACATATACCATAACCAAAAACTTTGCCGCGTTAACTTCAACGAACCTTTCCACTATGATGACACGCACTGTGAGCTCTCATATGTGTGTCATTTGCCTTATTCGATTCTGTGGACCCGCCACGGTATATAGGTCAACCGATCACAATCTACTCATGAAAAGACGATGTCATCTTCGTGTAAATGATAACTTTTTGAGCAACAAGAATTGGGTGCTCATCGACGCATTCACTGACTAATGAGGATGAGTGAATGGAGGAGACCCACTGTCGTGGAATTGTCACGGCAGATGTCCTTAGTGTCAGGACTTAGTCGCGAGGAAAACGCATCTATGTGGTAGCTTGAGAAGGGTTGAGTGAGACGAGAGACGCAAAGCGAATCAACACGCAAGACCAGGATTTAGACAGCTTCGGGCCCCGGGAAACATCATCCGGTAATAGTCCTACATGGTGTTTGAGGCTAGGTCTCATTATCATCACGAGGGAGTCGCCGTAAACCGGCTCTCCTTTTTGTGTATAGCCCTAAGATTGTTTCTTCTTGCCCCTCCCCTTTGGGGAGCCCTGCCCCTCCTTATATATGTTGAAGGGGCGGTTTACATATGGAGTCCTATTAGGATTAGGACTAGTCTATCTCTAATACAAACCGGATACAAGTCCTGGTCTTAACTCCTTGTAAGGTAAATATTTCTCATGCCTTTCCTCTTAAACCCGCCCACCATAGTATGAACCGGCCTTCTGGGCCATGGGCCTCGTCATCCATCTGACCCGCCCATCGGGTTACTAATGAACCGCCAAGACCGGGCAGGTAGCCGGTGAACCGCCAAGCTCCGGGCAGGTTACCAGTGAGTCATCCAATCCGGTCGATTTATACTCCCGGCCGGTTTACACCACGGGGTATATCCCCGACATTAGCCCCCAGTTTAATTTGGATTTATCCATGTTAAACTGATCCTGTAAAACAAGTACAAGAACAAATTTGATAGATTATGCTCCGGGTTAAGAATTCTTGTAAACCGGCATCTGAGCATCCTTAATTACTTGCCATTTCCTTCTTCTAGAAAATCCAGGTCAATAAGCCAACTTCATAATCAATTTGCCGACATTGGTTTGTCACCGAGAAATATTGTGAAGAATAATTCCTTTGACTCAGCTCCCAAAGCGCCGATTTAAGAAATATGGGTCTGAAAATACTTATCTGATATTCAGTCGGTTTGAAGATGTAAAACTTACCGGTTTAATATTACAAAAAATGGCCGGTTTATAAATATTGATGGCACCAGGTCATAATTGTTATCAACACCGGGTCATGTAATTGATCTTCCTGATTTGCTCAAAACTGATAAAAAGAAGATGTTCCTCCTTTATATGCATAATACCTGTAGCCCCCAAGTCTTAAGAGGAGAACATAGTGATAACTTAAGACTTGCTCCAATAAGTGTTTCAACCTTAAAGAAATCCGGTTTGTTCATCTCAATCATATAAACTGAATACTCCATATATGTAGCCCCCAAGTGCCGGGTTGTCATGCTTGCAGCAACCTGGGACTTGTAACTGCTTAAAAACTTCAATCAGTGTAGCCCCCAAGGGCCGGGTCATTATGCAATAATTAGCAGGGACTTTATAAATATAATCATGTAGACTTGAGCAGTGATGCATAGCTCCCAAGGGCCGGCTTAGTAAAATAATACTGAACCGGGACTTGATATATACTTCAATGAAAATAACACCTTATAATGTAGCTTCCATCGTAGGGCTTGAACCCACGTCCACAAGGTTAAGCGTTTTGTGCTTTACCAACTGAGTAATGAATCCTTCAATATTATGGACGAAAATTTGTGTACCTTTAATTGTTGACAGGAGCAATTGGTAGCCCCTAAGGGCCGGCTCATTATAATATGATGAGTCGGGTCTTCAATGAGACTAGTAAAATGACTTTGCATGAGCCCCCAAGTGTCATGGTGCATGCTTGCAGCGACATGAGACTTGCATGTAATCTTAATTTGAATAATGTAGCCCCTAAGTGCCGGGTCATGAGCCTGCAGCGACTCGGGACTATTCCTTCCATTGTAGAATAAATCATATCCTTTGATAAATAATAAATGTTGCGCTAAAGCGACTTTTGAAAACTCAATAATACCGATTATTAATAACCATAAAAATCCAGCCATGTTGGCTATTCAAGATAATATAATCCGGTATGAAAACCATATTCATTCAATATCATAATGAAAGTCCAGCCAAGTTTGGCTATTTGAATAATATAACCCAATGATTTATAAGCGCATAATTCCGATGGCGCCATCCAAATATATATATGCTGGCGACTTATAGTCCAAAAACCAGGCCGGTTTAACAAACTTGTTTCTGCATATAACAAGTTTAAAGTGTCCCGACGGTTTACCGCCGGACGGGTCATAATACCCAACATATAACCTGAGTTTATAGCCAAGGCTGCATTTAGAATAATCAAATATGAAATATATCATACCTGTGACATTGAATCACATCGTTGGTTTTACCAACTTTTTGTAGTAAGGGTGATAACCCAAATCTTGAGTACTGATAACTCCTTTCATATTGTGCCGGTTTATGATAAAACCGTGCCGGGTTGTGATAAACACCGGTTTACTCCATAAGAGGATGTTAAACCAGGCAAATAGTCTTCGGATTGACGTGAACTGTGTTCCGTCAATTGATTGGTTAAAAAACTTTGTCGGTTTAAAAAACACAATGAAAAGCGAAAAACACCCCTTCAAAGAAAAGTGTGAAGCAAAAGCAACGACAAAAAAGTTTACCAAAAAAGGTTTATTTAAGCTGATCAAATGGCGTTACCATGGCCAAACACGACCAAGCTCCCGCTAGGTGTAACTATGGTTCTAGTCAGCCAGGTCCCCGAGTGATTCTGTGGCATTTATGCCGACCAAATGGCGTGGTCATGGTTCGGGTTCGACCAAGCCCCCAAGTGATTCTGTGGCCTTAGGCCGACCAAGAGGCATGACTGGTTCAGACATGACCAAGTCTCCAAGTGATCTGGTGGCTCTCGCCTATCAAGAGGCATGGTATTGGTTCGGACACGACCAATCCTCCAAGTGATATAACACAATGCTTTTAGCAAAGCGAACTCAAGGGGTAAACCGGAGGCCGCTTTAGAACAACTCCGTGTAACCTCGCATGATGTAAAAGATCAGAGACCCCGCTTTATGAAGCAGAAGCCCTCATGTGATCAATAATATGTCAGGCCAGTAAGGCGGAATGCCCATGTTTGAACCGCGCATCATGGCAGCAGGTCCTCTTTGGCAATTTTTAACTTTTTGCAAAAGATAAATTCTTCTTGAACCAGGATTTTGAACCGGATATTAAGAGCTTCAAAGCTTTATGGGAGACATCTTTCCCTTGAACCAGATTTTAAACCAGAATCCTCATTTTCAGCCGAATTTTTTTTGACGGCCTTTAAACTTGAACTTGAGAGAAGTTAACTCCTTTTAGAACCGGACATTTGTTAAACCGGATCTGAGCGCTTCAGAGCTTTGTGGGAGAATAGATTTCTCTTGAACCGGATTGTAAACCGGATATTTGAGAGCTTCAGTGAGACTGACTTCCCTTGAGCCGGATTTTAAACCAGAATCCTTTCCGATGACCCGGATCTTCTTCATTGAGCCGGGATTTTGTAACTGCCATATACTCCCTCCATTCCTTTATATAAGGTGTATTTGTTTTTTGATAAAATTCCAGAATGTAAGGTGCATTTCTTTTAATAACTCATAATTCCCTTGTTAGCCCTTCAGAAAAAGGGAAAGTATCTCTCTCCTGATTGTCTGTATCTATCCTTATAGCAAAAGAAAGAAAATATCACTCTGTCGATTGCATGTATCTCAACTTTCCTCGACTAATTGATTTACTTGCCACTAACAAATAAATTTTCCGAGGGTAATTTCGTCCTACCATGTTTATAATTTCGTGCATTGGTCACCGTGTCAAAAATAATACACCTTACATAAAGGAATGGAGGGAGTACTTTCTAAGCCGGAAATTTCCTGATGGCCTTTAAACTTTCATCAATATAACAGTAGCCTCCGGGACCGGGTTATCCTTCCCTCCATCGTCCTGGGGTTCTTAAATTTGCTGAAACTGACAATATTCGCTGAGTCATGTCATCGTAGCCCCCGAGTCTCAAAGGTGTCTCGAGGAGTTGGCTTGAGACTCTCCATATTTGACCGTGATATAAACCGGCATAACTTGTATATCATTGGCGTTGATAGCACGATGTGAATCCATAGAAGGTTGAGGTGACTGCGGCGGGTTATAAATGATCTCATATGAGCCGTGTCAGCAACTCGGCCAATGGTTTCTTCCAACTGGCGATTTGAAGTTAATCAAAACTGTAGTGGCAGCGACTTGTGCACCTGCCCATTGAACCATCCAGTGCAAATGGCGGTTTGATGATAATTTGTCTCCAATTTGAAAGAAAACCGGGCTACCCAAGCTGTGACTTGCTCATACCCAATAAACAGCTCATGCAGACAGATGCGGCCCGGTATGTTGATGTAGACTAGGCCGCGAGAGACGGACGACAAAAGCGACCGCAACATCAGAGGCAACTCGGATAGATGAATCGGCCGCGGCATTGTAAACCAGTGTGGACGGGCAAGTTGTCCTCCTTGTTGTAAACCGGCGTGGTCGCGAGAGACGGCCACGGCATTGTAGGCCGGCGTGGTCGCGAGAGACGGCCACGGCGTTGTAAGACAGTGCGGGAGTCCGTTGAGTAATGACGACCACCTGTGCCAAAAGATGTTGGCATGCCTCCATCTCCGCGGCATAATATCACTTTTTGTCATAAATAATTGCCCTGCATAAATAGTATTGCAGACCAAGGCAAAGATAAAGTTGCTCTTTGACAAAAACGACATGTGCTAATATGACCCGTTTATCACGACAGAGGTGGCTCAGGCAGACCAGCGACTCAATATAGCTCCGGCGACTTAGGCTGACCGGCGACTTAATATAACCCTGGCGGCTCAAAGCGGCAAAGGGCGGCTCAACGCGGCTCCGGCGGGTTGATGTAGATTAAGTTGTACGGGCGGCGACTTGCGCACACCTGTTCCATCAGTAAGCGGGCGCAGACGCGAGCGTGATGGTGCTGACGTACACTTCATAGGCACAACATGGCACCACCTTTGTTGTACATAAAAATATAAAGACCAAAGTAATTGTTCTTTGATGAAAATAATATGTTTAATAAAATAAATTTGGATGGACATCACCTGATTTGTTCGGAAGACGGATGATCCGTTCAACGCAACAAAGGCGGCTCAAGCAAACCGACAACCCAATATAACCCCTGGCGGCTCAATTCGGCAGAGGTGGCTTAATGCGGCCCCGTTGGTTGACCGGCTCATCCGGGGCGGTTTGACCACGGTGACTCATTGCGGCCGCAGGAGGTGGCGCCGGAGAGACGGCCGGCGGCTCGCATATTTCCATTGGGCAGCACGGTCCCGGTGAGTTGATGTAGACCGGACCGCTGAGGCGGCGATTTGCGCACATCCATTAAGCCATTTGACATAGTTGAGATGTAGACGCGACCATTTAGGGGAAGACAATGGAGCAGTAACCTGAAGTCGGGGCCACAGTGTGGAGGACGGCGACGGCTTGCAAACCGCCGGGGCGCATACGAGGCATTAGAGGCAGGTGCCTCGAAACGAGGTCGCAGGCGCAAGAGGAGTCTGGGAATCGTGGCCGGTCTCCGTTTCCGGGTCGTGGCCATATTTTTTTTCGCTGATCCCTGGTGTTTTGCCTTTTGACCACGTGACAATGAATTTGCTAAAGCTGATCCCATCTGGTCGCTTCTTCATGTAACAGTTTTAGCCAATAAAGAATTTGGAATTGTAGATCAACCTGTCCATCACGTGACAGAGTACTAATTGAAGTAGTACAATCGCTACTGTTGCCTCGTACGAACTGAGGTGTCTTCCCATTGTTTTGCATTATTTTGCACGCTTCACGTGAGGACACCGCAGGACCGATCCCCCTTGCATGTACGTGCATCCAGCTTGATCCATTGGAGAAAAAAAACAAGGAACTACGGCGACTTAACCACAGCGTAGGATTGGTTTGCGTCGGTTTCGATGTATCTGCTCCTTCGCGTCGGTTTCGGCGTATCTGCTCCGTAACCCGAGTAGGAAAATTGCTTTGTCCAGGGCTGTTTCACGCCGGGTTATCCCGCGTGCTTTTCATGCTAGCGTTTTTTCATGTGACATACCGCGAGCTTCTCAATCCCTGTAGAGATTCCTCAAAAAACTCAACACCACCGTGCGTAGGCCCCACGGTGGGCGCCAGCTGTCGTGGAATTGTCACGGCAGATGTCCTTAGTGTCAGGACTTAGTTGCGAGGCCAACGCATCTATGTGGTAGCTTGAGAGGGGTTGAGTGAGACGAGAGACGCAGGGCGAATCAACACGCAAGACCAGGATTTAGACAGCTTCGGGCCTCGGGAAATATCATCTGATAATAGCATTACATGATGTTTGAGGCTAGGTCTCATTATCATCACGAGGGAGTCGCCGTAAACCGGCTCTCCTCTTTGTGTCTAGCCCTAAGATTGTTTTTTCTTACCCCTCCCCTTTGGGGAGCCCTGCCCCTCCTTATATATGTTGAAGGGGCGGTTTATATATGGAGTCCTATTAGGATTAGGACTAGTCTATCTCTAATACAAACCGGATACAAGTCCTGGTCTTAACTCCTTGTAAGGTAAATATTTCTCATGCCTTTCCTCTTAAACCGGCCAACCATAGTATGAACCGGCCTTCTGGGCCATGGGCCTCGTCATCCATCTGACCCGCCCGCCGGGTTACTAATGAACCGCCAAGACCGGGCGGGTAGCCGGTGAACCGCCAAGCTCCGGGCAGGTTACCAGTGAGTCATCCAGTCCGGCCGGTTTACACCACGGGGTATATCCCCGACACCCACCATAGCGGTTATGATCACCAAGTGGAGCCGGCCATCCAAACAAAGAGGGACGTCGGTGTTCTTGTTGGAGTTGGATCTTAAGATTTGGGGTGTTCGACGGATCTTTGGGTATAGATCGATGCTTTGTTCCAGCGATGAAATAGGGCAACGATGACACGGTCGTGGCGCTACCACAGGAGGCGAGCTTTGGTTGATAGGCAGCTGTGCCGATGGTAGGAAGGAAACATCTAGCTACTACTACGTGTTAACCGAGAAATTGTTATTTGCCAATCGACTTGTCCTCAATCGCTCGTATTAGAACAAATATGCATGTCCTAATCCAATTCACCCCATTGAGAAAAACAATTCCCAGTCCATTGCGATCGTGTATCGTGAGTACACCTACTAGCTCTCCACGGATCAAGTGGAAGCCTAAAAGCCTCTACTCTCATACAAAAGGCAAAGTGCAATAACGGGAAAGCAGCAAAGGACCATGCTGTTGCTGCTTCCTATAAAACGGAAAGGCAATGCCGTCAACAAAAACAGGCCGCCGTGGTCGTCGCTCCAGTGGAGCATTGTAGAGATCTGTTGTAGCAGTACACTAGCTAGCTCATGTTCACGAGCTCCTATTCAAGCAGATACGCTGGCTGAGGCACGGCTCGTGCATGCCGGCGAGCTGGTACGTAGATAAACACCGGCCGCTAGCATAGCTGCGTGGCTGAGAGAATGAACGGCCGTGCCTGTGCGTTCTTTCTGGAACTGCAAGGAGAAAGTAACACCGGTAAGTAAGCGGCTTGCTGATGCGGTTAGGCCGGCGCCTGGGAAGCGCGGGAACAAGACGCTTCGTTCTGGGGGAAATGGAAAAAGGTGCATTGGCATGGACGTTTCTCTCAGCAGGTATGCCATTTCTGTGACCTGAAAATGACTGTTGGCAGACAAGTGCTCAAGAACAAGAAACAAGTGTGGAGGGGCCTTGACGTTGCGTCTACTCGAGATGGTAAGATTAGCTCATGCAAATATATACCCTGAGATCATCTCCACTACGTACGGGGTGGCTTTTCGGTGGCCAGAGCGCAGGCGTTTGCCACAACCAAAAGGAATGCTGCATGAGCTTCTAACATATGTTCACTAAAAATATATCGTGAGATCTGGGTAGATATTGATGATTGCTCTCACGGTAAAAGCCGCGACGATGCGGATGTGGCCACGTGACACGCGAGGAGGAGGGACCGAATCGAAATAGAAACGGGTCGGAATCGAGAAGGCGTGACAATGGAAGGGGGGACGGGATCAAGATAGAAAGGGGTCGACTATGTATCAGGGGACTGAAAAAAAATCAGTTTAGACGACCGCCCCCGCGTCTTCGTCTTCCTCCCTTCCTCCCTTCGTCCGTCGACCCGCCTACCTCCACTTGGCCGAAACACCACCCTCCGCCACTCCATCTTGCCAAAGCTGCCTCCACCGCCACCCGGCCCTACCCCTTCTCCCCCGCCGGCGATTGCTCCGTGCACCCGCAACCATCAACCCTCTGCGTTGTCTCTGCCAGATATTATTCCAACCGGCCAACTCCGTCGTCCTTCATCCCCGTCTCCCGCTCGGACCTTGTTGGGGGGCGGCATAATATTTCGAGACACATTTAAAGTACGAACTTGTCTTCATCTTATGAATCTCTCAATGTTGTTGTGTACTCTTGGCTAGTTGGGTCCAGAGTTTTGACAGGACATTTGGACATGTGTCTCAAGTCTCAAGTCTCAACACATTGTAATTGCTGTTGGCTAGCTAGCTATCACCACACTATTCGCGGACCAAAGCCACTACATGTCCACAAAAAGCAAAGTGCATGCATGCAAGAACCGGAAAGAAAGAAGCAAAGGACCATGTTGTAGCTGCTTCTGATAAAACGGAAAGGCGATCGATGCCGTCAACAAAAATAGGCCGCCGTGGTCGCTCCAGCCTCCAGTAGAGCATCGTAGAGATCTGTTGCAGCAGTACTACACCAGCTAGCTCATGTTCAGGAGCTCCTGTTCACGCAGATACGCTAGGTGAGGTTGAGGACGGTAGGTGGCGAGAAAGCACATACGACTCATGCATGCCGGCGTCCTTTCAAAAAAAAAAAAAAACTCATGCATGCGGGCGAGCACGTATGTAGATATATACAGGACGCTAGCATAGCATCGTGGCGGAGAAATGAATGGAGAAGAAAACGCCGGGTAAGTAAGCAGCGCATGCATGCCGATAGACGATAGTGCCATAGTGGCGGTTAGGCCGGCGCGTGAGAAGGACGGGAGCAAGGCGCTTCCTTTTTGGAAAGAGATAAATGTTAATCGGCATGGCCGGTTTTCAGCGGAGCAGAGCAGGTATGCCATTTCTGTGACATGAAAGTTACTAAAACAAGTGTGGAGAGACCTTGATGGTAAGATCAGCTAATGCAAATATATAGTGCAGTGAAAATCAGCCAGCCTTGCCTCCGTCGGTGATAATGCAGCCAGCCCCGCTGTTCCCGTCTTCGGCTCAATCCTGGTTCAGGACACAGCATCCCCTTCTCCGGCTCCGCAAGAGGCCGAAAAAAATTCAATCACCCGAATAATAGCAACAGCGAGGAAGAAAATGACCGATGGACAAAAAATCAAAACTGGACGACCAATGTTCACTAATGGAAAATAGTTATTTTTCATTCGACCAAACCATATATAACATAATATTTTGAGATACATCTAAAGTATGAAGTTGCCTCCATCTTCTGAATCTCCATGTTGTTGCATACTCCTGGCTCCAGAGTTTTAATAGGACATGTGTCGCAACTCTCACCACATTGTAATCATGGTTAGCTTAGCTAGCTAGCTATCACCGGTCCTTTCACCACACCATCACTGTTGGCTGACCAAATTAAAGCCTACGCCAGGCCGCCTACACACATGCAAAGCACGGAAAGCACAGGATACTGTAGCTTGCCTGTAACAAAACGCAAGCTAGGTGGGCCCCTTGGACAGAAATAGGCTATCGTGGTCGCTCCAGAACGGCATACCACGGTACCACTACACCTGTTCATCACATGTACAATTAACCAGTTCACTGGGGAAAAAGAAGAGGCCACAGTGTTCCTTCCCGTCGGGATACAGGGCGTACGTGCACGACACACCGACCTTGAACGGGAAAGGCGCCGGCCACGCGGCGGGATGAGATACGGCGGCAGAGATCGGCTCGTGCAAATGGTGTGAATGTGACGCGACTTGCGCTGTTCATGCAGATAGGCTGAGATCAACGGCACGCACGGTAGGCGGGAAAGCATGGACCAGTGCTCATGCATGCGAAGTGGTACGTAGCTACTTTCCTGCACGTTATAGATTCCTGACAGGGTTATCGTTGATCGTCATGATATATGACATGCCAACTCAGCTAAAAATGAGTATTTTATGCAATTATCAACTACTCCTAGAAAGTTTAAGCACGCGAACGACGATACATAGCTATGAAGACACATACATACATGATACATGCATGAGAAATACATGCAAAACAAAGAAAAATGAAGGTTGTAAAGTTAAGACATATACATCCAGTTGGTGTAACTTGCCGACCAGAATAATTTAGTGTGAAAAAAGAGAAGTTTTCAAGTTGCAGCAGTAACTTACCGACCAGAATAACTGTGAAGTTTGTTAAAAAATTATTTTATCATTCGCAAAGTAAAGAAAATCTCACGGTTTGTGAAGCTGCCATACGGCAAGTTAGTGTAGCTTGTAGACCAGAGTAACTTAGTAGTATGAAAAAGGAGGTTTTCAAGTCCTGGCAGTAACTTGTACACGAGAACTAATCGTTTTTATAAACTTCACATGCGCGTGTTTCTACTGGTCTTCTAAATTTATTATGCTCACTTCATAAGTATACACATTTACAGGTGTTTTTTTCTTCAAGTTACAAATTCCGTAACCATACCATGGTCGTACGTATATCGCAGTTCCTTGTCGCGACTCAGTGCGTGGTGGAACCTACTTGGCATTCAAAGCATGACTCTATTGTGCCCATATTCAAATTGTGGGCGCTCATAGAAATTTGGATGCGCACACGGCAAGCACGTTGATTTGCGTTATGTTTTCTATGAATTGAGTAGTCATTTTAGGGCTCTTAGCGAGTCTTATAAATTCTACTTGGGGTTCTCTGTTTTCTCCCGTCTCTATCTCTTTATAATGAATCAGCGCAACTCATGTTTTTTACTTGATAAAACAGATAAAACTTAGGGTTTGATTAAAAAAATTAAGGGATTCATGTATTTGTCCATATGGGGTTGGTCAACCAGTCATGTAGATGTATGCACGTGGTATATTGTTTGTGTTTGTGTCATTGCTGTAATTGAAGAAATGGATATAAGTGGCATAACTACACTCGTCAATGCACTTTACATGCAAAATGTGTATATACCTTGGATCGACCATAAAACTTGTTGATTTTGTCATGTCTTCTCGAAATGAGAGATCTCGTGTCAATGCCAACATCACAAAGTTATACATATAAGATTCTTATGGTATATGTATATATTTTGTGTATATCTCCAGGATATTAACGATCACCATATTTCTTTGGAACTTTTTAGATGTCTGATATCCTGAGATATACACAAAAGATATATGTAAATCTCGGAGGCATTGACGGTCCGCGTCTCCATATGGGAAAAGATCTTGTATCATTGTCGACTTATTCATAGGCACGGTGTTCATTTAGTATCATGTATTGGTTCAACCATGGTTGCCCTTGTTTCGTACTCCACTTAATATTAAATAAGAATGGTTGTGTTCATCAAAATGATGTAGAGGCCAGGGTTTAACCTCCTTTACGAAAAAAATCAATGTTAGATATCCCTACAATATATACATAATAGATAATGATGATATATGTTTAAAAAAGATAATGATGATATACAACCTAAAGAAAAGATAATGATGATATACCTCCAAGATATTGATGGTCACAACGTCTCCTTGGAACTTATGAGATATTGTGTGGATGCTCGGTATCAAGAGCTACACAAAGGCAATATAGTCCATTAATCGATGAAATCTTGAACATCCTGTGCAAAGTGTCTGAGACGACCCGCTCCACTCACACTTGTCATAGCATCTAAAAAACAGGTGTCATAGCATCTAAAAAACAGGTGTATGACGCGCCACTTCAAAATGGGAGACAGGAGTCAAGCAAATATATTTCCTTGTATGTCTCTAGGATATTTACGGTCACTGTTGCTTCTCTCCGAAAGGGAGAAGAGATATTTTATTAATGCGCGATATTCAGAACATACACAAAAGATATATTCCATTAATTGATGGAATCTCCAGCAGTCTGCCGTGAGTGAGGCAACCCGCTCCCTCCACACTTGTCATTTAGGCCGAAAACACATTTAGAAATATTATAACCGAGCACTTTTCCAGCCCTCTCACGCATCCATCGATTTGGGCCGTCCGATGACATAGACTGGTCGTTTCTGGTCGTGCGATGCACCTCTGGCTCCTGTGTGGGACGCTATTCTCAGAACAAAATCGGAGGTATCTTCATCATTGATGCAAGTTGACGTCTGATGCCAAACCGACGGCCGCGATACGGCTCTATCCGCCTCCGTCCCTCCGAGCCCCACTCCCCTTCCCTCCCCGCCCCGCACCGCATCGGCGCATCCCACCCAGATCCCACCTCGCTCCATGCCCCCACACGGCCACATCCCTCCCTCCCAATCTCGGGTGAGGTCGCCGCCGTACAGAGAGAGAGAGACGATGGAAAATGGCAACCATGGGCTGGGCGCTGGAGTGAGTCGCCAATTAGCACATCTCTGTCGAGGTCGAGCCGCCCAGATCACTACAAACTCCAAATCTCGCATCCAAAACAAGAAATCATGGCGATAGCGACATCGGATGTCCCCGTGATCAAGGCAAAAAATCTCACCAGCGATGTTAGGTCCATCCTCTACAGGTATGTGTCTTCCCCCCTTCCGTGCATCCCCTACTTTTGATGGGTTCGCTTATTTCAGAAATTGGGAGAAGAAGGAGGCTTGCCAATTGCAAACTATTGCTCCATATCACGCAGGCATTAAGGCTCCCCTGATCTCGTTCTTGTGGAACTGGAACATCGACCTTGCACGATCTCGACGTAGAGTAATCCAACTGGTCCGCTTGCCGGATACATGCCGATTCAACAAGTGTATCGGGCACGCTACTGTTCAAGGTCATCCTCTGCACTTACGCCCTACATCAACCATAGATGTGTGAGGAGGAGAAAGCAGGATGACAGGACGAGAACGCCTCTATCATGTAGAGTACTTAGGTATTTTTGCTTTATGATATCCAAAACAGATTGTACTGCAAGGTCAATACTACGGAATGGTTCTAAAAGTTTTTTTAGCTTGATCTGTTGCATCAGGCATCTAATTATAGTTCTAAATGTTTTTCTCGATTACAAGTTCAATCATAGCTTCGTTTGATCTGTTGTATCAGGTGAAACGAGTTGTGCTCATTTGTGTGTAAACAAGATCAGTGTAAATGTACATGATTAGATGGCCGAGCTATACAGCGTAGGGACAAGATGGACACAACAAGTTTGAAGATGGCAAAAAGGGGCCTTCAGGAGATGTATCAAGGATTGCAGCGAATCATATCCTGTCGATTGGAGTCCACTTGCTGGATATTGAGAAAATAAGTCGCCGTTGCTACACGCCTTTAACGGTGATTGATATGCGCTAACTCACGGAAGGCCGATTATTGTAGGTCCGTTACCATGTTGATATGTGTTCTTACTTCAGTTCACGCGCATCTAAACACTCTTTGTTGTGTGTTGTCTCGCTGTTTGTTCCCCACTCCCCTCTTGAGCTCCTTATTCCATGAAGGTCTCTGACAGCCATAGTTGATGCTTAGGTCACCACTCCATCTTGTGAGCTATGCCTGTCTCCCCTCCTTCCTACCTACCCATTTTCGTTAATTCTTGGTCCATGGAATTTAGAAACACTTCTACCCTGTAAAAATAATAATTTAGGAACACTTCGACCCCCAATTTTTGATTCCCCTTTTTTTACTGAGTTTGTCGTGACTTGCTGCTATAGGCTTGTGATTACATATACGAATTGGATGTCCTAAGGCAGATATACCTCGGTTGGTCGCCCTTGATTAGTTCATGATACAGCAACTATATATATGGAAGTAGCGGCATGTTTAAGTAAAGATGGTTGACCGGAATGACTATGGCTGAACATAGTTTTGTGGTTCAGATTATGTACTATGTTTCCAGAACCCTTCTATTAAGGTGTTACTGTGCACACAGAAGTTTTGGTTTCGGTTGTAGGCATATAGCTGATGTTTATCAACTAAATCACCCATGACATACATGTTATAACTGAAGCAAATATGACATGGTGGCCACCTGTACATACCGAATCAATGCCTTAGATATTGTTATTATTCATGCTCAGTTCAACTTGGTTAGCTTCTCTCTTGCCTCAGATTCACCGTTCTTCCTATGTACCTATCATCTTCCGCCCAGTTAATTATGGGTTCTAACTTTTGCTATAGTTTCTTCCTAATTTGATGCATGTGGTGTTAGTGTGCGAAGTGGTGACTGGTTCTAGTCGATTGGCTGAAGGAATCCTATATTTTTTTATCTCCAATAGCAAATGGCCAGGTCACGAAATGTATGTGTACTCCATTGGTGATGTGCTTGCTGCCACTGGTTTGAAGACATAATGGATGTATTCTTAACTATTTTATTCAACTCCATGGATGTGTTTCTTGGGCACGTATATGTTAAAATGTTCATGAAAGAAAAAAATACATACTTGGAAATTTACTTAGTTAGATATTCAGATTTTATAGTTTAATTTTTGAAATTATTATTTTTCATACCATTGTCAATTTTTATGTTCCAAAAAATTAAAATTATGTGGTGGTTGTGGTGTAGCCAACCAAAGGCATGAATGTTGCATGTGGACACGAGGAGATAGAGCCTATCGGAGGTGCCTCTCTAGGGTCGTCCAGCCACCAATGGTGAAAGCAAGCTACAAGACCAGCCCGCTCCGCCTATGGATGCAGTGGACATCATTGGACAAATTCACACAAGCTCTTATGCTTGGGCCCTGAGTTCTCTCCTGTCACAACTTTCGCTTATGACTGGCCAGAGAATCTACTGGTGCATACATGGTAGGAGATATTGATTCATGGTTGGCCTTCTTTGTTTGTTAATCATGAAATTAATTATTTGCTTATGATTCTTACTTGTTATTGATCTCTCAGGTTTCATCAAAGCCTCCCATGGTTGCACCTTCCATTTCTTCTGGTAATTGAGAGTGATAAATGCAATTATGCAGTGAAGAGGGATGAGTAATTAAATTATTTGATTTGTTGAGCAACTCCAGAATAGATATTTACCAGTACATCTCAATTATTTAAAGAACTAAAGAGGTTCTGAATGAATTTCTTCTATTCTTTGGAATATTTTTGAGCTATACACGGAAACATTTTTGGTTGTTTCTTGGATGATTCATATGTGAATCTAAGCTATTCTCATAGGTTCTGAACCTTATGTTCATCTAACCTTTATAATACCTCCAATTTTTGGTAGTAAGATGTGATGTTTGCTTACATTAGCCAATATTGACAGTACAATCCTTTCCTCAAAGCTTATCTAAAATCTGTTTTCTTCATATGCAAAATCTGTGGAGTTTGCTTCAGAAGGTATTGACAATGCCTATTCTAAAACTCATTCCAAGTAAATGTAATGCTTCAATTACATCAACATCTGATTTGAATTTTACATGCTCACTTTTTATTGAAGGCATTTACCCCATTGTATACATGTGGCAGTCCATGTATAATTAATGCTCACTTTTCGCAAATGGCCAGGTGCATCAGGCTCACCTTATTTTCTTCTTGGTTGCCGCGCATTGTGTTCCATTTGGGGGTCTGAGGATTTCATTAATGCACTATGTATAAAATCTACGATGACAATGTAAGTCAACAACTACATGTTTGTTTGTGTTGGTGCTTATTATTTGTCTTGGCAATACTCTATATTTATTAAGTGTATCTTGTTTCATATAATGTCATACCAAAGCCAGTTTGCACCTGTGATATTTTCCTTGATTACTAACTAATATGCATCTATGTTTTTGCCAAATTTAATATGTTTCATGGGGCTGTATATTTATTGTACAAATAGACGGGCGCGGCAACGCGCGCCATCAGTGATATAGTGTAATGCTTGTGATTTGAAAGAGAAGAGATAAGGAGACATAACTTATTAATTCTGCTATCAAGAAGTCTCCTGAAGTCGCTCCTCCTCCAAGAAAGAAAGCTAGGATTCCTGCCTCTCGCCGGTGCCGCCGCAGGTCTGCCTCGTCTCCGGTGGCCCTAGGGCCATGGAGGCATGGTGGATCCTGCCAAGGCCCGGCGGGAGGGCTCCGTTTTTATTTGTTTTTCCTGTCTTGTTAGGGTTTGTGTTCTGCTCTGGAAGACAAGACGGCGGCGGCTCCCTGAAGATGGAATAAAGGTCTCCCCGTCTAGCCGTCGTTTCGGCGGTGCGTTTAGCATCGTTGATGGGCCTGTGGAAGTGTGTCTCCGGCGGATCTATATTTGGTGGATTTTCTCGGATCTCATCGTTGTTCGTCTACGCTCGTGTGTCTTCAGGTTGAATCCTTCCAACCTACATAATTCTTCATCTGTGGCGGTTGTTGTTCTGATGCGCTGGTCCTATGGGGCCTTAGCACGACGACTTCCCGACTGTCTACTACAATATGTTCTGCCCGACTTCGACGATGGAGGGGTGATGACGGCGGCGCGCCTTCGGTTCGCTTCAGTGCTTGTAGACGTCGCTAGGTGGTCTATGGATCTGGATGTAATTTTTATTTGCGGTGTTCGTTGTACTGCCATGATTGAAGATGAATAGATTGGAAGTTTTTCACAAAAAAAAGGAGACATAACTTTTGTGTATATTTCTAGTATATTGATGTTCACTGCCGCTTCTCCTCGAGAAAACCTATCTAGTTTTAAGACCCAATATTCAAGTGATATACGAAAAATATATACTCCATTAATCGATGAAATCTCAGCAGCCCTGCCAGGAGTTATTTTGAGCAGATTGTGGAGAATTTTGGTCTGGAAAATCTGGAGCCAAAAAAAACTCATTTTGACTTCCAAAATCTAGAGAGGAATCTCTAGAATCCTAGTGCAACCCAAAAGCACCCAAAAAGCTTGATTCTCCCAGAATCTCCGGATTTTGGCAAGTCCCACCAAAGAAAATGTTTGGAGTTAACAGAGTACCCTATTGCAGCTGGTTATTTACGGCAAAACTGCCACCAAGCCACCCACGGTCGATACACAACGAACGAGCCCAGAGGCCCTTCTGTTTGCATCGCTCACCTCGAGCAGGGCAGCGCGCTAGGGTTCCAGCGCCGCCGCCGGCCCCGCGTCACTGTCCCGGACCTTGCCACTACCGGCCCGGTACTCGCTGCCGCCGGCTTGGTCCTCGCCGCCGCCGGTACCCACTCCCGCCGCAGCCCAGCCTGTTGGGGAACGCAGCAGAATTTTAAAATTTTCTATGCATCACCAAGATCAATCTATGGAGTCATCTAGCAACGAGGGAGAGAGGAGTGCATCTACATACCCCTGTAGATCACGAGCGGAAGCGTTCAAGAGAACGGGGTTGATGGAGTCGTACTCGTCGTGATCCAAATCACCGAAGATCCTAGCGCCGAACGGATGGCACCTCCGTGTTCAACACACGTACGGAGCGAGGACGTCTACCGCGCCTTGATCCAGCAAGGAGGAGGGAGAGGTTGAGGAAGAGGGCTCCAACAGCGGCATGACGGCGTGGTGGTGGTGAAGCTGCAGTACTCCGGCAGGGCTTCACCAAGCTCTTACGGAGGAGAAGAGGTGTTGGGGAGGGGAGGGGCTGCGCCTTGGATGTTGTGTGCAGCCCTCCCCTTGCCCCTCTATTTATAGGGGAAGGAGGAAGGGGGCCGGCCCCTTCTATATGAGATCTAGAGGGGGGCAGCCAAGGGGAGGGGGCTTGCCCCCCAAGCAAGGGGGGCGCCCCCTTCAGGGTTCCCCCCCCCCAACCCTAGGCACATGGGCCCAAGGGGGGATGCGGCCAGCCCATGTAGGGCTGGTTCCCTTTCCTATACAGCCTATTAGGTCCTCCGAGAGAGGTGGCCCCTCCCGGTGGACCACCGGAACCCCTCCGGTGGCCCGGTACAATACCGATATGCCCCCGAACCTTTCCGGTGACCGTATGACAACTTCCTACATATAAATCTTCACCTCCGGACCATTCCGGAACTCCTCGTGACGTCCGAGATCTCATCCGGGACTCCGAACAACATTCGGTAATCACATACAAGTCTTTCTAAGAACCCTACCGTCACCGAACCTTAAGTGTGTAGACCCTACGGGTTCGGGAGACATGCAGATATGACCGAGACGACTCCCCGGTCAATAACCAACAGCGGGATTTGGATACCCATGTTGGCTCCCACATTCTCCACGATGATCTCATCGGATGAACCACGATGTCGAGGATTCAATCAATCCGTATACAATTCCCTTTGTCAATCGGTACATTACTTGCCCGAGACTCGATCGTCGGTATCCCAATACCTTGTTCAGTCTCGTTACCGGCAAGTCACTTTACTCATACCATAATGCATGATCCTGTGATCAACCACTTGATCACATTGAGCTCATTATGATGATGCATTACCGAGTGGGCCCAGAGATACCTCTCCGTCATACGGAGTGACAAATCCTAGTCTCGATTCATGCCAACCCAACAGACACTTTCGGAGATACCTGTAATGTACCTTTATAGTCACCCAGTTACGTTGTGACGTTTGGCACACCCAAGGCACTCCTACGGTATCCGGGAGTTGCACAATCTCATGGTCTAAGGAAATGATACTTGACATTCAGAAAAGCTACAGCAAACGAACTAGACGATCTTTGAGCTATGCTTAGGATTGGGTCTTGTCCATCACATCATTCTCCTAATGATGTGATCCCGTTATCAATGACATCCAATGTCCATAGTCAGGAAACCATGACTATCTTTTGATCAACGAGCTAGTCAACTAGAGGATCACTAGGGACGTGTTGTGGTCTATGTATTCACACATGTATTACGATTTCCGGATAACACAACTATAGCATGAACAATAGACAATTATCATGAACAAAGAAATATAATAATAACCATTTTATTATTGCCTCTAGGGCATATTTCCAACAGTCTCCCACTTGCACTAGAGTCAATATTCTAGTTACATTGTGATGAATCAAACACCCATGCAGTTCTGGTGTTGATCATGTTTTGCTCTAGGGAGAGGTTTAGTCAACGGATCTGCTACATTCGGGTCCGTATGTACTTTACAAATCTCTATGCCTCCATTTTGAACACTTTCATGAATGGAGTTGAAGCAACGCTTGATATGCCTGGTCTTCCTGTGAAACCTGGGCTCCTTGGCAAGGGCAATAGCTCCAGTGTTGTCACAGAAGAGAGTCATCGGGCCCGACGCATTGGGTATGACTCCTAGGCCGGTAATGAACTCCTTCACCCAGACTGCTTCTTGTGCTTCCTCAGAGGCTGCCATGTACTCCGCTTCACATGTACATCCTGCCACAACGCTTTGCTTGCAACTGCACCAGCTTACTGCCCCACCATTCAAAATATACATGTATCCGGTTTGTGACTTAGAGTCATCCAGATCTGTGTCGAAGCTAGCATCGATGTAACCCTTTACGACGAGCTCTTCGTCACCTCCATAAACGAGAAACATTTCCTTAGTCCTTTTCAGGTACTTCAGGATATTCTTGACCGCTGTCCAGTGTTCCATGCCGGGATTACTTTGGTACCTTCCTACCAAACTTAAGACAAGGTTTACATCAGGTCTGGTACACATCATAGCATACATGATAGACCCTATGGTTGAGGCATAGGGGACGACACTCATCTTTTCTCTATCTTCTGCCGTGGTCGGGCATTGAGCCGTGCTCAATCTCGTACCTTGCAATACAGGCAAGAACCCCTTCTTTGACTGATACATTTTGAACTTCTTCAATATCTTGTCAAGGTACGTACTCTGTGAAAGACCAATGAGGCGTCTCGATCTATCTCTATAGATCTTATGCCTAATATATAAGCAGCTTCTCCAAGGTCCTTCATAGAAAAACACTTGTTCAAGTAGGCCTTTATGCTCTCCAAGAATACTATATCATTTCCCATCAACAGTATGTCATCCACATACAATATGAGAAATGCTACAGAGCTCCCACTCACTTTCTTGTAAATGCAGGCTTCTCCATAAATCTGCATAAACCCAAACGCTTTGATCATCTCATCAAAACGAATGTTCCAACTCCGAGATGCTTGCACCAGCCCATAAATCGAGCGTTGGAGCTTGCACACCTTGTCAACATTCTTAGGATCGACAAAACCTTCCGGCTGCATCATATACAATTCTTCCTTAAGGAAACCATTAAGGAATGCCGTTTTGACGTCCATTTGCCATATCTCATAATCATAGAATGCGGCAATTGCTAACATGATCGGACGGACTTCAGCTTCGCTACGGGTGAGAAAGTCTCATCGTAGTCAACCCCTTGAACTTGTCGATAACCCTTAGCGACAAGCCGACCTTTATAGATGGTCACATTACCATCCGCGTATGTCTTCTTCTTAAAGATCCATTTATTTTCTATGGCTCGTCGATCATCGGGCAAGTCAGTCAAAGTCCATACTTCATTTTCATACATGGATCCTATCTCAGATTTCATGGCTTCCAGCCATTTGTCGGAATCCGGGCCTGCCATCGCTTCTTCATAGTTCGAAGGTTCACCGTTGTCTAACAACATGATTTCCAAGACAGGGTTGCCGTACCACTCTGGTGCGGAACATATCCTCGTGGACTTACGAAGTTCAGTAGCAACTTGATCTGAAGTTTCATGATCATCATCATTAACTTCCTCTATAGTCGGTGCAGGCACTTCAGGAACATTTTCTTGAGCTGTGCCACTTACCGGTTCAAGAGGCAATACTTCATCAAGTTCTACTTTCCTCCCACTTATTTCTTTCGAGAGAAACTCTTTCTCTAGAAAGGAACCATTCTTGGCAACAAAGATCTTGCCTTCGGATCTGAGGTAGAAGGTATACCCAACAGTTTCTTTAGGGTATCCTATGAAGACGCATTTTTCCGATTTGGGTTCGAGCTTTTCAGGTTGAAGTTTCTTGACATAAGCATCGCATCCCCAAATTTTTAGAAACGACAGCTTAGGTTTCTTCCCAAACCATAATTCATACGGTGTCGTCTCAACGGATTTCGACGGAGCCCTATTTAAAGTGAATGCGACAGTCTCTAAAGCATAGCCCCAAAATGACAGCGGTAAATCGGTAAGAGACATCATAGATCGCACCATATCTAATAGAGTGCGATTACGACGTTCGGACACACCATTACGCTGAGGTTTTCCAGGCGGCGTGAGTTGTGAAACTATTCCACATTTTCCTAAGTGTGTGCCAAATTCATGACTCAAGTATTCTCCCCCACGATCTGATCGCAAGAACTTGATTTTCCTGTCACGTTGATTCTCAACCTCACTCTGAAATTCCTTGAACTTTTCAAAGGTCTCAGACTTGTGTTTCATTAAGTAGACATACCCATATCTACTCAAGTCAGGAGTGAGGGTGAGAACATAACGATAGTCACCGCGAGCCTCAACACTCATTGGACCGCACACATCAGTATGTATAATTTCCAATAAATTGGTTGCTCGCTCCATTGTTCTTGAGAACGGAGTCTTGGTCATTTTACCCATGAGGCATGGTTCGCACGTGTCAAATGATTCGTAATCAAGAGACTCTAAAAGTCCATCTGCATGGAGCTTCTTCATGCGTTTGACACCTATGTGACGAAGGCGGCAGTGCCACAAGTATGTGTGACTATCATTATCAACCTTATATCTTTTGGTATTCACACTATGAATATGTGTAGCATTACGCTCGAGATTCATTAAGAATAAACCATTCACCATCGGAGCATGACCATAAAACATATCTCTCATATAAATAGAACAACCATTATTCTCAGATTTAAATGAGCAGCCATCTCGAATTAAACGAGATCCTAATACAATGTTCATGCTCAAAGCTGACACTAAATAACAATTATTGAGATTTAAAACTAATCCCGTAGGTAAATGTAGAGGTAGCGTGCCGACGGTGATCACATCGACCTTGGAACCATTCCCGACGCGCATCGTCACCTCATCCTTCGCCAGTCTCCGCTTATTCCGCAGCTCCTGCTTTGAGTTACAAATGTGAGCAACCGCACCGGTATCAAATACCCAGGAGCTACTACGAGTACTGGTAAGGTACACATCAATTACATGTATATCACATATACCTTTCGTGTTGCCGGCCTTCTTGTCCGCTAAGTATTTGGTGCAGTTCCGCTTCCAGTGACCACTTCCCTTGCAATAAAAACACTCAGTCTCGGGCTTGGGTCCATTCTTTGGCTTCTTCTCGGCAGCTTGCTTACCGGGCGCAGCAACTCCCTTGTCGTCCTTCTTGAAGTTCTTCTTACCCTTGCCTTTCTTGAACTTAGTGGTTTTATTCACCATCAACACTTGATGTTCCTTTTTGACTTCTACCTCTGCTGATTTCAGCATTGAATATACCTCAGGAATGGTCCTTTTCATCCCCTGCATATTGAAGTTCATCACAAATCTCTTGTAGCTCGGTGGAAGCGACTGAAGGATTCTGTCAATGACCGCGTCATCCGGGAGATTAACTCCCAGCTGAGTCAAGCGGTTATGCAACCCAGACATTTTGAGTATGTGCTCACTGACAGAATTATTTTCCTCCATATTACAGCTGAAGAACTTGTCGGAGACTTCATATCTCTCGACCTGCGTATGAGCTTGAAAAACCATTTTCAGCTCTTTGAACATCTCATATGCTCCGTGTCTCTCAAAACGCTTTTGGAGCCCCGGTTGTAAGCTGTAAAGTATGCCGCACTGAACGAGGGAGTAATCATCAGCACGTGACTGCCAAGCATTCATAACGTCTTGGTTCTGTGGGACGGGTGCGTCACCTAGCGGTGCTTCTAGGACATAATCTTTCTTGGCAGCTATGAGGATGATCCTCAGGTTCCGGACCCAGTCTGTATAGTTGCTGCCATCGTCTTTCAGCTTGGTTTTCTCTAGGAACGCGTTGAAGTTTTGGACAACGTGGGCCATTTGATCTACAAGACATATTGTAAAGATTTTAGAGTAAGTTCATGATAATTAAATTCATCTAATCAAATTATTCAGTGAATTCCCACTCAGATAGACATCCCTCCACTCATCTAAGTATAACATGATCCGAGTTAACTAGGCCGTGTCCGATCATCACGTGAGACGGACTAGTCAACATCGGTGAACATCTTCATGTTGATCGTATCTTCTATATGACTCATGCTCGACCTTTCAGTCTTCTGTGTTCCGAGGCCATGTCTGTATATGCTAGGCTCGTCAAGTCAACCTAAGTGTATTGCGTGTGTAAATCTGGCTTACACCTGTTGTATTCGAACGTTAGAATCTATCACACCCGATCATCACGTGGTGCTTCGAAACAACGAACCTTCGCAATGGTGCACAGTTAGGGGGAACACTTTCTTGAAATTATTTCGAGGGATCATCTTATTTAAGCTACCGTCGTTCTAAGCAAATAAGATGTAAAACATGATAAACATCACATGCAACTAGTGGATGTCAATCGGTGGAACCAGTCTCACGTAAGCGTACGTGTAAGGTCGGTCCGGGCCGCTTCATCCCACGATGTCGCCGAATCAAGACAAAACTAGTAACGGCAAGCAAATTGACAATTTCGATGCCCACAACTGCTTTGTGTTCTACTCGTGCATAGTAACTACGCATAGACCTAGCTCTGATACCACTGTTGGGGAACGTAGCAGAATTTTAAAATTTTCTATGCATCACCAAGATCAATCTATGGAGTCATCTAGCAACGAGGGAGAGAGGAGTGCATCTACATACCCCTGTAGATCACGAGCGGAAGCGTTCAAGAGAACGGGGTTGATGGAGTCGTACTCGTCGTGATCCAAATCACCGAAGATCCTAGCGCCGAACGGACGGCACCTCCGTGTTCAACACACGTACGGAGCGAGGACGTCTCCCGCGCCTTGATCCAGTAAGGAGGAGGGACAGGTTGAGGAAGAGGGCTCCAACAGCAGCACGACGGCGTGGTGGTGGTGAAACTGCAGTACTCCGGCAGGGCTTCGCCAAGCTCTTACGGAGGAGGAGAGGTGTTGGGGAGGGGAGGGGCTACGCCTTGGATGTTGTGCGCAGCTCTCCCCTTGCCCCTCTATTTATAGGGGAAGGAGGAAGGGGGCCGGCCCCCTCTAGAGGGGGGGCGGCGGCCAAGGGGAGGGGGCTTGCCCCCCAAGCAAGGGGGCGCCCCCTTTAGGGTTTCCCTCCCAACCCTAGGCGCATGGGCCCAAGAGGGGGATGCGGCCAGCCCATGTAGGGCTGGTTCCCTTTCCTCTACAGCCTATTAGGTCCTTCAAGAGAGGTGGCCCCTCCCGGTGGACCCCGGAACCCCTCCGGTGGCCCCGATACAATACCGATATGCCCCCGAACCTTTCCGCTGATCGTATGACAACTTCCTGCATATAAATCTTCACCTCCGGACCATTCCGGAACTCTTCATGACGTCCGGGTTCTCATCCGGGACTCCGAACAACATTCGGTAATCACATACAAGTCTTCCTAACAACCCTAGCGTCACCTAACCTTAAGTGTGTAGACCCTACGGGTTCGGGAGACATGCAGACATGACCGAGACGACTCTCCGGTCAATAACCAACAGCGGGATCTGGATACCCATGTTGGCTCCCACATGCTCCACGATGATCTCATCGGATGAACCACGATGTCGAGGATTCAATCGATCCGTATACAATTCCCTTTGTCAATCGGTATGTTAATTGCGTGAGACTCGATCGTCGGTATCCCAATACCTTGTTCAATCTCGTTACCGGCAAGTCACTTTACTCGTACCGTAATGCATGATCCTATGATCAACCACTTGATCACATTGAGCTCATTATGATGATGCATTACCGAGTGGGCCCAGAGATACCTCTCCGCCATACGGAGTGACAAATCCCAGTCTCGATTCATGCCAACCCAACAGACACTTTCGGAGATACCTGTAATGTACCTTTATAGTCACCCAGTTACGTTGTGACGTTTGGCACACCCAAGGCACTCCTACGGTATCCGGGAGTTGCACAATCTCGTGGTCTAAGGAAATGATACTTGACATTCAGAAAAGCTACAGCAAACGAACTACACGATCTTTGAGCTATGCTTAGGATTGGGTCTTGTCCATCACATCATTCTCCTAATGATGTGATCCCGTTATCAATGACATCCAATGTCCATAGTCAGGAAACCATGACTATCTTTTGATCAACGAGCTAGTCAACTAGAGGCTCACTAGGGACGTGTTGTGGTCTATGTATTCACACATGTATTACGATTTCCGGATAACACAATTATAGCATGAACAATAGACAATTATCATGAACAAAGAAATATAATAATAACCATTTTATTATTGCCTCTAGGGCATATTTCCAACACAGCCTTCCTCCACGGCCCGTATGCTCCTATGCCGCAGCAGGGACAACGGGAAGCCGCCGCCGCGCCCCTCTGCACCGGCTGCCCACGGTGCCTCCGTCCCGAAGCTACAGCAGGACATCATCCACTCCTCTGCTCCTCCATGGTGAGTCGTCCTCTCTCTCCCAAGTCTCTGTTCTTCTTTTTTTAGCTATATAAATTGGATAGATGCAAATACTTTGTTGCATAGATGGATGAATCAATGTCTCAATTGGATAGATGGATGAATGGGTTGATTATTTAATTTGTTAGATGGATGAATGATGCCAGATTTTTTTGTTCATACTTTCAATGCCACTGCGTATATTGGTCCTATTGCTAGATATTGGTACTATGAATTTTTGGTGTTGTATGAAGATGTTGTTACTTTATGAGCATTTTAAGTTTGATAATGATGCATATGTGCAATTTTGACAAGTTTGATAATGATGCATATGTGCAACCTCCATTGCCGTTTACAGGTGCCAACGCGATGGTATCATGAACGCAACACACGAGGCGATTGCTGCTAGTCTTGTACCTTGAGACTGTTCACTTTTTTAGTTCTACCACTTTTGTAATGAACAAAACTTTAAATTCATTCTAAATGTAATATTTAGCATTTTTTATGACATTAGTAAATCACTTTCGTACTCATTCGATTACATGATGTTGAAACAAAAGTGTTAACAATTCATCAAATAATTTCTGTCTAAGGGTAGTACAGACATTTCAGCACACAACTCTTACCAAAATCTCAAACTATAATCTCAGAAAAGAACTCCACAATAGATTCTGGGAGAATTTTCCAGAATCTTGATTCTGTAGAATCATGCATGAAAAGAACTGACCCTAAGACTAGCCTGCTTCCCGCACACTTGGCACACACCGCCCCCACGCCGAGTACACATGTACGGCCACGGTATAGAACAAACGGAGGAGGAAACACAAGGAGACAAACACCTGTGAGTAAGTGGTGAGGGTGAGGTGCGACGGACGACGGGCGGTGGGAGGTAACCGTTAGTACATTCATGCATGTGTGGTACTATTGTACAATTGTGTTGTACTCCCTCTGTAAATTAATATAAGAGCGTTTAGATCATCATGCATGCACATATGCATGTATGCTTTTGCAGCTAGATAAAAACATATACACCCTCCGTTTCTAAATTAAGTGTCGTTGATTAAGTACAAGGAATCTTGTTCTTGCTAGCTAGCTCCTCCTCCTCCTCCTCCTCCTACTACTACTACTACAGTAGAGTAGCATTCATTCCTAATTCTTTATAATATTTTAGACAGAAGAAACCATGTGATCCATGAGCTAGAAGAACGCACCACAAGTCAGTCAAGAGACATTCAAGTCCCAGGCCTGTATATGCTACAGCTTAATTGTTCATAGCATCGACAATCCCAACATGCGCTGCTAGCTCCCCATAACGCCGTAGATGTTGTTGGTCGGCTGTCTCCACATAATATGCTCCAAGCCCCGGCCCAACGCCCTCCATGCCTAGCTTAGTTAGTTGCTGCCATAATTAGCAATTAACCAGCTACCACGACGTCTTCTTCTCGCTAGTTACAACATCTTGTTAGAGCTGCGTAGAAAGGTAGTAGCAGGTAATTTGTCCTGGGATCCTGGCGAGGATTTGATTCGATCTCCATGCGCACTGAATTAGTTGTTTCAAGGGAAATATTATGTCGTTGCGTAGATCTCTCAACTGCTCAGGGTGTAGTGCTGGTGCAGAGAGTGTCTGTGGACTTTCTGTGTGCAAGACCAAGACTGTAGTAGAAATACGCACTAGCACTGTGCAGCGTGTATGTTTTCCACCAGCTTTTTTGTGGACGTTTAGGTTTTTGACCTGCTTGGTTGGGCGTGCAGCCACAAGAGGATGCATGTGTTTTCACTGTGCTGCTTGCTTGCATGCGTAATAATTATTGCCAGATGCATGGCCGCTCATGTGCTCTACCCCGATTCTTAACGCTTTCGTATTTTTACAGCACGCGGCAGGATAGTTTGCACAGCAAGTCGGATAAAGAAACAAGAGAATGCTTAAATTTTGAATAATCTTTTCACATGGCAATTCGGTGGCAAAAAGCTTCAACACTTTGCAGCTGGTAGTCTCTCAAAATCTAACATGTAGACTTAGTTTCTGAAAAAGGAAAAACTAACATCAGGAGAAAAACCCGTTTAGGCTTAGTTAGTTGTTGTTGAACTGTGTCTGTTGGAACCGACCCTTGCCCTAGCTGGGCCTAGCTCTACCTCTCTCTGTCTCTCTGAACACTTCTCTCTCTAGCACACACTAAAGAAGAAAGAAAGAAGATAAAACGCCGTTGTCGCCGCGGGCGTTTGTGCGCCAGGAAAACCACCGCATCCACTGCTGCTTCTTCTTCCTTCTTTCTTCTTTAGTTTGTGCTATAGAGAGAGTGTTCAGAGAGACAGAGAGAGGTAGAGCTAGGGCAAGGGCTCGGCTCCAACAGTGTCATGCAGGATTTACTTCATCTTATAACATGTAAAAGAAACATGGTTTCATTGATATCAAAGTACGGTTAGCGAGACAATAAAATAGAAAACTTAATTAGGTTAGTGAGGTGGTACAATAATAAGAAGAAAAATGCAAAGTAAATCATAATTGGCGCAATCGGCTGGAACGCTAAAACCAACCTGCTATATGTGTAAGCATAAGTCATGTCCACATACCCAACTACCAGTAAGTTAAACATGTCCATCAATCACGGGTTGATTGGTGATCACTAGACAACTCTATACAAAGCTCACTATTTTGCCTAATCCAACTTTTCCCGTTCTCCTGTGGGCATTCCTGTTCTTTCTTGAGTAACCCAAGAAAGTCTCGGTGCAAGGACAGCTAGTGGTACGCAAGGCCACACAACCACAAGAAGATGCTGTTGCATATTTCAGGTCGGCAATGATCAGATTGATGGCACATCAGCTTTCTTTTCCACGGTTAAAGGGTACATTGTCTCTCCGTGTAGATGTACTTTGGGGTAGGTCTGATCTGTTGTAGGCCATGAGTGGATCAATCATGCTCCCTTTGAACAAACCACCATGATACCAAATGGATCCATCGGTTTCATTGGTCTTGTGGTCAACTCTCTAGAGGCTTCTTTCTCTCTCCGACACCCATGAAAGAGGATTGTAAAGATAAGACGTGACTAGCCACTGATTAGCGATCTTTTTCAGTGAGGTCCAGTAGGTTAGCAAGCTTTTGTCTTCAAATGGCATTGCAACTAAATTTAGAGAAGACCATATATTTCATACATTTGAGTGATACTTGAGAGGGAGGCACATCAGATCATCTACATGTGCGCCACACATATCCAAGACCAAAGAGGAAGCTCCTGAAGAAAAAGTTCATGGTTGTGGAAAAAGGGATGGCCATTGCACATGATATTACAAGCACTCAGTCGAAAAAGCGGATTAATATCATTGAGATGTGAGCTCAGCTTCCACATTCTACAATTCCCAATCGGATTAATTATCTGTCCAGCAGATTCTTTTTTGTGGCAGCGTTCTCCTCTGGTGCATGTGACACGAGCATGCATGATAGTGCTATATATCACACTTACTATTCGAACACACAAGCATGTACCGCATGTTGATTAGCTTGCTATATTGGTCATTAGGATTAGATTAGTGGTTGCAATTGCTGAGTCAGAGACATACTGTATATACTACTAGAAAAAAAAAGTTGGCTGAACTGACCGATATAACCAGCAAAAGAATGGTCGGCGCCACTCCTGGCCATGTGAACTGACGAGAGCCCCTAAGCAACTTGAATAAAAATATATCTTGGAAAGTGTAAATTATTAGATGGATGATATGACAAACCACATAATAAATTTGTCGTCGAGATTTCATGAACGTGCTCGAGCATATAACCCGTGAACTAAATAGACTGATTTTTGCAATGAGAATCGGATCGACACTGATCTCTTGTCTCGTGCAACGGTGCAAGCATGATAAACAAGGCTGCAACTGTCACAATTCAACCATACTATACATGTACCAGTTCCACAATTCCCTATTATTTGTTTAGATCTCTCCACTTTGATCCCGTAGCTAGTTGCTCGATGACAGCGATGCTAGCAAAAATAAATCGACCTGGTGATCAGACAGATGGCCATACATACATATACGAATATGAAACCTACCCTATGCAAACAAAGGAGTAAGTTCTTACACCAAACATTTGCTAAATCGATCTGCGCAATAAACTGGCCAATGATCCGATCCTATATACTAACATGAAAAGGTGATCCTAGCTAAAATAACATTTTAGAGTACTTAATAAAAAGTTGAACCCATTTTGGAGAAGGACGACACAGCTCAAAACTACCACTTTTTTCTTGTCTTACGCATACGTTTCCACCATCACTCTTCTTCAAGGAAATTACTCTACAAAAAATCACACATGGGAACGCCCATCTGGGAAAAAACAAGACGGACTTGAAATCCACGGTGGTGTGTACGTGCGTGGTTGTTAACGATCAACACGCAAGAGTTTGAAGAACGCAGGCATGCTGGTTTGGTTGCTCTCCGTGAGAAAACAGTATACACTAAATATGAAATGACGAAGTCCTGAGCAGTCGTTGTCACACAAAAAACAAAGCCACGCATGATCTCTGATCAACCGGTCGCTCCCTTGTCCGACTCGATCCATCATAGGGGGTGTTTATTTTCAGGGACTTTTTGGTGTAGGGACTAGAAAAAGTCCTTAACAAACCAAACAGGGTGAAACTTTTTTGGAACTTTTTGCTAAAAGTCCTTAGAAACACCTCCTTGAGAGTCTTTTTCAAAAAGTCCCAGGGACTAGAAAAAGTTCTAGGACTAAAGAAACAAACACCACCATAGTATCATTCATATCGTGTGTGATGATCCGCCATTTGGCCTTTTGTTCTCAGAACGGTCGGTCGATCACGCGGCGGCCTCGTCAAGAGTCTTTTAGTTTGTCTCATCTCGCAGGCGCTGTACGGCGGTCGCCGGTTATATCATTGGGCCTGCATGCATCTCGTTGGGATTTTCAAATGGTCGAAGTGGCGCTTTACGACAGGGCCCCGGCCGTCGTTTAAATTTTCATTTATAAAAAACGCCACGCTGCTTTTGGAATCGCGACGACTGGCCGCAAGTTGGACTTTGACCTGCGGTGGCTAGCTACATGTGTTCCGACAGACGGAAAGTACAACCGACACAGGGATAACTACATTTATGATGACTGGCATTACCGTGGATCGGATCAACTTGGCAAATAAAACCTGAATACTCCAGCAGTATATCGATAGCTACATGCACATAGCTTGCTTGTTTCCGGCCCCTGATCATGTGGACACGTACAGAGATGCATGCATGCATGCACACTCGGTTCGGCGATGGATGAAGTGCAGCACATAAAAACTCACACGCGGGCGTGCACCTGCAAATCTGAACTACGTGCGTACTCCCTTCGTTTCAAGTTACTCGTCACAAAAATGGATATCTATAGAACTAAAATACATCTAGATACATTCATACCCGCAACAAATAATTCGGAACGGAGGGAGTACCATTTTGACTTCGACGTACTACATGCTGCACGCACGCTTGAACCGACCGACGTCCCAGTGCGTGTCAAGCTGTACAGGTAGCGCCGTGGCGGCTTAACTTTTCCAAGCGGGCGACCAGCGTTGTACTGTGCTGTCTCATGCATTCTGTGCCCATGCAGCTAGCCAGATCTGAAACATGGATGTACCGCCCGTTCAACACCGTGGTGGGGCTCGGTGGCCAGTGACTCATCTAGCAGGCTAGGCTTGTTGAGTGGATCATGAGTGGCCGGAGCGGCAGAGCGACAAGCACAAAGGGTAGCAGCGAGCGTGACACGGCAGAGACGGCTACGTTCGGATCCGGAACGACCATTGCCTTGGCTTCACTACATTCACCCCACCTGCATGCGGTCCACGTACTCCACTGCCTCTGGCCATCCCAATAGCAAGCAACACGGCCGTGTACCCCGTGGCCTCGTCACCCTCGTGGGTGGGTGATAGCGATACATTCGCACTGGCAGGAAGAACAAATTAACCAGGAAACCATCCAACAAAAGCCACTCCGGCACCTGCAGGGCCGCTCGGCGGTCGCGCACTCATCCATCTTCGATCCCACGCCGGTCAGCCCCTGAAAACCCCGTACAAATCAAAACTGCGGGCTACGTCGTAGAAATAGAACCGTGTCACCGACACAAGGGAACGGAAGGGAACTTGATTAGGGCATCTCCAACGCCAACCGTCGAAACACTCGCCGATGTTCGAACCGAGCTGTCTTGACGTAATTTACCATCCTAACACACGGTAGCTCATCGGTCTGCGGACCAGTTCAATTGTCTGATTTCCCGCAAGCCAGACGCAAACTAAAGCGGGACCGACCCCACGTAGGACTCTTACAGCCCTGGTCCGCTCAAATCCCCCTCCCGGCCCATTTTTCTTCGCTCCGCTCCTGCTTCCTTTTTTCTTGCATCCGCACCTTCCTCGTTGTAGAAACCGAACATGTCCACCTTGGACTACACTGTCATCCATCGAGGATCTGTCCGCTTTTATGTACCCTTTGTCTTCCTGTCGACACCATCTATGGTGGACACGACGCCCAGCAGGTCATGACACAATAGAGATGGCAACGTCCGAAACGACCAATGCATGGGCTTCAGTACGTTCAACCTTAACAGAGACACCATTGGTGTAGACCGAAGGGAAGATGGCTCCAACGGCTCCTGTACGGGCTGGCGACTCGGGTGGCGATGGGGCGGGCGATGCGCTGCGCCCCAGTGTGTCAGGTGAGTCGGCGGGCTGGTCGGAGGTGAGGCCGTCGGGGCGGCCAGTGCGCGTGGCCCCGGCGGCGGCGCTGGGTGCGGTGTCGTCCCCGCGCTGGGAAGGGAGTCGGTTCTGGGCGCTGTCTGAGGTAAGTGACGAGGAGGTCTTGGAGGTGGAGGAGGACGCTGGCAGTGGCGTTGCCGCCGGTCAGCTTGGTGCAGGGCCCAGGCCGTCGGTAGGTGCGTTCGTAGCCATGGCGGAGGAGCTCGGGGGCTCTCTCAAAGCTGGACGGTGCGGTGCTTTTGCGCCAGGCGGTCGGGGCACCCGCAGACCAGGGGTGTCGGGTCGGGCGCCGCCGTTGCGTGCGGTGGAGGCGCCGCGCGGACGCTCGGTGCGGAGGGATGACGAGGTCGTGCCTGCTACGGTGGCGACGGCTGCTACCTTGCCAGCCGTGGGGCCGGTCCCGGAGGCAGATCCACCGCGTGGGACCGCGCCGGTCGCAGTGCCGAGGGCGGCGGCGGCGGCGGCGGAGCCGCTCGAGACCTGGCCTAGGGTTGGCGAGGTTGGTGAGGCTGGGCCAGTGGGCCGGTCCTTGGTTACGGGCAGGTCGGGCCCATCCGTGCCGAGTGCAGCCCAGGGGGGCGGGGCAGTTGTGGAAGTGTCACGGGTGGTCGAGGGCTGCCCAGTGTAGCCCAGGCCCACTCCCACTGTGGCGCGGCCTGCCCTTAAGTGGCTATGGATCCGCCGGGGCGCCTCTGACTGCGCACTAGGGTTTCCAGCCACTCCCGCAGAGGTGCGGCGCTTCGGTCGTGTCGCTCGCTCTCTCTCCCCACTCCCCCTCCTCCACCCCTGGACCGCTCCTTTGCGGAGGTCTTCACCATGGGATCCAAGGCGGATCGGCGGGCGGACAAGCGGGCGGAGCCGGATCCGGAGGCGGAACGGCGACGCGAGCGAGATCTGCGCGAGCAAGCTAAGGCGCGGGCGGCGGAGCGCGCCGGCGAGGAGGGCGGCTGGGGGCCTCCCCCTGCATGGTGTCTCAAGGACTAGGAGCGCAAGAAGAGAAGGAAGGAGGAGTACAAGAAGAAGGGGCTGGAGCTTAAGCGCAAGGAAGCGCTCCATCCCCACTGCGGTGACCGGGCGGGCGACCCTTTCAACAAGCCGAAGATGAAGAAGCACAAGCCCGCGATGAAGGCGGCTTCCAAGCCCTCCTCTTCCAAAGGCACGGCGGCGGAGCCAATCCCCGTCGAGGAGTCGGCGGGGCCGGAGTGCTTTCGCTGCGGGCGCACAGGCCACTACCAGAATGAGTGCGCCTTCCAGCAGTTGTGCGTGCTCTGCAGCATGGAGGGCCATGCGTCGGCGTACTGCCCCACGCGTGGCAAGCAGCTGGTGCTCCAGACCATGGGTCACGCCTTCGCGGGAGGCGGCTTCTTCTGCTTGCAGTACCCAGAGGAGGCGGACGCGGGGGCGTCGGAGCTGCTGGGGGTCAACGCGGCGCTGGTGTCGTCCGCGCCTGGCGTCATGTCGAAGGAAATCCTGGAGGCAGAGCTCCCCCACCTCTTCGAGGGGGAGTGGGATTGGCAGGTGGCTCCGTTCGACGTGGACTGTTTCTCGGTGGCTTTCCCAGATCCGGCTTTGCTGAGGATGGCGACGCGCAGCGGCAAGTTGTTCCTCCCCATCAACAACATCACGGCGAACATTCGCGACGCGGTCCTCGCCGAGCCCAAGGCGCAGTCGATGCCGGAAGTGTGGGTGAAGATGTGGGGCATCCCCCCGAAGCAGCGGCGCGCGGAGCGTCTGATGGCGGCCACGACCATGATCGGGCGGCCCCTTGTGGTGGATGAGCTGTCCTTGATTCGGTCCGGTCCGGTGCGCATGCGCTTCGCGTGTCGTGTGCCGGCCAAGCTCCAGGGCTCCGTGCAGATATGGTTCAATGGAGAAGGTTACAACATCAAGCTTGAGCCGGAGTTAGAGTCTCGTCCGACGGCCCCCGCCCTCCCACCTCCTTCGCCCCCGTCCAGTGGCCGCAGGCCCGATGAGCAAGACAAGGACAAGCAAAAGGACAAGGCTCCAGAGCAAGAGGCGAGCATGGAGGAAGATGACTCCATCGACACGGCGGCGTGGGAAAAGCTGGGGATCTCCACGCCGGGCCCTGTTGCTCAGGTGGAAGGGGCAACGATGACGCGGGCGGCTGAGGAGGGGGATCGGTGGGGATGACGATCTCGATCCCCAACCAATATGGCTCCAACCTGGGGTTGGTCTCCTCCCCTCCCATGGCGGCTGCGGGTGCGGATGTTGGTCTGTTCCCGCACGGCCGCTCCCCTTCTTCCTCACGCCCCCGCCCCGCTGGGTCTCCTGCCTCTGGTGGCCGCGGCTCTACACTTAGCGGCTCGGTGAAGCTCATGAAGAAGATGGCGGTGCGCAAGGTCAGCGCGGAGGCGGTGCGCGCCATGGAGCCGCTTGAAGGAAATATGCCCTAGAGGCAATAATAAAGTTATTATTTATTTCCTTATATCATGATAAATGTTTATTATTCATGCTAGAATTGTATTAACCGGAAACATAATACATGTGTGAATACATAGACAAACAGAGTGTCACTAGTATGCCTCTACTTGACTAGCTTGTTAATCAAAGATGGTTATGTTTCCTGACCATGAACAATGAGTTGTTATTTGATTAACGAGGTCACATCATTAGTTGAATGATCTGATTGACATGACCCATTCCATTAGCTTAGCACCTGATCGTTTAGTATGTTGCTATTGCTTTCTTCATGACTTATACATGTTCCTATGACTATGAGATTATGCAACTCCCGTTTGCCGGAGGAACACTTTGGGTGCTACCAAACGTCACAACGTAACTGGGTGATTATAAAGGAGCATTACAGGTGTCTCCAAAGGTAGATGTTGGGTTGGCGTATTTCGAGATTAGGATTTGTCACTCCGATTGTCGGAGAGGTATCTCTGGGCCCTCTCGGTAATGCACATCACATAAGCCTTGCAAGCACTGCAACTAATATGTTAGTTGTGAGATAATGTATTACGGAACGAGTAAAGAGACTTGCCAGTAACGAGATTGAACTAGGTATTGGATACCGACGATCGAATCTCGGGCAAGTAACATACCGATGACAAAGGGAACAACGTATGTTGTTATGCGGTCTGACCGATAAAGATCTTCGTAGAATATGTAGGAGCCAATATGGGCATCCAGGTCCCGCTATTGGTTATTGACCGGAGACGTGTCTCGGTCATGTCTACATTGTTCTCGAACCCGTAGGGTCCGCACGCTTAAGGTTACGATGACAGTTATATTATGAGTTTATGCATTTTGATGTACCGAAGGTTGTTCGGAGTCCCGGATGTGATCACGGACATGACGAGGAGTCTCGAAATGGTCGAGACATAAAGATTGATATATTGGAAGCCTATGTTTGGACATCGGAAGTGTTCCGGGTGAAATCGGGATTTTACCGGGTTACCGGGAGGTTACCGGAACCCCCCCGGGAGCCATATGGGCCTACATGGGCCTTAGTGGAAAGGAGAAAGGGGCAGCCCAAGGGGGCTGCGCGCCTCCCCCTTCCCCTAGTCCTATTAGGACTAGGAGAGGTGGCCGGCCACCCCTCTCCCTCTTTTCCCCTTGGGAATCCTAGTTGGAATAGGATTGGGGGAGGGAGTCCTACTCCCGGTAGGAGTAGGACTCCTCCTGCGCCTCTCTCTCTTGGCCGGCGCCCCCTCCCCCCTTGGCTCCTTTATATACTGAGGTAGAGGCACCCCAAAGACACACAAGTTGACACAAGTTGATCCACGTGATCGATTCCTTAGCCGTGTGCGGTGCCCCCTGCCACCATATTCCTCGATAATACTGTAGCGGAGTTTAGGCGAAGCCCTGCTGCTGTAGTTCATCAAGATCGTCACCACGCCGTCGTGCTGACGAAACTCTTCCCCGACACTTTGCTGGATCGGAGTCCGGGGATCGTCATCGAGCTGAACGTGTGCTCGAACTCGGAGGTGCCGTAGTTTCGGTGCTTGATCGGTTGGATCGAGAAGACGTACGACTACTTCCTCTACGTCGTGTCATCGCTTCCGCAGTCAGTCTGCGTTGGGTACGTAGACACTCCCCTCGTTGCTATGCATCACATGATCTTGCGTGTGCGTAGGAAAATTTTGAAATTACTACGAAACCCAACAGTGGCATCCGAGCCTAGGTTATTGATGTTGATGTTATATGCACGAGTAGAACACAAGTGAGTTGTGGACGATACAAGTCATACTGCCTACCAACATGTCATATTTTGGTTCGGCGGTATTGTTGGACGAGACGACCCAGACCAACCTTACGCGTACGCTTACGCGAGATCGGTTCCCTCGACGTGCTTTGCACAGAGATGGCTTGCGGGCGACTGTCTCTCCAACTTTAGTTGAACCAAGTATGACTACGCCCGGTCCTTGCGAAGGTTAAAACGGAGTCTATTTGACAAACTATCGTTGTGGTTTTGATGCGTAGGTGAGATTGGTTCTTACTTAAGCCCGTAGCAGCCACGTAAAACATGCAACAACAAAGTAGAGGACGTCTAACTTGTTTTTGCAGGGCATGTTGTGATGTGATATGGTCAAGGCATGATGCTGAATTTTATTGTATGAGATGATCATGTTTTGTAACCGAGTTATCGGCAACTGGCAGGAGCCATATGGTTGTCGCTTTATTGTATGCAATGCAATCGCGATGTAATGCTTTACTTTATTATTAAACGGTAGTGATAGTCGTGGAAGCATAAGATTGGCGAGACGACAACGATGCTACGATGGAGATCAAGGTGTCGCGCCGGTGACGATGGTGATCATGACGGTGCTTCGGAGATGGAGATCACAAGCACAAGATGATGATGGCCATATCATATCACTTATATTGATTGCATGTGATGTTTATCCTTTTATGCATCTTATCTTGCTTTGATTGACGGTAGCATTATAAGATGATCTCTCACTAAATTATCAAGAAGTGTTCTCCCTGAGTATGCACCGTTGACAAAGTTCGTCGTGCCCAGACACCACGTGATGATCAGGTGTGATAAGCTCTACGTCCATCTACAACGGGTACAAGCCAGTTTTGCACACGCAGAATACTCAGGTTAAACTTGACGAGCCTAGCATATGCAGATATGGCCTCAGAATACGGAGACCGAAAGGTCGAGCGTGAATCATATAGTAGATATGATCAACATAATGATGTTCACCGATGAAACTACTCCATCTCACGTGATGATCGGACATGGTTTAGTTGATTTGGATCACGTGATCACTTAGAGGATTAGAGGGATGTCTATCTAAGTGGGAGTTCTTAAGTAATATGATTAAATTGAACTTAAATTTATCATGAACTTAGTCCTGGTAGTATTTTGCAAATCATGTTGTAGATCAATAGCTCGCGTTGTTGCTTCCCTGTGTTTATTTTGATATGTTCCTAGAGAAAATTGTGTTGAAAATGTTAGTAGCAATGTTGCGGATTTGATCCGTGATCTGAGGTTAAATCCTCATTGCTGCACAGAAGAATTATGTCCTTAATGCACCGCTAGGTGACGGACCTATTGCAGGAGCAAATGCAGACGTTATGAACGTTTGGCTAGCTCAATATGATGACTACTTGATAGTTTAAGTGCACCATGCTTAACGGCTTAGAATCGGGACTTCAAAGACGTTTTGAATGTCATGGACCATATGAGATGTTCCAGGAGTTGAAGCTAATATTTCAAGCAAATACCCGAGTTGAGAGATATGAAGTCTCCAACAAGTTCTATAGCTAAAAGATGGAGGAGAATCGCTCAACTAGTGAGCATGTGCTCAGATTGTCTGAGTACTACAATCGCTTGAATCAAGTGGGAGTTAATCTTCCAGATAAGATAGTGATTGACAGAATTCTCTAGTCACCATCACCAAGTTAGTAGAACTTCGTGATGAACTATGACATGCAAGGGATAACGGAAACGATTCCAAAGCTCTTCGTAATGCAGAAATTGACAAAGGTAGAAATCGAGAAAAACATCAAGTGTTGATGGTAGACAAGACCACTAGTTTCAAGAAAAGGGGCAGAAGGAAGAAGGGGAACTTCAAGAAGAACAGCAAGCAAGTTGCTGCTCAAGTGAAGAAGCCCAAGTATGATCCTAAGCCTGAGACTAAGTGTTTCTACTGCAAAGGGACTGGTCACTGGAAGCGGATCTACCCCAAGTGATTGGCGGATAAGAAGGATGGCAAAGTGAACATAAGTATATTTGATATACATGTTATTGATGTGTACTTTACTAGTATTTATCGCAAACCCTCAGTATTTGATACTAGTTCAGTTGCTAAGATTAGTAACTCGAAACGGGAGTTGCAGAATAAACAGAGACTAGTTAAGGGTGAAGTGACGATGTGTGTTGGAAGTGGTTCCAAGATTGATATGATCATCGTCACACACTCCCTATACTTTCGGGATTAGTGTTGAACCTAAATAAGTGTTATTTGGTGTTTGCGTTGAGCATGAATATGATTTGATCATGTTTATTGTAATACGATTATTCATTTAAAGTAAGAGAATAAATTGTTGTTTTGTTTACATGAATAGAACCTTATATGGTTACACACCCAATGAAAATAGTTTGTTGGATCTCGATCGTAGTGATACACATAATCATAATATTGAAACCAAAAGATGCAAAGTTAATAATGATAAGTGCAACTTGTTTGTAGCACTGCCGTTTAGGTCATATTGGTGTAAAGCACATGAAGAAACTCCATACTGATGGAATTTTGGAATCACTTGATTATGAATCACTTGATGCTTGCGAACTGTGCCTTTTGGGCAAGATGACTAAAACTCCGTTCTCCGGAACAATGGAACGAGCTACTGACTTATTGGAAATAATACATACCGATGTATGCGATCCAATGAGTGCTGATGCTCGTGGCAAGCATCGTTGTTTTCTGACCTTCACAAGATGACTTGAGCAGATATGGGTATATCTACTTGATGAAACATAAGTCTGAAATAGTTGAAAGGTTCAAAGAATTTCAGAGTGAAGTGGAAAAATCATCGTAACAAGAAAATAAAGTTTCTGCGATCTGATCGCGGAGACAAATATTTGAGTTACGAGTTTGGTCTTCAATTAAAACAATGTGGAATAGTTTCACAGCTCACGCCACCTGGAACACCACATCGTTATGGTGTGTCCGAACGTCGTAACCGCACTTTATTTGATATGGTGCGATCTATGATATCTCTTTACCACTATCGTTTTGTGGTTATGCATTAGAGACAGCTGCATTCACGTTTTAAAATAGGGCACCATCTAAATCCGTTGAGACGACACTGTATGAACTATGGTTTAGCAGTAAACCTAAGCTGTTGTTTCTTAAAGTTTGGGGTTGCGATGCTTATGTGAAAAAGTTTCATCCTGATAAGCTCGAACCCAAATCGGAGAAATGCGTCTTCATAGAATACCCAAAGGAAATTGTTGGGTACACCTTCTATCACAGATCCGAAGGCAAGACATTCGTTGCTAAAATGGATCCTTTCCAGAGAAGGAGTTTCTCTCGAAAGAAGTGAGTGGGAGGAGAGTAGAACTTGATGAGGTAATTATACCTTCTCCCTTATCGGAAAGTAGTTCATCACAGAAATCAGTTCCAGTGATTCCTGCACCAATAAGTGAGGAAGTTAATGATGATGATCATCAAACTTCAGATCAAGTTACTACCAAACCTCGTAGGTCTTCCAGAGTAAGATCCGCACCAGAGTGGTACGGTAATCATGTTCTGGAAGTCATGTTACTAGACCATGATGAACCTACGAACTATCAGGAAGCAATGATGAGCCCAGTTTCCACGAAATGGCTTGAGGCCATGAAATCTGAGATATGATCCATGTATGAGAACAAAGTATAGACTTTGATTGACTTGCCCGATGATCGGTGAGTCATTAAGAATAAATGGATCTTCAAGAGGAAGACGGACGTTGATAGTAGTGTTACTATCTACAAAGCTAGACTTGTCGAAAAAGGTTTTTGACAAAGTTCAAGGTGTTGAATACGATGAGATTTTCTTACTCGTATCGATGCTTAAAAGTCTGTCCGAATCATGTTAGCAATTGCCGCATTTTATGATTATGAAATTTGGCAGATGGATGTCAAAACTGCATTCCTGAATGGATTTCTGGAAGAAGAGTTGTATATGATGCAACCGGAAGGTTTTGTCGATCCAAAGGGAGCTAACAAAGTGTGCAAGCTCCAGCGATCCATTTATGGACTGGTGCAAGAATCTCGGAGTTGGAATATACGCTTTGATAAGTTGATCAAAGCATATAGTTTTTGTACAGACTTACGGTGAAGCCTGTATTTACAAGAAAGTGAGTGGGAGCACTACAACATTTCTGATAAGTATATGTGAATGACATATTGTTGATCGGAAATAATGTAGAATTATTCTGCAAAGCATGAAAGGATACTTGACTAAAAGTTTTTCAAAGAAAGACCTTGGTGAAGCTGCTTACACATTGAGCATCAAGATCTATATAGATAGATGAAGACGCTTGATAAGATTTTTCAATGAATACATACCTTGATAAATTTTTGAAATAGTTCAAAATGGAACAGTCAAAGAAGGAGTTCTTGCCTGTGTTGCAAGGTATGCAGTTGAGTAAGACTCAAAGCCCGACCACGGCAGAAAATAGAAAGAGAATGAAAGTCATTCCCTATGCCTCAGTCATAGGTTCTATAAAGTATGCCATGCTGTATACCAGATCTATTGTATGCCATACCACTGAGTTTGGCAAGGGAGTACAATAGTGATCTAGGATTAGATCACTAGAGAGCGGTCAAAATTGTCCTTAGTGGAATAAGGATATGTTTCTCGATTATGGAAAAAGGTTCGTCGTAAAGGGTTACGCCGATGCAAGTTTGACACTAATCTAGATGACTCTAAGTCTCGATCTAGATACATATTGAAAGTGGGAGCAATTAGCTAGAGTAGCTCCATGCAGAGCATTGTTGACATAGAAATTTGCAAAATACATGAGGATCTGAATGTGGCAGACCCGTTGACTAAGATTCTCTCACAAGCAAAACATGATCACACCTTAGTACTCCTTGGGTGTTAATCACATAGCGATGTGAACTAGATTACTGAATCTAGTAAACCCTTTGGGTGTTGGTCACATAGCGATGTGAACTATGGGTGTTAATCACATGGTGATATGAACTATTGCTGTTAAATCACATGGCGATGTGAACTAGATTATTGACTCTAGTGCAAGTGGGAGACTGAAGGAAATATGCCCTAGAGGCAATAATAAAGTTATTATTTATTTCCTTATATCATGATAAATGTTTATTATTCATGCTAGAATTGTATTAACCGGAAACATAATACATGTGTGAATACATAGACAAACAGAGTATCACTAGTATGCCTCTACTTGACTAGCTCGTTAATCAAAGATGGTTATGTTTCCTGACCATGAACAATGAGTTGTTATTTGATTAACGAGGTCACATCATTAGTTGAATGATCTGATTGACATGACCCATTCCATTAGCTTAGCACCTGATCGTTTAGTATGTTGCTATTGCTTTCTTCATGACTTATACATGTTCCTATGACTATGAGATTATGCAACTCCCGTTTGCCGGAGGAACACTTTGGGTGCTACCAAACGTCACAACGTAACTGGGTGATTATAAAGGAGCATTACAGGTGTCTCCAAAGGTAGATGTTGGGTTGGCGTATTTCGAGATTAGGATTTGTCACTCCGATTGTCGGAGAGGTATCTCTGGGCCCTCTCGGTAATGCACATCACATAAGCCTTGCAAGCACTGCAACTAATATGTTAGTTGTGAGATGATGTATTACGGAACGAGTAAAGAGACTTGCCAGTAACGAGATTGAACTAGGTATTGGATACCGACGATCGAATCTCGGGCAAGTAACATACCGATGACAAAGGGAACAACGTATGTTGTTATGCGGTCTGACCGATAAAGATCTTCGTAGAATATGTAGGAGCCAATATGGGCATCCAGGTCCCGCTATTGGTTATTGACCGGAGACGTGTCTCGGTCATGTCTACATTGTTCTCGAACCCGTAGGGTCCGCACGCTTAAGGTTACGATGACAGTTATATTATGAGTTTATGCATTTTGATGTACCGAAGGTTGTTCGGAGTCCCGGATGTGATCACGGACATGACGAGGAGTCTCGAAATGGTCGAGACATAAAGATTGATATATTGGAAGCCTATGTTTGGACATCGGAAGTGTTCCGGGTGAAATCGGGATTTTACCGGGTTACCGGGAGGTTACCGGAACCCCCCCGGGAGCCATATGGGCCTACATGGGCCTTAGTGGAAAGGAGAAAGGGGCAGCCCAAGGGGGCTGCGCGCCTCCCCCCTTCCCCTAGTCCTATTAGGACTAGGAGAGGTGGCCGGCCACCCCTCTCCCTCTTTTCCCCTTGGGAATCCTAGTTGGAATAGGATTGGGGGAGGGAGTCCTACTCCCGGTAGGAGTAGGACTCCTCCTGCGCCTCTCTCTCTTGGCCGACGCCCCCTCCCCCCTTGGCTCCTTTATATACTGAGGTAGAGGCACCCCAAAGACACACAATTTGACACAAGTTGATCCACGTGATCGATTCCTTAGCCGTGTGCGGTGCCCCCTGCCACCATATTCCTCGATAATACTGTAGCGGAGTTTAGGCGAAGCCCTGCTGCTGTAGTTCATCAAGATCGTCACCACGCCGTCGTGCTGACGAAACTCTTCCCCGACACTTTGCTGGATCGGAGTCCGGGGATCGTCATCGAGCTGAACGTGTGCTCGAACTCGGAGGTGCCGTAGTTTCGGTGCTTGATCGGTTGGATCGAGAAGACGTACGACTACTTCCTCTACGTCGTGTCATCGCTTCCGCAGTCGGTCTGCGTTGGGTACGTAGACAATACTCTCCCCTCGTTGCTATGCATCACATGATCTTGCGTGTGCGTAGGAAAATTTTGAAATTACTACGAAACCCAACACCGCTGGGGGCGCCTGTCACTCCGAGGCAGTCGGTCATGGCGCTGGCGGCCCCGACAGCGCCTCCAGTGGACCAGCTGCTGCAGGACGCCTCCAAGACGGTGCTGATTTCGAAGGCCAAGCGCACCAAGACGGTGCCAGCGGCGCCGGTGCGCACCAGCTCGCGTTTGTAGGGGGCCAAGGGGAATATGTCGTCCTTGCAGAGGGCGCAACTCCTCCAAGCCCAGAAGAACATGGAGATCTCAGGTAACCCACCCCCCCGGTTTACAGATCTAGATGATTTCTCGGATGATTATTTGCATGAGGTGTTAGATGCGAGCGGTGTGGATCCCTCCTGTGTAGGAGGGGTTAGCAAGTTGATTTCGCTGGTGCGCGCTAAGGAGTTAGCGCAGGCCGCGATCGCGGCTGCCGCTGCAGAGCGTGCTGAGCAGAGACCCCGGGTACCCGAGGGAGGGGACACCATGGTGATCTCTGTGCCCGAAGTGGGAGGACAGGCAACAGGGGTTGCTCCCTCTCCCACGACTTGCAAGGGCAAGACGAGGCGAGTGGCTAAAGCGGTCACCTCCAGGGGTGTCCGGCTTCGGAATCGCGTGTTCTAGATGCGAGCTTTGTTCTGGAATATCCGTGGCTTCGGTCACGTGGGGCGGCGTACCCAACTTAAAGAGTACATGCGCAAAGAGGACATAGATATCGTAGGGCTTCAAGAGACAATTAAGGCAGATTTTCGTTTTCATGAACTGCTTGCGATCGACCCCTTGGAGCGCTTCGAGTGGCAGCACGCCCCTGTTGTAGGGCACTCAGGTGGCATGCTGCTGGGCTTGAGCCGAGCCCTGTACAAGGTTATTGACTAGTACGTAGGCTCGTTTTATATCGCGGCTCATTTCCGTATTCGTGCCTCGCTTTGTGAGTTACAAATCATACAAGTCTACGGACCGGCCGATCACTCTCGTTCGGCGGAGTTCTTGGCGGAACTCCAGGCCAAAGTCACCACGATGTCCGCGGCCACGCTCCCTGTTCTGGTGGGTGGAGATTTCAACCTTATCCGATCGGGAGCCGGCAAGAACAACAGCAATATAAACTGGCCTAGGGTGACCATGTTTAACTCCACCATTGCTGCCATGGCCCTAAGGGAGGTGACCAGGTCAGGCGCGAGGTTCACTTGGACTAATAAACAACTCGATCCGGTGCGCTCAGTGCTGGATAGGATGTTCATGTCGCCGGAATGGGAAATGGGCTTCCCTCTCTGTACATTGGTCGCGGAGACACGCATAGGCTCTGACCATGTACCGCTCGTCTATTCCTCGGGGGAGGACAGGGTGCGACGCAGCCCGTGCTTCTTCTTCGAAACAGTCTGGTTCGAAGTGCCAGGCTTCGAGGAGATTTTCAGGGCGAAATGGCGGGCGTGCGTTGATTCGTTAGGACCCCAGAGAGGCCCGATGGAATTTTGGAACGCGGTGGGGGGCCGGCTCAGGGCTAGCCTCAAGGGATGGGGCGCAAACCTAGGGAGGTCTGACAAAGAGCGCCGCGCCGAGATCCTTGCGGAAATCGCAAGGATTGATGCACTGGCTGATGCTAGGGCCTTCTCAGAGCAGGAATTGGCCCATCGCTACGCCCTGGAGGGCCAGGTAGAAGCGTCCCTGCGCGCGGAGGAAGAATACTGGCGTAGACGAATTGGTCTGAAGTGGGTTCTGAAGGGCGACGCCAATACTAAGTAGGCTTATGCTAACGGGCATCGTCGGAAATGTTCCACCTTAAGGTTGCAATCAGAGCAGGGGCTTCTGTTGCGACAGGAGGACATCTCCCGACACATTTACGAGTTCTACATCAATTTGATGGGCTCGTGCGAGGCCTAGGGGGCGGGGCTCCGCGAAGACGTTTGGGAGGATTCGCAACGTGTGTTGGACTGTGAAAACGAAGCGCTAGGGCTTGCCTTTCTGCCAGAAGAGATTGACGCCGCTCTCCTCGGTATGAAAGTGGACACGGCGCCGGGACCAGACGGTTGGCCGGTGGCGATGTTCAAGCGCTTCTGGCCTTTGCTTAGGGGCCCCATTTTTGAGATTTGCAACGGTTTCATGAGGGGGATGGTTGACATCTCGCGCCTCAACTATGGCGTCTTAACACTCATCCCGAAGGTCCAAGGGGCAGACAATATTAGACAATTCCGACCGATCGCGCTCATTAACGTGCCTTTTAAAATCTGTGCAAAAGCGTGCGCCAATAGACTAGGTCCGATAGCTCATCGCTCGATTAATCGAAACCAATCTGCTTTCATCCGACGAAGCAATTTTAGAGGGACCGCTCGCCCTGCAAGAGATCGTTCATGAACTAAAGCGCACTAAGGAAGCGGTGGTGCTGCTGAAACTCGATTTCGAGAAGGCATACGACCGTGTGAATTGGGATTTCTTGCGGCAAGTGCTTATCGGAAGAGGCTTTTCCGACGTTTGGGTCCACTGTATTTTGCAGTTGGTGTCGGGAGGCCAAACTGCAGTCTCGGTGAACGGAGAAATAGGGCATTTCTTCCAGAACAAATGCGGGCTCAGGCAGGGTGATCCGATCTCACCTCTCCTTTTCAACTTCGTGGTGGACGCTCTGTCCACAATGCTTCGGAAAGCAGCCGAAGCAGGCCATATCCAAGGGTTGGTAGGCCACCTCATTCCAGGGGGAGTGACGCATCTGCAATATGCAGATGACACGCTGCTTTTGTTTCGCCCTGACCACCACAGCATTGCGTCGGTCAAAGCGATTCTAATTTGTTTTGAGCTCATGTCAGGGCTTAAAATAAATTTTCTTAAATGCGAGGTGCTCACGATGGGGGTTGAGCCGGAGGAAGGTAAACGTATAGCGGATTTACTCAACTGCAAGGTGGGTAAATTCCCGCTGGCATACCTAGGCCTTCCAGTTGACATCAAAAGGCCGACGATAGAGGATTGGGAACCTCTATGTGCTAAGGTGAGGGGTAGGGTGTGCCCTTGGAGGGGTAAATTCCTCTCAAAAGCGGCCAGACTAGTTCTCATGAACTCAAGCCTCTCTTCCCTGTCTATGTTTGCTATGGGCCTTTTTTGCTTGCAGAGGGGGTGCACGCAAAGTTTGACACGCCGCGGTCTAAATTTTTTTGGGAAGGAACTAGCCCGAACCGTAAATACCATATGGTCAAATGGGCTTGGGTGTGTCGTCCCAAGGACTTGGGGGCCTCGGGATCACCAACTCTAGATTGCTTAACATCGCTATGATGTGTAAGTGGATTTGGAAAATTGTCCAGGGGGCGTCCGGACTCTGGGTTGATCTCCTTAAGGCCAAGTACTTCCCCAACGGGAATTTCTTTGAAGGTAGAGCAAGGGGATCGCCTTTTTGGAATGATCTCCAGACGATCAAGTCGGCCTTTTCCTTGGGGGCTAAGTTCTTGATTGGAGATGGGCGATCGGCGCGATTCTGGATAGATCTTTGGATAGGCGCCCGCCCCCTATGGGAAGAATTCCGTGACCTGTACGACATTGCCATAGACCCAGGCATGTCGGTGGCTGACGCGCTGCGTACGACCCCTCCGGAGATTCATTTCAAACGCGAACTTCAGGGGACAGAGCAGGCCAGTGTTGTAGCCCTGCGGCAGTTGATTGATCGGGTGGTGCTCTCGGACCAACCGGACGCGGTGAGCTGGGCGCTCACCAGCTCTGGGAAGTTCTCGGTCAAGTCTCTATACCGCAAGCTGTGCCAGGGGCCGTCGCAGCTGGTGGTGGCAGGGCTTTGGACCGCGCGGTTGCCACTGAAGATCAAACTATTCCTTTGGCAACTGTTCCGCGATAAGCCTCCCACTTTCCTGAACGTGGCCAAACGGAATGGGCCGGCCAATGGGCCTTGTGCGTTGTGCGGGGACCCAGAGGACGCGAACCACGCCTTCTTTCGATGCCCCTTAGCGCGGTTTGCGTGGAGCGCAGTGCGGTCCGCTGCTGGTGTCCAGTGGGACCCACGCTCAGTTGCAGAGCTTATCCACATTTTAGGTGCGCTGCAAGGCTCAACGGAACGAGTCGTGTGGACCTGTGTCGGAGCTCTTCTATGGTCCTTGTGGCTAACTAGGAATAAACTCGCGATCGAGGGGACCTTGCTAATACATCCGGCTAATATCATCTTCAAATGCAATCTTCTTTTGCAGCAGTGGAGTCCGTTGGGGAGGCGCAAGGATGCTGATTTGATCAAGACAGCGCAACAGCGAATTCTGCAAGTGTATGCGGCGGCTAGGGAGCCATGACTACGGTGGTCGACGTAGTCTCTTTTGAGTGCTTGACGAGCCTGCGTGCTCAGTACGGGCGATGCCTTGTAACGCGACCGTAACTTTATTTTCTCCGCTCGATCATGGTAGTGGCCCGATGGAGATTTTGGGTGATGTAAGACTTATTGGTATGACTTTGCCGTTGGGACTTTATTAATTTAAAGCCGGACGCATCTGGCGTCTTCGTTTTACAAAAAAAGTACGTTCAACCCACCTGCATGCCCACGTCCAGTGGCTAGCTCCCAGTGGACCTCCATCCCAACAACAACTTTAACACGGCCGTGAGTTACCGGCGCGTGCTTGGATGGCATATTTTGGCATGTCGATCCACCCAATAAACATCCAGCTTCCTGCATGCACGCGGCGGACGGCTCTAGTGCACTGGGTCGCACGTAGGCGCATTGCTACCATACCAGATCTGCATGCACATGGCGGACGGTCTCTACACTTGTGCTTGTGCTTGTGTTGTGTGCGCTTGTGCTCGGCCGGGCACGACGGTGATGGCCACTGAGCGAGTATTTAACCAAAAGCTACCACATTTCACGAAAACGTGACAGAAAACTACCACTTTACGATTTTGTACGGAAAACTACCACTTTTATCCTAATCCGTGGCAAAAAACTATCAAGTCTTGAAACCGGTTGCTTCGTCCGCGTTAAGCACCAAGCTGACCAGCCGGTCCCACGTTTCAGGTGCCACGGTGGTCAACCGACGCCCGCCACGTGTTAACGGCGCGTCCGCGGTCGAAAACGTCGGTTGTTGATTTGCGTTCAATGCACCAAAACGTGGGACCGGCCATTTGATGTTGATCCTCTAACGACGCCGTTTCCGACCGCGGATGCGCCGTTAACGTGCGGCAGGCATCGGTTGGCCACCGTGGCGCCTGAAACATGGGAACGGCTGGTTAGTTTGGTGCTTAGCGCGGGTGAAACGACCGGTTTCGAAACTTGGTAGTTTTTGCCACGGATTAGGACAAAAGTGGTAGTTTTCCGCACAAAATTATAAAATGATAGTTTTCTGTCACGTTTCCGTGAAATGTGATAATTTTTGGTTAAATACTCCCACTGAGCAGTTAAATTCCCACAACTAGCTTTAGCTTCGCTTTAACTGATACAGAAAGTGCTCTTTAGAAGAAAGCAAAAATGGTAGACTTACTGGTAACAAACGGACTAAACCTTTTTACCCGGGTAACACATGGATACAATTGTTGATGTAGTGATAGTTAGGCGCGCAACAGGAATGAAAGGAAGGCTACTGTGTCTTTGGCAGCTCTGCAACGTGTGCCTATATGTCATAACCTAAAAGGTTTTTTTTGTAACCAAAGACCGTAGAACAATCGTTCTACGGTAATTTTCATTCAAAAATTAAGCAACGTTATGTACAACAAATAAAAGCCACTCCGGCACTTGCAGGGTTGCTCGGCGGTCGCACACTCATCCATCTTCGATCCCACGCCGGCTAGCCCCTGAAAACCCCATACAAATCAACTGCGGGCTGCACCATAGAAATACAACCGTGTCACCGACACACGGGCTCGGGAGGGAATTTTATTGAGGCATCTCCAATGCGAACCCTCAAAACACTCGCAAATGTTCAAACCAAGTTGTCCAGGCATAATTTACCATCCAACACACTACCCCATCATTACACCGTCGCTCTGCGGACTTCAGTTGTCCGAGTTCCCAAAAGCGGGCCCCAAACTGAAGCAAGACCGACCCCATCTAGGACTCTCCCGCTCCTGCTCCTTTTTTTCTTGCATCCGCGCCCTCCTTGTCAGCCAGGCATCCTCGAACGTCCACAATCCATACCCAAGCACCTACCGACCTTCGACTACGCCGTCGTCCACCTAGGATATGTCCGCCTCCATGTACCTTCGTCTTCCTGTCGACACTGTCCAGGGCAGACACCATGCCCGGCAGGTCGTGATACGATAAAGACATCCAGAACGACCAATGCATGGGCTTAGGTACGTTCATCCCATCTGCTTGCGGTCGACGAGCTTACTCCACCGGCTAGCTCCCAGTGGACCTCTATCCCAACAATTTTCACACGGCAGTAAGTTGCCTGCGCTTGCTCGGATGGCATTTTTTGGCACGTCTATCCACCCAGGGCCGTCTCCAGGAATTTGGGGGCCTGGGTCGAAATCCCTAAAAAAAATTAGAAACTCAAGCATACTTTGCTCGGTTGCAGAATATATGTAGAACTGAAACTCACTGCTTAACGATCGAACAAAATATAGAAAAAATGACCCACAAAAATAAAAGGGGATATAAAAGAGTGCCAAATCAATAGTATGCTTCATTTATGCCAGTATGCCTTTCCATATGACACTCCAGTTGTGTGCAGCGATCAAATTGTATACATCATATATTTGCACAACATGAAATTAAACTGGAATAAATATGCATCAATTTGAGCTCAATAGATAGATAATTCATCTCAAATTAAATTCCAGTTCAATGTTCAAATGCATCAATTAGAATCAACACATACAATATGCCAGTTCAAATGCAAGCATTTTCCAAACCTGTCTGTGTGTCTCCGTCCAAGAAATTACCTCCTAGAGCAATGTTGGGGTTGCTCAGCTTTGGAGGCACGGACAGTCCCTGTGCGTAGCGGAAGCAGCAGGACCGCGGCTGGGGCGATTGGGCAGAGGCCGGGGAGCACTACTAAGAACGGTGCGGTGGTGCTAGCACTGATCAGGTAGCAGGCGGGGCTAGACCGCTGGACTAGGGAAGAGCGATGGCCTGTGGCGAATTGCAGTAGACATGCCATCAGTCGCCGTCACCGGTTCGTCAGCTCGGTGCATGGGAGGGCGGAGAAGCGAGAGGCGGCCTGATTGGCCGCGGAGGCGGGGGACTAGGGAAGGCCGCGGCCCTAGGCGGGGGACCGGCGGCGGAGGCGTGCACAGAGATTGATCAGAGGAGAGATCGTCGATTCGGGGCGTCTCGTGCATGAACGTGCGGTGATTGAACCAAGGCAGGCTATCTCTCAGATCGGGGGCCCCAAGAATTTGGGGGCCCTGTGCGGTCGGCCATTTTGGCCGCCCTCATCGACGGGTCTGTATCCACCCTATACGTGCAGCTTTCTGCATGCACGCGGATGATGGCTCTAGTGCATTGAGCGCAGGCGCTTTGCTACCAGATCCGCATGGACGTGGCGGAGGGCTCTAGCGCACTGCATCGCACTGTCTACGCTTGTGCTTGTGCTTGTGCTTGTGTGTGCATGTGCTCGGCCGGGCACGATGGCGATGAGCACTCAGCGATTAGACCACCGCAACTAGCTTTAGCTTCGATGTAGACTTACTGGCAACAAACGGATTAAACTTTTTTTCCAAGTAACATGTGGATTAAATTTGTTCATATAGTGATAGTTAGGCGCGAAGAGGAACAAAAGGAAGGCCACTGCGTCTTTGGCGGCCCTGTAGTGTGTGCCAATATGTCACAACCTAAAAGTTTCGATAGCTATCCTTGCAGGAAAAAGGTTATATTAGCTTTTTCTTATAGAGAAAGAAGAAGAAATGTTTACTGGCTAGTTGCACATATATGCGTACACGCCCTTGGGCGGTTCTGAGCGCGTGGGTGTGCATGCTCTTTCTATCACGTGAAAGTCATCACGCGTAGACAAGTATCAAGAACAAGGAACTCTAGTGGTTGGGTGTAAACTGGAAAAAGGCCTTCATGTCGTGTCAACCACAGAAGGTAACACCAGCAGCTTGTTGTCCATGTAAGGACAAGGCTGGGTGTGTGTGGACAAAAATAGTTAGCCGCACAGAATAAACGCTGACAACATATTTAGGTTTCCTTGTGGAAAAATATATACTCGCCATAATCTACACAAAACAACCACTGAATCAAAACTTCTACATGTTTTTTCAGCTGAATTTGCATTATGAGCTTCGATATGTGTACTTTGCACAACTGTTTCGTGATCTTTTGATCCAACCGTGTCATTGGTTGATGCATGCTTCATCTAGTGGCGAAAGTCACGACAAGGTGGACGAGGCACGAGAAAAGTAAGTCTTTTCGACGAGAATATATAGTTTGCGGAGTGATAATTATTGTTTTGCTCCGACTTAGTGATGCGGCTACCGTCCGTAACCACAATGTAGCGTCTGGTGAATAAGTGAATAGAGTGCCGATGCTAGGCACTCAAGAAGAATGAAAGCAAACACTTTATTTTTCAAAGAAGATAAGGTAAGCCTACTTGACGGCTCTAACTAAGCAAGGTATACGGTAATACCCCTTTTGTGTAACCATCTGTAGACAAGTATCTGAAACAAGGAAGTATGACTGCTATGTAGTAGTCACTGTTTGCCAAAAAAGAGAGAAATAAATGTAGTAGTGGTTTGGTGTAAAGGGGAAAGCATTTAAGTACCAAAACATGTGGAGAGACCCTGACGTTGTGTCTACCCAAGATGGTAAGATCAGCTTGTTGATCTAAGGACAATGGTGACCAAATGTAATGTCTCCCTGTGGAAACATACATACCGGAGTCCCTTTTTTTATATATATAAAGATCATAGCGGAAGTCTTCACTGGCTAGGTGGATGGCTTTTCAGGTAAACAACATATAAATGGCTAATAAACGTGCCGTGAAAAATTATCGATGGCAAGAGACGTCTACCAGGACCGAAAAGAATGGCTCGTCAGCTTTAACATACCCTTCTCACTGTAATTATTGTCTGGGATTTCGTATAAATGTTGTATTATTCTTTGGACCTGGGCACGCCATATATAGGTCGGATGATCATGACCGCTTGATGAAAGACAGTGTAATATTCGTCTGTGGACTAACTCTCTTAACAAGAAGGGTTGGGCTGACATTGACTCGTTTAGCGACAATTGAGGCGGAGAAAATGAAGGAGACCCCGCCATAGTGGTTATGAACAATATGAGCAGCGCGGTGTTCTTGTTCGGCTTGGAGGTAGTTAAGATTTGGGGTATTAAACGGATCTTTGGGTGTTGGCCAATGCGTCAATCCGACGGAAAAAGAGGGCCACGATGGTACGGGTGTGGCGCTATCATGAGAGGCGAGCTTTGGTGAGAGGCAGCGGCGACAATGATAGGAAGAAGAAGAAGAAGAAGAAGAAGAAGAAGATACCACTAAGTACATGCATGTTGACCCAGAAATAGGTAATCGTTGTCAGTCGACTTACATATTCGCTCCAGTTGATATAGAACATAATAAATAAAACAGGTCCCAATTCAATTCATCTTATCCCGTAAAGAGAAAAGCGTGTCCAATTCATTGTGACTGTCCATGGTGAGTACCCCTACTAGCTCTCCGAGGACCAAAGTAAAGAACCTAGCCAAAAACACTACATGTATGTACACAAAAAGGCAAAGCGCAAGAAGAGAAAAGCAAGGGACGATGCTCTAGCTGCTTGTGAAGTTGCGATAGAACGGAAAGGGAGGCGATGCCGTCAACAAAAATATGCCGCCGACCCGCCGTTGTCGCTCCAGAACGGCATCGTCGAGATCTTCTGCTGCAGCTCCTGTTCACCAAGATACGCTGAGGTCCAGGGCACGACGGCGATTAAGCACGACGCATGTGGGCGAACACCTACGTTTGCAGATATATGTACCGGACGGACGCTAAGTATAGCTTCGTGGCTGAGAAACGAATGGAGAAAGTAACGCTGGGTAAGCAAGTGAGTGCATGCATGCAATGCCGATAGCGGTGGTTAGGCCGGCGTATGAGAAGGATGGAAGCAAGTCGCTTCGTTTTTGGAAAAGGAAAAGGTCATTTGGCACGGACGGTTCTCAGCGGAGCGGGTATGCCATTTCTGTGACCTAACGAGGGTGACACGATAGGTTATACACTGCATCGAAACCATCAATAAACGAAATAGACGTGCCATGCAATTCATTGGTGGATACAGTGTTTGTCATAACCAAAAAAGGACGTGTCTGCTTGAATGTACTTTCTTGATATGTGGCATTTGCTCTTTCTTTTCCGTCCTTTTCGACCCCATCGTGGCATAGCTGAACAGTCATTCATGAACAGATTGTGCCACACTGAGGATGGAGGCAAGCTCCACCTCCTTCTTCATTGACCCAGAAATTAAACATTTTGCAATCGATCGAGCCATGGCCGTTTCTTACAGACACATTCAAAGTGTGAAGTGGCCTCCACCTCCTGTTTTTTTTCCCAGAAGTTTTAATAGCACATGTGTCTCAACACGTTGTAATCATTGTTAGCTAGCAAGGAGTATCCCTAGCTATGTGGCTCCAGCTCGCCAAGAGGCCTGCAAAATAAAGGAAAGTACGAAAGGGCAGGAGAAAGCACATGATACTGTAGCTTGCCTGTGACCAAACGGAAGGTGGATGTCAGCAACAGAAATAGGCTACCGTGGACGCTCCAGAACGGCATATCACACTACCCATACACCAGCCGATGGCATATACTACAACTAACCAGTTCACGGGTGTAAAGAAGAGAGAAGCTATAGGGCACAGTCGGATCACAAGCAACACCTAGCGTTCCCCATTTGCGTGGTCTGGCACGACACATCGCCCTCGCTCGAACTGTGGGATGGTGCCGGTCATGCGGACGCGGTAAGATACAGGGACAGGGACCGACTCGTGCAATGCCATGACGCGATCGAGCGTTGCCGTTCATTCAGTTTCCTCACCGGGCCATTTTTAAAAAAGTATATACCATATTTTCATCAAGGGTATAAAGAGAGCTTTTTCTCCCAAATTTGTTTTCGAAAAGCATCCAGCCTATTATAAAAGCTCATCAGAAATACAAAGCATCATAACCATAATAATAGAAATAAATCGACATTCTGAGACCATCGGACGACCACTACTGCCGCCAGAAAGAGTCGTTGACGTGCCACTGTCGTTGCTCCCCTACGGAGTCGGCTTGACCTTGTCGATTACAGTTGACCAGTTTTTGTGCACTTGCCACTAAGGACCAGCGCCATGGGCTGAGGCATGGCCTTGCAATCCTATGTACCTGTGCACATGATTGTCAGTATCAATTTTGCTTAATTGTACGTCATTGTATGTGTTATCACGACAATTTTGTCTCTTGTCTCCTTGTTCAAAGGCACATCAGGTACCCGGGATCACGTAGATCGATTAAGAAAGGATATACCAAAAGCCTGTGCCAATAAGGACAAGTATGGTAGTCAAAAGCAACTCTTTGGGGACCATGAGGTGCAGTTATTAAACGCCCAATGCAATGGATTGAAAAAATCCTTATAACTAAAGTAACCTCGTGCGACAGTAAGGGTCTTGTTGGACAATAGACTCACGATTCAAGTTGCTGATCGGTCATGATGTTACTTGAACATATTCCAACACCTCCACAATGAGAACATATCATAGCAGTGTCTATTGGGACCATGTTGGTAATAAAGAAAAGATCCTATGTGCAAGCATAAGGTTGTAAGTAAAGTTCTCATGCCCAAGACTATTTCATATCATTGTTTTCTCTCTAAACAACTAGCGTTTTTTGGTTCGGAAACTGGAACTTCTAATGACAATACTAGCTTGTTTGATCCTTGTCTATTAGTATGACTTCTCATGGGTTCGATACCTATTGTTCAATTATGAGGGAAAAGGTAGGAACTATCTACATCGAAACCGGATCAAAGGCAATTAGTACACGATCCCATGTCGCCCTCGTCATGTCCGGCTGGCCAAGACCAACCACCAAAAGATAGTACATTTGCAGGGAGACGATGCCTTCAACAAGGTAACGATGTGAGATCGTTGCAGCTGAGCCTAGCCAATAAAGGCCAAAACAAGGTGGGACATGAAGTAGTGTTCCAAACACCACCTTGAAACCGGATATGTCGATAATCATCTCAATTAGTACTTCGCGCGCATCTCAGTCAGTACTCCGGTTTTTTTACCATATTTATACAATAATAGACCCACATTTATGCCATGAAATTAGATTCATGATAAAATATATTTTCATTATATACCTATTTGGTTTCACAAACATTGATATATTTTTGCACGAATTCGGTCAAATTTTGAGATAGTTTGGAAGTACACCCTTTCAAGGACGGAGGGAGTATTGAAGAAGTCATTCACGACACCAACCAATAACACCGCCATGTCGTGCAGCTTTTGTTGTCCTTCTTTTCGCGGTAAACCAGCCCAATATGACATCAAATAAGCTATATAGAAAAACAATACACTAGGGTCATGGGGGTAAACATGATGAAACGTGGCAGCATTTCTAGCTGTCCATAAAGACCAGAACTGCCGCTACACCCACTGCTACTGTATGTCTTATCTTCTTAGGGAACTTTTGAACCCAGCTGCTGAACTCTTAAATTTTGCAAGGAATATCAGATATATACCTGTGACATTTCTAACAACTCCCCATACAAATTTGGCTAACACAGAAGTACAAAAAAGATGCTTCAGAGTCTCAGAATGGTCACAGAAACTAAAGCTCTTATTTTTACCTTTCCAATTTCTTTTAGCTAATGAAATTATCTCTACTCGATACACTATTTATGAAAAACAACCAGATAAAAACTTTAACTTTCAAAGGTATCCTAGCTAGCTTGCCACAGATTTCTGTAAAAAAGATATCTTTATAAAATTATGTCAAGAAAAAAAGTTTGAGTACATGAATAATAGCTAAGTGCCGTCGCAAAAGAATAGCTAAGCGGACACGTACATACATGCTGTGAAACTATGGACAGAGAGTGATTATATGCAAGAAAAGAGAATTATAAACTTAGGATACATCATCTTTTCAAGTTTGTTTGAAAAAAAAAATGAAGTTTTCAAGTTTGTAGACCCGAATAGCTGAGTTTGAAAAAAACGAAGCTTTCAAGTTTGTAGCAGCAGTAAGTTGCTGACCAGAATATTTTTTTTTCTTATTTGCAAAGTAAAGAAAAGCTGACCAACTGCGAGCTCAGAAAAAAAACTAACCAACTGTGAAGGAATCATATATACACAACAAGTTAGTGTAGCTTGTAGACCAGAATAACTTAGTGTGAAAAAAGAAGTTTTCAAGTTGTAGCAGCAGTAACTTTTACACCAGAACTGACCGTTCGTCCCTGAACTTAATATGTGTGTGTTTCTACTTGTTATCTACACTTATTCTCGCATAAGTTCTTAAATTTGTAGTGGAGCCAGCCATCTAGAAAAGAGCGCCGGCGGTGTTCTTGCTGCAGTTGGATGTTAAGATTTGGGGCATTCGATGGATCTCTGGGTATAGGCCGATGCTTTAGTCCGACGATGAAACAGGGCGACGATGATACGGTCATGGCGCTAACATAGGAGGTGAGCTTTCATTGAGAGACGGCGGTGCCAATGCTAGGACGAAGACATTTAGCTATACTTGTTAACCGAGAAATAGTTATTTGTCAATCGACTTGGCCTCCATGGCTCATGTTAGAACATACTCCCTCCATGACAAACGTCCTATATTACGTTACAAAGGAGTAATAAATAAACATGTCATAATTCATTTCATCCCATTAAGAGAAACAATTCCCATTTCATTGCGGTCGTCTATCATGAGTACACCTAGTAGCTCTCCGCGGATCAAATGAAAGCCTACCCAAAGCCGCTACTCTCACACAAAAGGCAAAGTGCAAGAACGGGAAAGCAGCAATGGACCGTGCTGTAGCTGCTTCCAATAAAACGGAAAGGCGACGCCGTCAACAAAAACAGGCCGGCGTGGTCATCGGTCCAGTAGAGCATTGAGAGATCTGTTGTAGCAGTACACTAGCTAGCTAGATCATGTTCATGAGCTCCTGTTCACGCAGATACGCTAGCTGGGGCACGGCTCGTGCATGCCGGCGAGCACGTACGTAGATATACTCCGTCTTGCCTGAACAGCCTCCCCCGCCATCCTGCCCTACGCCTTCTCCCCCGCCGGCGATCGCTCCTCGCACCCGCATCCGCACCCGGCAACCCTCTGCCTCGTCTCCGCCAGAGATTAATGCAACCAGCCCCGTCCGTCGTCCATGTCATAACCGTCTCCGGCTCGATGCGGCAAAATATTTTGGGACACATTTAAAGTGCGAAGTTGCCTTCATCATCTCATTCGCCATGTTGTCGTGTACTCTTGGCTAGTTGGCTCTAGAGTTTTGACAGCACACGTGGACATGTGTCTCAACTTACTTTTTTTTGAGTCCAGCTTACATTGTAATCATTGTTAGCTAGCTTGCTATCACGACAACTATTCACGGGCCAAACTAAAGCCTACGCGAAGCCGCCTAGAAAAAAGCAAAGCAGGAAAGGGCCGGAGAAAGCATATGACACTGTAGCTTACATGTGACAAAAACGGAAGATGGATGCCATCAACAGAAATAGGCTACGTATGTGGTCGCTCCACAACGGCATACCACAGTACCCCCAGGCCCCAGCTACACCAGTTGACGATGCAGTTAACAATTTCACGCACAAAAGGAGAGGAAAACTATGCCACAAACCAAACCATACGCAGGATCGAGTCCGATACACGTACGTGCACGACACATTGATCTCGCACCAGGAAGGGCTGGTGACGCGGATGCAGAGACCAGCTCGTGCAATGGTATGACTCCAGCGCTGCTGTTCATGCAGATACGCTGAGAAGTGGACGACACGGTAGGCGTGAAGGCACAGCCCAGCCCATGCATGGATCGATCGGGAACGTAGATACCGCACGCTTAGCTAGTTTCCTGATCGGGTTATCGTTGATCATCATGATATATGATGGGAGTGCCTAAACATCAGCTAACTAAAAACATAATTCGCGCCAGTCACTTTTTCCTAGCCAACAGATTAGCATCCAATGGCTTTGATCGCACCGGCAACTGTTCAACATCTTCCACTCGCGGGGCATGGCGGTTTGTCCTCCTTCTCCGTGACCTACTCATCCCTAACCGGCTAACCGCCTGCCTCCGCGCCACCCCCACCCTCACCCAAATGGCCAGCGGGCGCTGCAGTGCACCGCCTGGCCGCCCCACCCTCTCCTCGACATTCCCCCACGGCTTGGCAGCCATCTCTGGCCATCCCTCTAAGCCCCACCTCACCTGCAGCAAACTCCGGAGACCCCCGCGACCCCGACCTGCATCCCGACCCGCGCCTGTTAAGTTTCGGACTCGCTCCCACCGACCACCGCTTGTCCATGGCTTGGACTCGCTATAGCGGCGCTCGTCGGTGGCGCTCCTCATGTCGTTCCCGCCTTTGCCCTCGCATGGAGCATAATGTGACTGACGCGTCGAAAAATTTCAGTTACTTGATATTTTGCAAACCAGATATATGATATACTACCAATAACACAGCTAAAAAGGTATTCTTTTTATACAATTATATTGAGAAGAAAAGTTTGAGCACACGAAGGATAGCTATGTAGACACGTACATACATGTGAAATTTTATACAAAGAGTGATTGCATTCGAAATAAAGAAAATCAAGAATTGTAAAGTTAGGGTACATCGTGTTGTTGTTACTTGTAGACCAGAATAACTTAGGGCATCTCCAACGCGGACCCTTACACCGCTTGCAACAGTTCGGACCGAGCAGTCCATAAGTGTTTTGCCATTCAACGCGGTCCTGTATCGGTTCGCAGGCCGATCCGGACGTGTTTTGCACGCAAATTGGAGACAAACTGGGGGGAGGGCTTTGCGGGCGTCCGGAGCGCTGCCACACCCGCGTCTGACTAAGTTGGCCCATCAAACAACTCCACCCGCCTATCCCACACTTTCCGACGTACACTCGTGCCGCTTGCCACACCGCATTCATGTCGGCTGATAGCATGTAGTGGTCAGCATTAGTGCCACTTGCCATGATCGGATGTGAGGGCGGCATTGACGGACGCGACCTCTCAGGCACAACTCATGTTTTTTATTTGACAAAACATAGGGTTTGATTGAAAAATTGATGGCTTCATTTATTTGTGCATATGGTGTTGGTCAACCAGTCATGTAGATGTAATCACGTGGTATATTGTTTGTGTTTCTGACATTGTTGTAATTGAGGAAACGTGTGCGCGGACCTGGACCATATAACTACCATACGTCAACACGCGTGTACAGACACGACATGGAACAACGAGAAGGAAACACAAGGAGACAAACACCCAAGAGGTGGTGGTGACGGCAAGGCGTGACAGACAGATGGGCAGTGGAAGGCATCCGTTAGTTCATGAATGCACATATGAAAGACAAATGTCCATATAAGCTTTCGCAGCTAAACAAAAAAAAGTACTCCCCTGGTTTCATATTAAGTGTTGCCGAGTTATTACAACTTTCCTCCATTTCATGTTATGTGTCATTGATTTAGTACAAAGTTATGCTAAATCAGCGACACTTAATATGAAACAGAGAAAGTAGTACTCATTGTACACATTGATGTATGAATGGAATCTTGTTCTTCCTTGCTACTCTTTCTCCTCCTACTACTACTATTACTACGAACGCACCACAAGTCAACGAGGGAGACATGCAACTATCTATGCTATTGCCCCTATTCAACTCTCCTACCTGTATATGCTAGAGCTTAATTGTTCATAACATCGATGGCCAACAAACCCAACGTGCACAGCTAGCTCCCCACACCGGAGAGGTCCACAACGTACAGACTGCTTCAACAATGAGTTTATGCATTCCGATGAGAACACAAGATCTCTGATCGGGCTACGTCGACGTGTATTGTGTCCTTGCTGAAGGTGGAGGATTGAAACTTAATTTCGGGGACGAGAATCCAGATTTCAACCTTGTGGTGGACTTGCCATCATCGATGCAGTGCGACGATTCCTTATTGAAGGCATAGCCTAGGAGTTGTGTATTTTTCGTTCTGGTGTGTCTGTAACATAGGGTTAGTGGCTATCTGGGTGAGTTACGGTCGTGAGGTATACGGCCTCAGGGTTGTATTCTGCTTTATTTCTTTGTTGAGGTTGTTCGGTTTCTGGATTTTGCACTATTATTAATAGGGATAAGTATATTTTTCGTCCTCGAATTCTCGCAAAAGTTTAGAACTCATTCCTCAACTTCAAAACCACTAAAACACGATCCCTCGGCTACTTAAACCGGATACTTTTCGTCCCGGGTAATGCTTAAGGTAGTTTTTGTGTGACATGGACCTATTTTTGACTAAAACGGGCCCTGTGATCTAGTTTTGACCGCTACGTCAGTTAAGTGGCTAAGTGCACCACGCGTCTCATTCTCTCTCCTGCATTCTCTCAACCCCTTTCTCTCACAAACCCTAGAGCAGCTGCTGCAACAACGATTCGCCATGGACGGTGGTGGCCGCTGGCAGTGAGGCGTGGCTACGGCGGCGTAGCCTGAAGGTGATTGAGGTGCGCGGTTGCTGGCTGAGCATGACGGCGACTGCGTAGTGTCAGTTGGTTCGGTAGTACTCTGTTTAGTTCATCTACGAACAAATGATCAATCTGCCATGCATTCGGTTGACACAATGGTCTGAAATCATGTGAACAATCTGCTATGAATCCCTTCAATTTATACGGCGGTCTGAAATCAACTGAGCAAATGAACAATCTGTCAGAATTCAGTTTAGCACTCAGTTTAGAACAAATGAGCAACTGAACAAAATCGGACAAACATGCAACCAAAATGCTCTAAGCAAACCCAATTTTTCACACATAACTTAAGTCAGATTACATAGCACATCCAGTTCTCATCACAATACAGAACGGGGGACGAGCAACCGAGAGGGATCGATGGTGAAGAACAAGAAGACCCACGGGATCGTCTTGAACTGACCGAGGTTGACATCTACTTGCCAAGTCGTGGGATTCACCGTGCGACCCCGGCCTGAACCACCGTCGTCGCCTAAATCGTCGTTGTCGCACCCTGCCCAGGCAGCCGCCACCGCGCAGCTGCCGCCATGCTCAGCGAGTGACCGCCACGCGTGTATCACAGCTCGGGCATGCCGCCATAGCCACGCCTCACTGCCCGTCCCCACAGCCCATGGCGAATCGCCGCCACCACCTAGGGTGCCCGTCGCCGCAGACCATGACGAATAGTCACTCAACTGACGTGGCAGTTCAAAACCAGGCCCGTTTTACTAAAAACAGGGTCCGTGTCATACAAAAACAACCTTAAGCATTATCAGGGACGAAAAGTATCCGATTGAAATAGTTGAGGGACAAAGTTTTAATAGTTTCAGAGTTGAGAGATGATTTGTAGATTTTTGCAAAAATTTAAGGATGAAAATATAATTTTTTTTAGAACGAAGACGCTAGAGGTGTCCGGCTTTAAATTAATAAAGCCCATAACTAAGGCAGCGTTTACAGAGAAGTCTAAGGACAGACGGAACGAGCGCGGAGGCTCAAGTCACACGTGCACGAAGGCACGTGAGTTTGGGGTAGGCCAAAAGCCACAGGCAGTCCATTGCGAGTCTATTACAGGCAGAAGGCCAAGAGCTTAGAGCACGCAGGCTCGCTCGCGAGACAAAATAACCACTTCACGACGTAGAAATGGCGGTCGGCTTCCTAGCCAAAATGTAGACTTGGCGAAGACGGTCTTGAGCTTGCTTCAATCTCTCAGCATCCTTGCGCCTCGCCAACGGACTCCACTGCTGCAGAAGAATGTTACATTTGTACAGAATGTTAGCAGGGTGAGAAGGGAAGATTCCCTCGATTGCTAGTTTGTTCCTGGTGAGCCACAAGGCCCAAGCCAAGGCGCCTAGGCAGCTCCAGAGCACGCGCCTGCTGCCGCCAGTCATCGATGCTACTATGGCCGCAAGGTCACCAGCCGAGTGCGGGGCCCAAGTAGTGTTGGTGGCCTCCCGAACTGCACTCCAGGCAAAACGCGCTAGCGGGCAGCGGAAAACATGTGATTCGCGTCCTCCGAGGTGTTGCAAATTGCGCATAAGCCCGTTGGTGGGCCGTTGCGCTTGGCAACATTAGCCGAAGTGGGAAGTCTATTGCGGAAAAGTTGCCAAAAGAACACCTTGATCTTAAGCGGAATGCGCGCATTCCACAGACCCTTCGGCGTTGGGAAGGCCGGGCCCTGACCCAGGCACAGCCTGCGATAAAGAGACTTGACCGTGAACTTGCCGGACGAGGTTAGGGCCCAAGTGACCGAGTCAGCCGCATTGGACAGCGTCACTGGTTGAATAAGAGCAAGCAGATCCTCGAAATGAGCTTGTTCTGGACCCATTAGCTCTCTACGGAAGTGGATCTCCGGAGGGTTGGAGGCAAGAGCCGTCGCGACCGACTGCTCCGGATTGACAGCCAGGACATACAGGTCCTGAAATTGGGCCCAGAGGGGCTGCTCCCCTACCCACATGTCGAGCCAGAAGCGGGCCGAGCGGCCGTTGCCAATGGCGAATTTGGCACCCAGAGCAAAAGCCGGGCAGATCGCTTGTAGGTCGTTCCAGAAGGGTGAGCCCCGCGGGCTGCCTTCGAAGAAGTTCCCGTTCGGGAAATATTTAGCGCGTAGTAAATCAGCCCACAAGCCCGTCGCCCCCTGCGACAGCTTCCAAATCCACTTGCACATAAGTGCAATGTTAAGAATCCGGGTGTTTGTGATCCCTAGCCCCCCAAGGTCCTTGGGACGACACACCGCATCCCATCTGACCATGTGATACTTGCGTTTTGGTCCCGTCCTTTCCCAAAAGAATCGGGACCTAGGTGTGTCCATCTTGACGTGAACGCCTTCAGCCAGGAGGAACAACCCCATCGCAAACTGCGGCAGCGAGGATAAACTCGCATTCGTGAGAATTAGTCTCGCTGCGGAGGACAGGAACTTCCCCCTCCACGGGCACACCCGCCCTCCGACCTTGGTCCAAAGCGGAGCCCATCCGTCTATGGAGATACGTTTGGCATCCAATGGAAGGCCTAGATAGGAGAACGGGAGATTGCCAAGTTTGCAGTTGAGCTGGTCCGCGATAAGCTTGCTCTCGGACATATCAAGCCCCATGGGCATCACTTCACATTTGTGAAAATTGATCTTAAGCCCCGACATGAGTTCGAAGCTAATCAACAGCGCTTTGATCGTGGCCACGCTGTGAAGGTCCGGTTGGAACAGCAGCAGCGTATCATTCGCATATTGAAGGTGCGAAATCCCCCCTGGGCTGAGGTGCCCCAACACCCCTTTGATATGACCTGCCTCCGTTGCTCTACGCAGCAAGGCCCCAAGTGCATCCGCCACGAAGTTGAACAAGAGTGGTGACATGGGATCGCCCTGGCGTAAACCACGCTTGTTCCTGAAGAATTGCCCTACTTCTCCATTCACCGAGACCGCAGTTTGGCCCCCCGAGACTAACTGCATGACTCTGTGAACCCACATAGATGAGAAGCCTTGACTAGTGAGGATTTGTCTAAGGAAATCCCAGTTGACGCGGTCGTAAGCCTTTTCGAAATCGAGTTTGAGTAAAATCGCCGGTTCGTGCGTGCGTCTAAGTTCGTGAAGTGTCTCTTGCAGCGCTAACGGGCCCTCCAAGATGTTTCTCCCGCGGATGAAAGCTGATTGAGCTCGGCTGATGGTGCGGTGGGCTATCGGGGTAAGCCTAGTGGCACACCCTTTTGCGCAGATTTTGAAGGGCACATTAATAAGCGCAATAGGCCTATATTGGCGAATGTTGTCGGCCCCGGGCACTTTCAGGATTAGCGAGAGCACCCCGTAGTTTAACCTAGAAATATCCACAGTCCCACGCATGAAGCCATTGCATACCTCGAAAATGGGGTCACGCAACAGTGGTCAGAAGTGTTTGAACATCGCCACCGGCCAGCCATCAGGCCCCGGGGCCGTGTCAGCTTTCATGCATTGGATTGCATCATCAATTTCCTTAGGAAGAAACGCGAGCCCCAGCTCTTCGTTCTCTGACTCTAAGACTTTTTGTGCTGGAAGCCAAACATCCTCGCGCAGCCGCGCACGATGTGGCTCGTCAGTCCCCATCAAACTGATGTAGAAGTCGTAGATGTGTTTGCTAATCTCCGCTTGCTGGAGAATGAAGGAAATATGCCCTAGAGGCAATAATAAAGTTATTATTTATTTCCTTATTTCATGATAAATGTTTATTATTCATGCTAGAATTGTATTAACCGGAAACATAATACATGTGTGAATACATAGACAAACAAAGTGTCACTAGTATGCCTCTACTTGACTAGCTCGTTAATCAAAGATGGTTATGTTTCCTGACCATGAACAATGAGTTGTTATTTGATTAACGAGGTCACATCATTAGTTGAATGATCTGATTGACATGACCCATTCCATTAGCTTAGCACCCGATTGTTTAGTATGTTGCTATTGCTTCCTTCATGACTTATACATGTTCCTATGACTATGAGATTATGCAACTCCCGTTTGCCGGAGGAACACTTTGGGTGCTACCAAACGTCACAACGTAACTGGGTGATTATAAAGGAGCATTACAGGTGTCTCCAAAGGTAGATGTTGGGTTGGCGTATTTCGAGATTAGGATTTGTCACTCTGATTGTCGGAGAGGTATCTCTGGGCCCTCTCGGTAATGCACATCACATAAGCCTTGCAAGCATTGCAACTAATGAGTTAGTTGCGAGATGATGTATTACGGAACGAGTAAAGAGACTTTCCGGTAACGAGATTGAACTAGGTATTGGATACCGATGATCGAATCTCGGGCAAGTAACATACCGATGACAAAGGGAACAACGTATGTTGTTATGCAGTCTGACCGATAAAGATCTTCGTAGAATATGTAGGAGCCAATATGGGCATCCAGGTCCCGCTATTGGTTATTGACCGGAGACGTGTCTCGGTCATGTTTACATTGTTCTCGAACCGTAGGGTCCGCACGCTTAAGGTTTCGATGAGAGTTATATTATGAGTTTATGTATTTTGATGTACCGAAGGTTGTTCGGAGTCCCGGATATGATTACGGACATGACGAGGAGTCTCGAAATGGTCGAGACATAAAGTTTGATATATTGGACGGATATATTTGGACACCGGAAAGGTTCCGGAGAAGTTTGGAGTCCCGGGAGGTTACCGGAACCCCCCGGGAGGTATATGGGCCTTATTGGGCCCATGTAGGAGGAAGAGAGAAGGAGCAAGGGAAGGGGGCGCGCCCCCCAAGCCCAATCCGAATTGGGGAGGGGGGCCGGCCCCCCTTTCCTTTCTCCTTCCCCCTCTTCCTATTACTACTACTAGTACTACTTCCTAATACTAGTACTCTTTCCTTCCCCCTCCAAATAAGATAAGGAAAAGAGAGGGAAACCTACTTGGAGTAGGTTTCCCCCTCCTCATGGCGCGCCCCCCCTAGGGCCGGCCACCTCCTCCCTCCCTCCTTTATATACGGGGGTAGGGGGGCACCCTAGGACACACAAGTTGATCATTGATCGTTCCTTAGCCGTGTGCGGTGCCCCCCTCCACGATATTACACCTCGGTCATATTGTAGCGGTGCTTAGGCGAAGCCCTGCGACAGGAGAACATCAAGATCGTCACCACGCCGTCGTGCTGACGGAACTCCCCCTCGGCGCCTCTGCTGGATCGGAGATCGAGGGTGCGTCATCGAGCTGTACGCGTGTCAAGAACTCGGAGGTGCCGGAGTAACGGTACTTGAATCGGTTAAACCGGAGGACGTACGACTACTTCCTCTACGTTATGTCAACGCTCCCGCTTCGGTCTACGAGGGTACGTAGACAACACTCTCCCCTCGTTGCTATATCATCACCATGATCTTGCGTGTGCGTAGGAAATTTTTGAAATTACTTCGTTCCCCAACAGTGGCATCCGAGCCTAGGTTATATGCGTTGATGTTATATGCACGAGTAGAACACAAGTGAGTTGTGGACGATATAAGTCATACTGCCTACCAGCATGTCATACTTTGGTTCAACGGTATTGTGAGATGAAGCGGCCCGGACCGACATTACGCGTACGCTTACGCGAGACTGGTTTCATCGTTACGAGCACTCGTGCTTAAAGGTGGCTGGCGGGTGTCTGTCTCTCTCACTTTAGTTGAACCGAGTGTGGCTACGCCCGGTCCTTGTGAAGGTTAAAACGGAGTCTATTTGACAAACTATCATTGTGGTTTTGATGCGTAGGTGAGATTGGTTCTTGCTTAAGCCCGTAGCAGCCACGTAAAATTTGCAACAACAAAGTAGAGGACGTCTAACTTGTTTTTGCAGGGCATGTTGTGATGTGATATGGCCAACACATGATGCTATATTTTATTGTATGAGATGATCATGTTTTGTAACCGAAGTTATCGGCAACTGGCAGGAGCCATATGGTTGTCGCTTTATTGTATGAAATGCAAACGCCCTGTAATTGCTTTACTTTATCACTAAGCGGTAGCGATAGTCGTAGAAGCAATAGATGGCGTAACGACAACGATGCTACGATGGAGATCAAGGTGTCGCGCCGGTGACGATGGTGATCATGACGGTGCTTCGAAGATGGAGATCACAAGCACAAGATGATGATGGCCATATCACATCACTTATATTGATTGCATGTGATGTTTATCCTTTATGCATCTTATCTTGCTTTGATTGACGGTAGCATTTTAAGATGATCTCTCACTAATTATCAACAAGTGTTCTCCCTGAGTATGCACCGTTGCGAAAGTTATTCGTGCTGAGACACCACGTGATGATCGGGTGTGATAGGCTCTACGTTCAAATACAACGGGTGCAAAACAGTTGCACACGCGGAATACTCAGGTTATACTTGACGAGCCTAGCATATACAGATATGGCCTCGGAACATGGAGACCGAAAGGTCGAGCGTGAATCATATAGTAGATATGATCAACATAGCGATGTTCACCATTGAAACTACTCCATCTCACGTGATGATCGGACATGGTTTAGTTGATTTGGATCACGTGATCACTTAGATGACTAGAGAGATGTCTGTCTAAGTGGGAGTTCTTAAGTAATATGATTAATTGAACTTAAATTTATCATGAACTTAGTCCTGGTAGTATTTTGCAAATTATGTTGTAGATCAATAGCTCGCGTTGTTGCTTTCATATGTTTATTTTGATATGTTCCTAGAGAAAACTGTGTTGAAAAATGTTAGTAGCAATGTCGCGGATTTGATCCGTGATCTGAGGTTAATCCTCATTGCTGCACAGAAGAATTATGTCCTTGATGCACCGCTAGGTGACAGACCTATTGCAAGAGCAGATGTAGACGTTATGAACGTTTGGCTAGCTCAATATGATGACTACTTGATAGTTTAGTGCACCATGCTTAACGGCTTAGAATCGGGACTTCAAAGACGTTTTGAACGTCATGGACCATATAAGATGTTCCAGGAATTGAAGTTAATATTTCAAGCAAATACCGGAGTTGAGAGATATGAAGTCTTCAACAAGTTCTATAGCTAAAAGATGGAGGAGAATCGCTCAACTAGTGAGCAAGTGCTCAGATTGTCTGGGTACTACAATCGCTTGAATCAAGTGGGAGTTAATCTTCCAGATAAGATAGTGATTAACAGAGTTCTCTAGTCACCATCACCAAGTTAGTAGAACTTCGTGATGAACTATAGTATGCAAGGGATGACGAAAATGATTCCCGAGCTCTTCGTGATGTTGAAATCGACGAAGGTAGAAATCAAGAAAGAGCATCAAGTGTTGATGGTTAACAAGACCACTAGTTTCAAGAAAAGGGCAAAGGGATAGAAGGGAACTTCAAGAAGAACGGCAAGCAAGTTGCTGCTCAAGTGAAGAAGCCCAAGTCTGGACCTAAGCCTGAGACTAAGTGCTTCTACTGCAAAGGGACTGGTCACTAGAAGCAGAACTACCCCAAGTATTTGGCGGATAAGAAGGATGGCAAAGTGAACATAAGTATATTTGATATACATGTTATTGATGTGTACTTTACTAGTGTTTATAGCAACCCCTCAGTATTTGATACTAGTTCAGTTGCTAAGATTAGTAACTCGAAACGGGAGTTGCAGAATAAACAGAGACTAGTTAAGGGTGAAATGACGATGTGTGTTGGTAGTGGTTCCAAGATTGATATGATCATCGTCGCACACTCCCTATACTTTCGGGATTAGTGTTGAACCTGAATAAGTGTTATTTGGTGTTTGCGTTGAGCATGAATATGATTTGATCATGTTTATTGTAATACGGTTATTCATTTAAGTAAGAGAATAAATTGTTGTTCTGTTTACATGAATGAAACCTTATATGGTTACACACCCAATAAAAATAGTTCGTTGGATCTCGATCGTAGTGATACACACAGTCATAATATTGAAACCAAAAGATGCAAAGTTAATAATGATAAGTGCAACTTGTTTGTAGCACTGCCATTTAGGTCATATTGGTGTAAAGCGCATGAAGAAACTCCATACTGATGGGCTTTTGGAATCACTTGATTATGAATCAGTTGATGCTTGCGAACCATGCCTCATGGGCAAGATGACTAAGACTCTGTTCTTCGGAACAATGAAGCGAGCAATAGATTTGTTGGAAATCATACATACTGATGTATGTGGTCCGATGAATATTGAGGCTCGCGACAGGTATCATTATTTTCTGATCTTCACAGATGATTTGAGCAGATATGAGTATATCTACTTGATGAAACATAAGTCTGAAACATTTGAAAAGTTCAAAGAATTTCAGAGTGAAGTGAAAAATCATCGTAACAAGAAAAATAAAGTTTCTACGATCTGATCGTAGAGAAGAGTATTTGAGTTACGAGTTTGGCCTTCAGTTAAAAACAATGTGAAATAGTTTCACTACTCATGCCACCTAGAACACCACAATGTAATAGTGTGTCCGAACGTCATAACCGTACTTTATTAGATATGGTGCGATCTATGATATCTCTTACCGATCTATCACTATCGTTTTGGGGTTATGCATTAGAGACAGCTGCATTCACGTTAAATAGGGCACCATCTAAATCCATTGAGACGACACCGTGTGAACTATGGTTTGGCAAGAAACCTAAGCTGTTGTTTCTTAAATTTGGGGTTGCGATGCTTATATGAAAAAGTTTCATCCTGATAAGCTCAAACTCAAATCGGAGAAGTGCGTCTTCATAGGATATCCAAAGGAAACTATTGGATACACCTTCTATCATAGATCCGAAGGCAAGACTTTTGTTGCTAAATTCGGAAACTTTTTGGAGAAGGAGTTTCTCTCGAAAGAAGTGAGTGAGAGGAAAGTAGAACTTGACGAGGTAACTGTACCTGCTCCCTTATTGGAAAGTAGTACATCACAGAAAACTGTTTCTGTGACACATACACCAGTTAGTGAGGAAGCTAATGATGATAATCATGAAACTTCAGAACAAGATACTACTGAACCTCGTAGATCAACCAGAGTAAGATCCGCACCAGAGTGGTACGATAATCCTTTTCTGGAAGTCATGCTACTATATCATGATGAACCTACGAACTATGAGGAAGCGATGATGAGCCCAGATTCCGCGAAATGGCTTAAGGCCATAAAATCTGAGATATGATCCATGTATGAAAACAAAGTATGGACTTTGATTGACTTGCTCGATGATCAGCAAGCCATGTTAAATAAATGGATCTTCAAGAGGAAGACGGACACTGATAGTAGTGTTACTATCCACTAAGCTCGACTTGTTGCAAAAGGTTTTTCAACAAGTTCAAGGGGTTGAATACGATGAGATTTTCTCACTCGTATCGATACTTAAGTCTGTCTGAATCATGTTAGCAATTGCCACATTTTATGAAATCTGGCAAATGGATGTCAAAACTGCATTCCTTAATGGATTTACTAAAGAAGAGTTGTATATGATACAACCAAAAAGGTTTTGTCAATCCTAAAGGTGCTAACAAAATGTGCAAGCTCCAGCGATCCATCTATGGACTGGTGCAAGCATCTCGGAGTTGGAATATACGCTTTGATAAATTGATCAAAGCATATAGTTTTATATGGACTTACGATGAAGCCTGTATTTACAATAAAGTGAGTGGGAGCACTACAGCATTTCTGATTAGTATATGTGAGTGACATATTGTTGATCAGAAATGATGTAGAATTTTTCTGCAAAGCATAAAGGAGTGTTTTAAAGGAGTTCTTTAAAAAGAAAAGACCTCAGTAAAAGCTACTTACATATTGAGCATCAAGATCTATTGATATAGATCAAGACGCTTGATAAGATTTTCAATGAGTACATACCTTGGCAAGATTTTGAAATAGTTCAAAATGGAACAGTCAAAGAAAGAGTTATTGCCTGTGTTGCAAAGGTATTGAGTAAGACTCAAATCCCGACCACAGCAGAAAATAGAAAGAGAATGAAAAGTCATTCCCTATGCCTCAGTCATAGGTTCTATAAAGTATGCTATGTACCAGACCTATTGTATACCTTGCTCTAAATTTGGCAAGGGAGTACAATAGTGATCTAGGAGTAGATCACTGGACATTGGTCAATAATATCCTTAGTAAGGACTAAGGAGATGTTTCTCGATTATGGAGGTGATAAAAGAGTTTATTGTAAAAGTTACATCAGTGCAAACTTTTACACTGATCCAGATGACTCTAAGTCTCAACCTGAATACATATTAAAAGTGGGAGCAATTAGCTAGAGTAGCTCCGTGCAGAGCATTGTGGACATAAAATATTTGCAAAATACATACGGCTCTGAATGTGACAGACCCGTTGACTAAGCTTCTCTCACGAGCAAAACATGATCACACCTTAGTACTCTTTGGGTGATAATCACATAGCGATGTGAACTAGATTATTGACTCTAGTAAACCCTTTGGGTGTTGGTCACATGATGATGTGAACTATGGGTGTTAATCATATACAGATATGAATATTGGTGTTAAATCACATGGTGATGTGAACTAGATTATTGACTCTAGTGCAAGTGGGAGACTGAAGGAAATATGCCCTAGAGGCAATAATAAAGTTATTATTTATTTCCTTATTTCATGATAAATGTTTATTATTCATGCTAGAATTGTATTAACCGGAAACATAATACATGTGTGAATACATAGACAAACAAAGTGTCACTAGTATGCCTCTACTTGACTAGCTCGTTAATCAAAGATGGTTATGTTTCCTGACCATGAACAATGAGTTGTTATTTGATTAACGAGGTCACATCATTAGTTGAATGATCTGATTGACATGACCCATTCCATTAGCTTAGCACCCGATCGTTTAGTATGTTGCTATTGCTTCCTTCATGACTTATACATGTTCCTATGACTATGAGATTATGCAACTCCCGTTTGCCGGAGGAACACTTTGGGTGCTACCAAACGTCACAACGTAACTGGGTGATTATAAAGGAGCATTACAGGTGTCTCCAAAGGTAGATGTTGGGTTGGCGTATTTCGAGATTAGGATTTGTCACTCCGATTGTCGGAGAGGTATCTCTGGGCCCTCTCGGTAATGCACATCACATAAGCCTTGCAAGCATTGCAAATAATGAGTTAGTTGCGAGATGATGTATTACGGAACGAGTAAAGAGACTTTCCGGTAACGAGATTGAACTACGTATTGGATACCGATGATCGAATCTCGGGCAAGTAACATACCGATGACAAAGGGAACAACGTATGTTGTTATGCGGTCTGACCGATAAAGATCTTCGTAGAATATGTAGGAGCCAATATGGGCATCCAGGTCCCGCTATTGGTTATTGACCGGAGAAGTTTGGAGTCCCGGGAGGTTACCGGAACCCCCCGGGAGGTATATGGGCCTTATTGGGCCCATGTAGGAGGAAGAGAGAAGGAGCAAGGGAAGGGGGCGCGCCCCCCAAGCCCAATCCGAATTGGGGAGGGGGGCCGGCCCCCCTTTCCTTTCTCCTTCCCCCTCTTCCTATTACTACTACTAGTACTACTTCCTAATACTAGTACTCTTTCCTTCCCCCTCCAAATAAGATAAGGAAAAGAGAGGGAAACCTACTTGGAGTAGGTTTCCCCCTCCTCATGGCGCGCCCCCCCTAGGGCCGGCCACCTCCTCCCTCCCTCCTTTATATACGGGGGTAGGGGGGCACCCTAGGACACACAAGTTGATCATTGATCGTTCCTTAGCCGTGTGCGGTGCCCCCTCCACGATATTACACCTCGGTCATATTGTAGCGGTGCTTAGGCGAAGCCCTGCGACAGGAGAACATCAAGATCGTCACCACGCCGTCGTGCTGATGGAACTCCCCCTGGGCGCCTCTGCTGGATCGGAGATCGAGGGTGCGTCATCGAGCTGTACGCGTGTCAAGAACTCGGAGGTGCCGGAGTAACGGTACTTGGATCGGTTAAACCGGAGGACGTACGACTACTTCCTCTACGTTACGTCAATGCTTCCGCTTCGGTCTACGAGGGTACGTAGACAACACTCTCCCCTCGTTGCTATATCATCACCATGATCTTGCGTGTGCGTAGGAAATTTTTGAAATTACTTTGTTCCCCAACAGAGAAGGAGCCCCTGGTCCGTCTGCAGACGGAGGATTAGGCATTTCCTGCGGCGACCATTCGCATACGCATGGAAATAACCAGTGTTCGCATCGCCCTTGAGCGTCCACTTGAGGCCTCCCCTACGCCTCCAGTACTCCTCCTCTGATCGGAGCAACGCTTTGACTTGCCCTTCTAAGGCATATCGGTGTGCCCATTCTTGCTCCGAGAAAGGGCACGAGTCCGCTTGTGTATCGAGGAAAGCAATCTCATCAAGAAGACGCGCCCTCTGAACTTTGTCGGCACGCCCCTGATTCGCACCCCATCCCTTGAGGCTTGCGCGGAGGCGTCCCCCGACCGCGGTCCAAAACTCCATAGGACCGCGCTGCTGGCCCGTGGCTTGAACACATCGTAGCCATCTTTCCCTAAAGATAGCATCAAAGCCAGGGACCTCGAACCACGCCGTTTCAAGGTAGAAACGTGGGCTGCGGAGAATCCTATCTTCCCCTGAAGATAAGATAAGTGGAGCATGATCCGAGCCGATCCTTGTTTTTGCAAGGAGCGAGCAAAGTGGAAACACCACCTCCCATTCTGGAGACATGAAGACGCGATCGAAAACGGATCGCACCGGGGCTAGTTGCTTGTTGGTCCAAGTGTACCTTGCCCCAGTCCTTGTCACTTCCCTAAGTGACATCGACGCAATTGTGTTATTAAACAAGGCCACCCTTGACCAGTTGATGTTATCATTGTTTTTGTCCTCACCCGAACGGATGAGGTTGAAGTCGCCACCCACCAGCAAAGGGATTTGGGTTGCGGCTACTGCCAACACCTTGGCTTCGAGTTCTCCCAGAAACTCAGCCGAGCGTGAGTGATCTGCTGGTCCGTAGACTTGCGCGATCACGAGCTCGCGCAGCGAGGCTCTAACACGAATGTTGGCAACGATAAAAAAAGGTGCCGACCTCCCAGGACAGCACCTCATAAATGGTCCTATTGAAACCAAGCAACAGGCCACCCAAGTGGCCGTTGGCCGGGCTGTACTGCCACACAAAACGCTCTAGGGGGTCTATGGCTAAGATATCTGTGTGACGAAATTCAGATTTAATGGTTTCCTGGAGACCTACGATATCTATCCCTTCCTTTTTGATGTAATCTCTCAGTTGGGTGCGCCGCCCCGAGTGGCCGAAGCCGCGGATGTTCCAAAAAAGCGTCCGCATCTAGATGACGCGATTTCACAGGCGCACACCCCTGGAGGTGATCGCCTTAGCCACGCGCCTCACCTTGCCACAGCGAGGCGAGGGAGGAGTAGCAACCCCTGTCGCTGTCTCCTCTTCGGGCCGGAGCATTAGCGGCGTCGAGGGCTCGGCCTCGACCGCCACACACTCCGCGTGTTGAGCAGCCGCCGCTGCGAGTGCCGCCTGTGCCAATTTCCTTGCGCGCACCAGCGAGATGAGCTCGCGAACCCCGCCCTCCCCTAGCGGTTCTACCCCACTCTCGATCAACACCTCGCCGAGATGATCGTCCGAAAAAGAATCCAGGATCGCAAAACGGGGCAATGGATTACCTGAGGTTTCCAGATTCTTCTGTGCTTGGAGGAGTTGGGCGCGTTGGAGCGAAGGCATGTTCCCTTTGGCGCCCTTGGCCCGCGCACTGACGCGAACAGGAGCAACCTGCCCATCCACGACAGCCTTGGATCGCTTGGCCTTCGGGAAAGTCGCTGTCTTGAATGCCTCGAGCGCGGTCGGGGCCGAGCTGGGCACCGCCAACGCCATCACCGCCTGACGGGGTGTCGTCGGCGCGCCTTGGAGCTCCGCGGCACGGCCGGCCTCAGTGCTGACCTTGCGCACGGCCACCTTCTTGAGTGTCTTCACCGCGCCGAGCTTGTTGGAGCTGCGGCCACCTTGAGACGGAGAGCGCGAGGCGAGAGGCAGCGAGTCCACAGACGCCGCGATAGGGGTGCTTGCCTCTCCCAGTGGCTCCTCCAACTGGTCCACGCCGGCCTCCGCCACCGACCGCACCGGGGGGGGGGGGGACGTGACCGAGCCCAAGTTTGAGCCGTATTGGTTCGGAATGGACAACTCCAGCTCCATGGACCTCCCCGCCGGAGGCAGCTCCAACGAGGGAAGCGACGCCTGATTCGCCGCCCCACCCTTGTCAGTGATGCCCAGCTTCTCCCACGCCGCCGTGTCGATGGAATCATCCCCCATGCTAGTATCTGACTCCTTGTCTTCTGCCATGGGGCCGTCACGTCCCGCCCCATCCGGACCCTTGTCGTGGTTAGGGGAAGGCGGATTTGGGCGAGGCAAGGCAGGCACCGGGTTTTGCTCCGGGGGGAGCTCGGGGTTCGATGTTGATGTTGAAACCCTCGCCGTTGAACCAGAACTGGACCAGTCCGCGCAGCTTGTGGGGGTTGCGGCAGGCGAAACGCATGCGCACTGGCCCCGGGCAGATGAGAGACTCCTCATCGATCATCAAGGGCCGGCCGAGCATGGTGGTGGCCGCCATGAGCAGGTCGGAGCGCCGCAGCTTGGGTGGGATGCCACCCAGTTTGACCCACACCTCTGGCATCGCCATTCCATTGGGAGCATCAAGGACCGCATCGCGAATATCCACCATGAGGTTGTTGAGGGAGAGGAAAAGCTTGCCGCTTCGCGTTGCCATCCTGAGCATCGCGGATCCGGGAAGACCACCGAGAAAGCCCCGCCCTCCATAGGTGCGATCTGCCAATCCCACTCGCCCTCGAAGAGATGCGGCAACTCCACTTGAAGAATCGCTTGCGTGAGCTCGCCGGACGACATGGAGAGAACCGCCGCGTTGGCCCCCAGCTGGATCTGTGGCTCCTCCCTCGAGTCTTCCGAGTACTGGAGGTAGAAGAAGCCCTCGCCGGGGATGGCTTGCCCCATGGTTTGGAGGAGAAGGGGCTTGCCGCGGGTCGGGCACTGCGCAGACGTGTGCCCCTCCTTGGTGCACACCACGCACAAGGGCTTGAAGGTGCACAGGCTGTGGAAATGACCTGTGCGACCGCATCGAAAGCACTCCGGGCCATCAGCTTCTTCAACTGGGATTGGCTCCTCCTCCGTGCCCTTGGACGAGCCCGGCGCCTCAGTTCTGGGCGGGAGAGACAGCTTGGAGGCCGCCGCCCCCGTAGGCTTGGATTTCTTCTTCGCATGGGGTTCGCCGCCCCGGTCGCCGCCTGGCGCAGGTTGCTGCCCCTTTCGCTTGAGCTCGAGACCACGTTGCTTGTACTCTGTCTTCTTCTTCTTTTTCCTTTCTTGCTCCTTGAGCCACCACGCAGGCGGCGGCCCCCAACCACCCTCGTCGTCGGCCCGGCCGCGGTTGCGGTCCCGCGGCGGCTCCATGGGAGGCTTCTCCATGGGAGGCTTCTCCCCTCGGCGGTCCTGTTTGGAGCCCATCGCCACTACTTCCGCAAAGGAGCGCCGCAGTGGAGGGGGGAGAGGAGTGGGTGAGAGGAACCGTGCGGAAAGACCGAAGCGCCGCACCTCCGCAGCGGTGGCAAGGAAACCTAGCAAGGGATTTAGGGTTCCCCTGGTGATCCAGAGCCATTTATATGACCGCTCGGGGCTGGGCGGCATGGGCTGGGAATCCCCCTGAGGACCGGGCTGAGGCCTGGACACAGGGCCACTTCCCTGCGCCCCAGGCCCACCAGGAGACTGGGCTCCGACCCACAGCAGGCCCGCTGATGGGCCGGTCGCCCCCCCTGTGGGCTAGCCCGTTCGAGCCACTGGTGGATCCGCCCCTTCCCTAGGGCTCATCACGCGCAGCTCCTCCTGCGCCGCCGCCGCCGCCACCACGGGGAGCGCCGGCGCCGGGCACGGCAGGTCCCATGCGTGCTGCAGGAGCAGCCCCGCATCGGCAACGACAAGGTTGCCGCGTCCCTCGCGTCCCCACGAAGAGCACGGCGTCCTGCGTCCGGCCGATGCGACCCGCCTCGAGCCACGGCCACCTGGCGCGAAAGCACGCCGGCGTCCGGCCTTGAGAGAGCCCCCAAGCTCCTCGGCTCGCGACACGAAGTCGCCAATGGAGCAGGCCGCAGGGCCACCCGCCCCAGGCTCCCCCTCGTCCCCTACCTCCGCCTCCTCATCACCATCAGAATCATTCTCCGCCAGAGCCCAGAAGCAGCTCCCCGACCACTTTGCCCCGCCCAGGGGAGGCTCGGCCGCCCGCCTGGGAGCCGGGGAGCGAGCCGCCGACCAGCCCCCCGCCCGGCCGACCGCCAAGGCCGGGGTGCCGTCGCCGTGAACGTCAGGGGCGAGGCCCTGCGCCGAGGCCCCCCCACCATCGCCAGAGATGACCGCATCGCCTGTCCGTACTGGAGCCGTTGGGAGACGCTCCATCCTCGTCGCCTTGCCCACTTTTGAGGATGAAAAATATACATATCCCTTAATAATACTATATGAACAGTCTGATGCATAGACCGAGGATTATCCTCCTTTTCAAAAAAAAAAATATGTCCATAGCTGAGTGCGCATAGTTTCGGGCCACGAGGACCGCATGCATGCACGTAGGTTCGTCCGTGATAGGAAGTTGTTTATTTATACTCATATATGTACAATATACTATACATCTTGTTGCGTTTATCGTTGGCTTATTCTCAGGCCAAATAACTTTCTTGTTTCTAGTGTGTTAGCCTTGGCTGGACCGTGCAGCGTGTAGAGGCTAAATAACTCGGTGGAAGTGGCGCGTCGGACCCTTGATCATGTACACACGTCCGAGGTGCGGCACATAAAGAATCACATGCGTGCAAACCTCAATTGTGGACCCGTTTCGATCCGAAGGTACGTACTACATGCTGCACGCACGCTTTAACCGACCGACCGACATCCAAACGCTGTACATGTAGCGGTGGCGCCTTCGAGCATCTCCAGCCGCGCCCTAACAAGGTCCTCTAGACGACTTTTCGGCCGCCGGCGTAAAAAATTCGGCTCAGTCATGCCCTAAGGGCCCAATTTTCGCCGGCTCGAGGCAAAATTGGCGCCGGCGGACCCAATTCGAATCCGGCACGCTGGGGCGCTCGGGAGCGTCGGGCGAATTGTTTTTGATGCGAAAGAGCCGCGGGCTCTCCTTGCCAGCGACTCCTCTCGCTTCTCGCCGTTTCGTCGTCCTCATCGCCTCGTTTCCCGCGGCGAATCAATGCCAAAGTTGCCGCGCGCTGCCGCGCCGGTCAACCTCCGCAATTGATGCCTCACGGGCGGCGCAGTGAAGGCGTGACGACGCGCGTCCCCACGCATGCCACGCGTAGACGAGGCGGCCACACGTGCTCGCGCCGCCTCCGCCTGTATAAGCCGATCCCAGCACGCCGGTGGCACGCATAGAGTCTCCACCGCCGACGCGCCCTATCTCCCCTTCCTCCCTCTCCTCTCGCCGTCCCAGTTCATAGAAATGGCCGAACGATTCTCAGGCGATGGCGCGGTGGCGAACGGCTTCGGCCGCCGCCACCTTCACGAAAACGAAGCTCGGCTCCTCTACGAGGCCGAGTACCCGGTCCCGCCGGACATGCGGGTGCCCGGGGCGGGGAGAATCAGCGCCGGCGGGGTCCCGGTGCCACCACCGCCCACCGGGGCGGCGCGTCGTGCAGAGATCGCGCGTATTCGCGCCTCTCTGCCGCGGGCGGCGAGGGAGGGGCCGCGCTACGTCCCCGACAGCCCGCTCTGGGAGCCCTACTTCCGCCGCCGTCACGCCGAGCAGCTCGAGGCCACCAACGGCGTCGTGCCCTCCGGCAGGCTCAACTCCGAGGGGCGGCACCGATGGTGGGGCGTGCCCGGCCGCACGCTGGAGGTCGTCCTCGAGTACATCGAGGGCGGCAATTTGCCGAGGCTGGAGTACCCCTTCCCGTTGTCCTTCTCTCGCCGCCGTGGGAGCTCGTGGACGCCGAGGCGCATGGACCCCGGGGCGTCCTCCTCCTCGTCTGGTCGGTCGACCGGCTCTCCCTGCCTCCGCCCCGTCAAGTCGGAGCCCCAAGACACGCCTGTCAGCCGGCGCACCCGCAGCTCCGGTATCCGCATCGCCGACTCCACCCCCGCTTCCGAGCGCCTCGTCCTCGTCGCGCCCAAGCCGGAGCCCAGTCTTCCCCGGAGTACGAGGAGATAGTCCGGCGCGGCTTCTCCGACGCGGACGCCCTGCGGTGGGCGCGCGACGACTACCTCCGGACGGAGATGACTCGGCAGACCCGGGCCCTGGAGGAGATCGCCGCTCGCAAGCGTGGGCGCGAGGACGAGCACGGGGTCGTGCTCGACAGCGACAACGACAAGGACGCCGCCGGACCGTCCAACCCGTCGCGCCAACCGGGGAAGGGTTGCAGCAGGGACGGCGGGCACGAGGAGGCGGCGGCGACGACGACGACGACGGCGGCGGCGGCGGCGGCGGCGACTACACGCGGTTCTACAGCCTCCTGGCATGTAAAACTGTAAGGGCGGCGGCCGGCGAGGAGCGGCGAGGCGAGCGAGACGGCGGGCGGGCCTAGTAGTGTGTTTTTTTTAAATACTTTAAATATGTATGAGCGGGCGTGTTTGTGCCGTGTTTGGTCGAATTTGGTTTGAAGTCACCGAAATATGCATAAACTCGTCGTGTTTCCGCCGTTCAAAAAAAAATCCCGTGGGCGCCGCGACTGGATGGCATCACGCCTCCAGCGCGCGTTTTGTGCCGGTGTGCCCCCAGGGGTGATTTTTTGTGTCTTCTGAGGGGCCAACGGCTGGAGATGCTCTTAAGTTTTACCAAACGAGCGAGCCAACGTAGTACTGTGCTCTCATGCATTCTGTCCCCAGCTAGCCAATCTGAAACATGTGCTGCCCGTCGTGGGGCCCGGCGGCCAGTGGCTCATCTAGCTGGCATGTTGAGTGGATCCTGCCATCCTGGATGGAGAAGTGGTGCGTGCTTGCTGGGTTCAGCTCACTGGACTGGCTGGAGCGTTACAGTGACAGGCGGAAAGGGTAGCACAGCAGCAACGGTGACACGACAGAGACGGCTGCGTTCGGATCCGGAACGACCAATGCCTTGGCTTCACTATATTCACCCTACCTGCATGCGGTCCACGAGCGCACTCCATCGGCCGTCCCAATAGCGAGCGCACAACACGGCCGTGTACGTACGCCGTGGCCTCGTGGGTGGGTGATGGGGATACATCAGCACTAGCAGCAAGAAAGAAATTAACCGGACAACCAAATCCAAAACTCCAAAAGGCCACTCCGTGTCACCTGCACGGTCGGTCCGAGCGGCCGACCGCCGCGCACTCATCCATCTCTGATCCCACGGAAGCCAGCCCCTGAAAACCCCGTACAAATCAAAACAACGGGTTGCGCCGTAGAAACCGAACCGTGTCACCGACACAAGGGCTCGGGAGGGAACTTGATTAGGGCATCGCCAATACAGAACCTCGGAACACTCGCAGTCGAACGGAGCTGTCCGGAGACAATTTACCATCCACCTCGGTACCTCATTAGTCGGCACACCAGTGAGGTTGTCTAAATTCCCGCAAACTAAAGGAGACTTTGTAGGAGTCCGGACCGACACCACATAGGACTCCGACGGCCCTAGTCCACTTAAACCACCCTCCCGGTCCACTTTTCTTCACTCCGCTACTTCTCCCCTTTTCTTGCATCCACACCGTTCTCGTCTAACGTCGCCGCTATATGTTTCTAGCCATCGACCAGACATCCTCGGATGTTCGCAGCCCCACCCATGTGCCCGCCCGACTTGGATTATGCCGCCGTCCACCTAGGATCCCCCCCCCCCCCCCCCCTCATCTTCTTGTTGACGCCATGCATGACGGACACCACGCCCAGCAAGTCGTGACACAATTTACCATCCAACTCGGTACCTCATTGGTCGGCACACCAGTGAGGTTGTCTAAGTTCCCGCAAACTAAAGGAGACTTTGTAGGAGTCCGGACCAACAACACATAGGACTCCGACGGCCCTAGTCCACTTAAGCCACCCTCCCGGTCCACTTTTCTTCACTCCGCTACTTCTCCCCCTTTCTTGCATCCACACCGTTCTCGTCTAACGTCGCCGCTATATGTTTCTAGCGATCGACCAGACATCCTCGGATGTTCACAGCCCCACCCATGTGCCCGCCCGACTTGGATTATGCCTCCGTCCACCTAGGATCCCCCCCTTCATCTTCTTGTTGACGCCATCCATGACGGACACCATGCCCAGCATGTCGTGACACAATTTACCATCCAACTCGATACCTCATTGGTCGGCACACCAGTGAGGTTGTCTAAGTTCCCGCAAACTAAAGGAGACTTTGTAGGAGTCCGGACCGACACCACATAGGACTCCGACGGCCCTAGTCCACTTAAGCCACCCTCCCGGTCCACTTTTCTTCACTCCGCTACTTCTCCCCTTTTCTTGCATCCACACCGTTCTCGTCTAACGTCGCCGCTATAAGTTTCTAGCCATCGACCAGACATCCTCGGATGTTCACAGCCCCACCCATGTGCCCTCCCGACTTGGATTATGCCGCCGTCCACCTAGGATCCCCCCCCTTCATCATCTTGTTGACGCCATCCATGACGGACACCACGCCCAGCAAGTCGTGACACAATTTACCATCCAACTCGGTACCTCATTGGTCGGCACACCAGTGAGGTTGTCTAAGTTCCCGCAAACTAAAGGAGACTTTGTAGGAGTCCGGACCGACACCACATAGCACTCTGACGGCCCTAGTCCACTTAAACCACCCTCCCGGTCCACTTTTCTTCACTCCGCTACTTCTCCCCTTTTCTTGCATCCACACCGTTCTCGTCTAACGTCGCCGCTATATGTTTCTAGTCATCGACCAGACATCCTCGGATGTTCACAGCCCCACCCATGTGCCCGCCTGACTTGGATTATGCTGCAGGCCACCTAGGATCCCCCCCCCCCTTCATCTTCTTGTTGACGCCATCCATGACGGACACCACGCCCAGCAAGTCGTGACACAATTTACCATCCAACTCGGTACCTCATTGGTCGGCACACCAGTGAGGTTGTCTAAGTTCCCGCAAACTAAAGGAGACTTTGTAGGAGTCCGGACCGACACCACATAGGACTCCGACGGCCCTAGTCCGCTTAAACCACCCTCCCGGTCCACTTTTCTTAACTCCGCTACCTCTCCCCCTTTCTTGCATCCACACCATTCTCTTCTAACGTTGCCGCTATATGTTTCTAGCCATCGACCAGACATCCTCGGATGTTCACAGCCCCACCCATGTGCCCGCCCGACTTGGATTATGCCTCCGTCCACCTAGGATCCCCCCTTCATCTTCTTATTGACGCCATCCATGACGGACACCACGCCCAGCAAGTCGTGACACAATTTACCATCTAACTCGGTACCTCATTGGTCGGCACACCGGTGAGGTTGTCTAAGTTCCCGCAAACTAAAGGAGACTTTGTAGGAGTCCGGACCGACACCACATAGGACTCCGACGGCCCTAGTCCACTTAAACCACCCTCCCGGTCCACTTTTCTTCACTCCGCTACTTCTCCCCTTTTCTTGCATCCACACCGTTCTCGTCTAACGTCGCCGCTATATGTTTCTAGCCATCGACCAGGCACCCTCGGATGTTCACAGCCCCACCCATGTGCCCGCCCGACTTGGATTATGCCTCCGTCCACCTAGGATCCCCCCCCTTCATCTTCTTGTTGACGCCATCCATGACGGACACCACGCCCAGCAAGTCGTGTCACAATTTACCATCCAACTCGGTACCTCATTGGTCGGCACACCAATGAGGTTGTCTAAGTTCCCGCAAACTAAAGGAGACTTTGTAGGAGTCCGGACCGACACCACATAGGACTCCGACGGCCCTAGTCCACTTAAACCACCCTCCCGGTCCACTTTTCTTCACTCCGCTACTTCTCCCCCTTTCTTGCATCCACACCGTTCTCGTCTAACGTCGCCGCTATATGTTTCTAGCCATCGACCAGACATCCTCGGATGTTCACAGCCTCACCCATGTGCCCGCCCGACTTGGATTATGCCTCTGTCCACCTAGGATCCCCTCCCCTTCATCTTCTTGTTGACGCCATCCATGACGGACACCACGCCCAGCAAGTCGTGACACAATTTACCATCCAACTCGGTACCTCATTGGTCGGCACACCAGTGAGGTTGTCTAAGTTCCCGCAAACTAAAGGAGACTTTGTAGGAGCCCGGACCGACACCACATAGGACTCCGACGGCCCTAGTCCACTTAAACCACCCTCCCGGTCCACTTTTCTTCACTCCACTACTTCTCCCCTTTTCTTGCATCCACACCGTTCTCGTCTAACGTCGCCGCTATATGTTTCTAGCCATCGACCAGACATCCTCGGATGTTCACAGCCCCACCCATGTGCCCGCCCGACTAGGATTATGCCGCCGTCCACCTAGGATCCCCCCCCCCCTTCATCTTCTTGTTGACGCCATCCATGACGGACACCACGCCCAGCGCATCAAGGAGGAGCTCGGCTCGCCGCTGCCCCGGCGCTTCGTCGAGGAGGAGCACCACACGCCGCCGCCCCAACACGTCATCAAGGAGGAGCGCCGCGCGTCGCCGCCCCTGGCGCGGTCACCTTCTCCACTACCTCCGCAGCGAAAGGAGTGGTGGTAGCTGTTCGTTCTCCCATAGCGCCATGACGGCGCAGGAGTACACCGACTGGGAGCAGCGCCGGCGCGACAGCCGCAACGGGCCGCGCCGGTCCAAGTTCTTGGACTCGGACGTTCCCCCACCACACATCGGGGGTAGCAATATCCCTAGCTTCTTTTTGAGGGGTAGCAGTATCCCTAGCTATGTGGCTCCAACTCACCAAGCCGCCTACAACAAAAAAAAGCAAAGCACGAGAGAGCCGGAGAAAGCACAGGACAATGTAACCAGCTCACGGGGTGACAGAAGAGAGATACTATAGGCCACAGTCAGATGACACGCCACAGCTAGTGTTCCCCATTTGCGTGCCGGTACACGTCGCTCGCTCGAGCTCTGCCGTTCATGCAGATATGCTTAGATGAGAACGAGATCGACGACACGGCAGTCGGGTACGTGGACACAGGACACCAGCATGCTCATAGGCGAGACCGTGATCATGCATGCAATCGGGTAGGTGGACACCAGCCAGCTAGCCGTGCGGCTCAGGAAAAAGAACGGCCAGTTTCCTGGTCGGGTTTTTCTTTTCCTTTGAAAATTAAAGCTGGCTTTTCAATTTCATTTAACTGAAACCAGCACATCCTATCTTACAAACAACCCCCCCCAAAAAAAAGCAGAACATATACTTCCACGTTCACTATTATGAGTTGGTTTGGATATTTCAATATGAACGACATAAGAATAGAATGGATGAACAAACATACTAAAATATGTCTATATACATCTAATTTAGAAAAAAAAATAGAGTGTCTTACAATAATGAATAGATGGAGTAGCAGATACCTTGAGTGAAAGAAAGAACCCATGCTTTTGGTCATCAACAGACTGGATTCTCAACAACATGAGCAGATAATCATTTTATAGACACATATGGCTTATGAACAACTTCTGCCTGTTTATCCCACTGTCGTCCATCCCTCTAAACTGGCGAACCAACAGAATTTCCTAGCAAGTCTGCACTGCCCTGCAACCCGAGCCGTCAACCTTTGAACTTGCCTCTGCCTGCTCGCCACCGGTTGCGGCTCTTTCCTGGCCCTAGGCCTTGCCGGCGTCTACGGGCCTCTCCACACTCGCGCGAACGCCACCATCACTGGCCTTGGTGAAGGAAATATGCCCTAGAGGCAATAATAAAGTTATTATTTATTTCCTTATATCATGATAAATGTTTATTATTCATGCTAGAATTGTATTAACCGGAAACGTAATACATGTGTGAATACATAGACAAACAAAGTGTCACTAGTATGCCTCTACTTGACTAGCTCGTTAATCAAAGAGATGGTTATGTTTCCTAACCATGAACAATGAGTTGTTATTTGATTAACGGGATCACATCATTAAGAGAACGATCTGATTGACATGACCCATTCCATTAGCTTAGCACCCGATCGTTTAGTATGTTGCTATTGCTTTCTTCATGACTTATACATGTTTCTATGACTATGAGATTATACAATTCCCGTTTGCCGAAGGAACACTTTGGGTGCTACCAAACTTCACAACGTAACTGGGTGATTATGAAGGAGCATTACAGGTGTCTCCAAAGGTAGATGTTGGGTTGGCGTATTTCGAGATTAGGATTTGTCACTCCGATTGTTGGAGAGGTATCTCTGGGCCCTCTCGGTAATGCACATCACTTAAGCCTTGCAAGCATTGCAACTAAATGAGTTAGTTGCGGGATGATGTATTACAGAACGAGTAAAGAGACTTGCCGGTAACGAGATTGAACTAGGTATTGGAATACCGACGATCGAATCTCGGGCAAGTAACATACCGATGACAAAGGGAACAACGTATGTTGTTATGCGGTCTGACCGATAAAGATCTTCGTAGAATATGTAGGAGCCAATATGGGCATCCAGGTCCCGCTATTGGTTATTGACCGGAGACGTGTCTCGGTCATGTCTAAATTGTTCTCGAACCCGTAGGGTCCGCACGCTTAAGGTTACGATGACAGTTATATTATGAGTTTATGCATTTTGATGTACCGAAGGTTGTTCGGAGTCCCGGATGTGATCACGGACATGACGAGGAGTCTCGAAATGGTCAAGACATAAAGATTGATATATTGGAAGCCTATGTTTGGATATCGGAAGTGTTCTGGGTGAAATCGGGATTTTACCGGAGTACCGAGAAGGTTACCGGAACCCCCCGGGAGCTAAATGGGCCATGATGGGCCTTAGTGGAAAAGAGAAGAGGCAGCCCTACATGGGCTGCGCGCCTCCTCCTTCCCCTAGTCCTATTAGGACTAGGAGAGGTGGCCGGCCCCCTCTCTCTCTTTTCCCCCTCCGCGAATCCTATTCCAACTAGGATTGGGGGGGGGATCCTACTCTCAGAGGGAGTAGGACTCTCCTGGCGCGCCACACCTTGGCCGGCCAGCCTCCCCCCCTCTAGTCCTTTATATACTGAGGCAGAGGCATCCTAGAACACACAAGTTGATCCACATGATCTATTCCTTAGCCGTGTGCGGTGCCCCCAGCCACCATAGTCCTCGATAATACTGTAGCGGAGTTTAGGCGAAGCCCTGCTGCTGTGGTACTTCAAGATCGTCACCACGCCGTCGTGCTGACGGAACTCTTCCCCGACACTTTGCTGGATCGGAGTCCGGGGATCGTCATCGAGCTGAACGTGTGCTCGAACTCGGAGGTGCCGTAGTTTCGGTGCTTGATCGGTTGGATCGTGAAGACGTACGACTACTTCATCTACGTTGTGTCAACGCTTCCGCAGTCGGTCTGCATGGGTACGTAGACAACACTCTCCCCTCTCGTTGCTATGCATCACATGATCTTGCGTGTGCGTAGGAATTTTTTTGAAATTACTACGAAACCCAACAGTGGCATCAGAGCCTAGGTTATTTATGTTGATGTTATATGCACGAGTAGAACACAAGTGAGTTGTGGGCGATATAAGTCATACTGCCTACCAGCATGTCATACTTTGGTTCGGCGGCATTGTTGGACGAGACGACCCGGACCAACCTTACGCGTACGCTTACGCGAGACCGGTTCCCCCGACGTGCTTTGCACATAGGTGGCTTGCGGGCGACTGTCTCTCCAACTTTAGTTGAACCGAGTATGGCTACGCCCGGTCCTTGCGAAGGTTAAAACGGAGTCTATTTGACAAACTATCGTTGTGGTTTTGATGCGTAGGTGAGATTGGTTCTTGCTTAAGCCCGTAGCAGCCACGTAAAACTTGCAACAACAAAGTAGAGGACGTCTAACTTGTTTTTGTAGGGCATGTTGTGATGTGATATGGTCAAGGCATGATGCTGAATTTTATTGTATGAGATGATCATGTTTTGTAACCGAGTTATCGGCAACTGGCAGGAGCCATATGGTTGTCGGTTTATTGTATGCAATGCAATCGCGATGTAATGCTTTACTTTATTACTAAACGGTAGTGATAGTCGTGGAAGCATAAGATTGGCGAGACGACAACGATGCTACGATGGAGATCAAGGTGTCGCGCCGGTGACGATGGTGATCATAACGGTGCTTCGGAGATGGAGATCACAAGCACAAGATGATGATGGCCATATCATATCACTTATATTGATTGCATGAGATGTTTATCCTTTTATGCATCTTATCTTGCTTTGATTGATGGTAGCATTATAAGATGATCTCTCACTAAATTATCAAGAAGTGTTCTCCCTGAGTATGCATCGTTGCCAAAGTTCGTCGTGCCCAGACACCACGTGATGACCGGGTGTGATAAGCTCTACGTCCATCTACAACGGGTGCAAGCCAGTTTTGCACACGAAGAATACTCAGGTTAAACTTGACGAGCCTAGCATATGCAGATATGGCCTCGGAACACGGAGACCGAAAGGTCGAGCGTGAATCATATAGTAGATATGATCAACATAACGATGTTCACCATTGAAAACTACTCCATCTCACATGATGATCGGTTATGGTTTAGTTGATTTGGATCACGTAATCACTTAGAAGATTAGAGGGATGTCTATCTAAGTGGGAGTTCTTAAGTAATTTGATTAATTGAACTTAAACTTATCATGAACTTAGTACCTGATAGTATCTTGCTTGTTTATGTTGATTGTAGATAGATGGCTCGTGCTGTTGTTCCGTTGAATTTTAATGCGTTCCTTGAGAAAGCAAAGTTGAAATATGATGGTAGCAATTATACGGACTGGGTCCGTAACTTGAGGATTATCCTCATTGCTGCTCAGAAGAATTACATCCTGGAAGCATTGCTGGGTGCCAGGCCTGCTGCTGGAGCAACACCAGATGTTATGAACGTCTGGCAGAGCAAAGCTGATGACTACTCGATAGTTCAGTGTGCCATGCTTTACGGCTTAGAATCGGGACTTCAACGACGTTTTGAACGTCATGGAGCATATGAGATGTTCCAGGAGTTGAAGTTAATATTTCAAGCAAATGCCCGGATTGAGAGATATGAAGTCTCCAATAAGTTCTATAGCTGCAAGATGGAGGAGAACAGTTCTGTCAGTGAGCATATACTCAAAATGTCTGGGTATAATAATCACTTGATTCAATTGGGAGTTAATCTTCCGGATGATTGCGTCATTGACAGAATTCTCCAATCACTGCCACCAAGCTACAAGAGCTTCGTGATGAACTATAATATGCAAGGGATGAACAAGACTATTCCCGAGCTCTTCGCAATGCTGAAAGCTGCGGAGGTAGAAATCAAGAAGGAGCATCAAGTGTTGATGGTTAACAAGACCACTAGTTTCAAGAAAAAGGGCAAAGGGAAGAAGAAGGGGAACTTCAAGAAGAACAGCAAGCAAGTTGCTACTCAGGAGAAGAAACCCAAGTCTGGACCTAAGCCTGAAACTGAGTGCTTCTACTGCAAGCAGACTGGTCACTGGAAGCGGAACTGCCCCAAGTATTTGGCGGATAAGAAGGATGGCAAGGTGAACAAAGGTATATGTGATATACATGTTATTGATGTGTACCTTACTAGAGCTCGCAGTAGCACCTGGGTATTTGATACTGGTTCTGTTGCTAATATTTGCAACTCGAAACAGGGACTACAAAATAAGCGGGCACTGGCAAAGGACGAGGTGACGATGCGCGTGGGAAACGGTTCCAAAGTCGATGTGATCGCGGTCGGCACGCTACCTCTACATCTACCTTCGGGATTAATATTAAACCTAAATAATTGTTATTTGGTGCCAGCGTTGAGCATGAACATTATATCTGGATCTTGTTTAATGCGAGACGGTTATTCATTTAAATCAGAGAATAATGGTTGTTCTATTTATATGAGTAATATCTTTTATGGTCATGCACCTTTGAAGAGTGGTCTATTTTTGATGAATCTCGATAGTAGTGATACACATACTCATAATGTTGAAGCCAAAAGATGCAGAGTTGATAATGAAAGTGCAACTTATTTGTGGCACTGCCGTTTAGGTCATATCGGTGTAAAGCGCATGAAGAAACTCCATACTGATGGACTTTTGGAACCACTTGATTATGAATCACTTGGTACTTGCGAACCGTGCCTCATGGGCAAGATGACTAAAACACCGTTCTCCGGTACTATGGAGAGAGCAACAGATTTGTTGGAAATCATACATACCGATGTATGTGGTCCGATGAATATTGAGGCTCGTGGCGGATATCGTTATTTTCTCACCTTCACAGATGATTTAAGCAGATATGGGTATATCTACTTAATGAAACATAAGTCTGAAACATTTGAAAAGTTCAAAGAATTTCAGAGTGAAGTTGAAAATCATCGTAACAAGAAAATAAAGTTTCTACGATCTGATCGTGGAGGAGAATATTTGAGTTACGAGTTTGGTGTACATTTGAAAAATTGTGGAATAGTTTCGCAACTCACGCCACCCGGAACACCACAGCGTAATGGTGTGTCCGAACGTCGTAATCGTACTTTACTAGATATGGTGCGATCTATGATGTCTCTTACTGATTTACCGCTATCGTTTTGGGGATACGCTCTAGAGACGGCCGCATTCACGTTAAATAGGGCACCATCAAAATCCGTTGAGACGACGCCTTATGAACTGTGGTTTGGCAAGAAACCAAAGTTGTCGTTTCTTAAAGTTTGGGGCTGCGATGCTTATGTGAAAAAGCTTCAACCTGATAAGCTCGAACCCAAATCGGAGAAATGTGTCTTCATAGGATACCCAAAGGAGACTGTTGGGTACACCTTCTATCACAGATCCGAAGGCAAGACATTCGTTGCTAAGAATGGATCCTTTCTAGAGAAGGAGTTTCTCTCGAAAGAAGTGAGTGGGAGGAAAGTAGAACTTGACGAGGTAACTGTACCTGCTCCTTTATTGGAAAGTAGTACATCACAGAAAACTGTTTCTGCGACACCTACACCAATAAGTGAGGAAGCTAATGATGATGGTCATGAAACTTCAGATCAAGATACTACTGAACCTCGTAGATCAACCAGAGTAAGATCCGCGCCAGAGTGGTACGGTAATCTTGTTCTGGAAATCATGCTACTAGATCATGATGAACCTACGAACTATGAAGAAGCGATGGTGAGCCCAGATTCCGCAAAGTGGCTTGAAGCCATGAAATCTGAGATGGGATCCATGTATGAGAACAAAGTATGGACTTTGGTTGACTTGCCCGATGATCGGCAAACAATTGAGAATAAATGGATCTTCAAGAAGAAGACTGACGCTGACGGAAATATTACTATCTACAAAGCTCGACTTGTCGCGAAAGGTTTTCGGCAAGTTCAAGGGATTGACTACGATGAGACCTTCTCACCCGTAGCGATGCTTAAGTCTGTCCGAATCATGTTAGCAATTGCCGCATTTTATGATTATGAAATTTGGCAGATGGATGTCAAAACTGCATTCCTGAATGGATTTCTGGAAGAAGAGTTGTATATGATGCAACCGGAAGGTTTTATCGATCCAAACGGAGCTAACAAAGTGTGCAAGCTCCAGCGATCCATTTATGGACTGGTGCAAGCCTCTCGGAGTTGGAATAAACGTTTTGATAGTGTGATCAAAGCATTTGGTTTTATACAGACTTTCGGAGAAGCCTGTATTTACAAGAAAGTGAGTGGGAGCTCTGTAGCATTTCTGATATTATATGTGGATGACATATTGCTGATTGGAAATGATATAGAATTTCTGGATAGCATAAAGGGATACTTGAATAAGAGTTTTTCAATGAAAGACATCGGTGAAGCTGCTTACATATTAGGCATTAAAATCTATAGAGATAGATCAAGACGCTTAAGTGGACTTTCACAAACAACATACCTTGACAAAATTTTGAAGAAGTTCAAAATGGATCAAGCAAAGAAAGGATTCTTGCCTGTGTTACAAGGTGTGAAATTGAGTAAGACTCAATGCCCGACCACTGCAGAAGATAGAGAGAATATGAAAGATGTTCCCTATGCATCAGCAATAGGATCTATCATGTATGCAATGCTGTGTACCAGACCTGATGTGTGCCTTGCTATAAGTCTAGCAGGGAGGTACCAAAGTAATCCAGGAGTGGATCACTGGACAACGGTCAAGAACATCCTGAAATACCTGAAAAGGACTAAGGATATGCTTCTCGTATATGGAGGTGACAAAGAGCTCGTCGTAAAAGGTTACGTTAATGCAAGCTTTGACACTGATCCGGACGATTCTAAATCGCAAACCGGATACGTGTTTACATTAAACGGTGGACCTGTCAGTTGGTGCAGTTCTAAAAAAGCGTCGTAGCGGGATCTACATGTGAAGCGGAGTACATAGCTGCTTCGGAAGCAGCAAAAAAGGAGTCTGGATGAAGGAGTTCATATCCGATCTAGGTGTCATACCTAGTGCATCGGGTCCAATGAAAATCTTTTGTGACAATACTGGTGCAATTGCCTTGGCAAAGGAATCCAGATTTCACAAAAGGACCAAACACATCAAGAGACGCTTCAATTCCATCCGGGATCTAGTCCAGATGGGAGACATAGAGATTTGCAAGATACATACGGATCTGAATGTTGCAGACCCGTTGACTAAGCCTCTTCCACGAGCAAAACATGATCAGCACCAAAGCTCCATGGGGGTTAGAATCATTACAGTGTAATCTAGATTATTGACTCTAGTGCAAGTGGGAGACTGAAGGAAATATGCCCTAGAGGCAATAATAAAGTTATTATTTATTTCCTTATATCATGATAAATGTTTATTATTCATGCTAGAATTGTATTAACCGGAAACATAATACATGTGTGAATACATAGACAAACAAAGTGTCACTAGTATGCCTCTACTTGACTAGCTCGTTAATCAAAGATGGTTATGTTTCCTGACCATGAACAATGAGTTGTTATTTGATTAACGAGGTCACATCATTAGTTGAATGATCTGATTGACATGACCCATTCCATTAGCTTAGCACCCGATCGTTTAGTATGTTGCTATTGCTTCCTTCATGACTTATACATGTTTCTATGACTATGAGATTATGCAACTCCCGTTTGCCAGAGGAACACTTTGGGTGCTACCAAACGTCACAACGTAACTGGGTGATTATAAAGGAGCATTACAGGTGTCTCCAAAGGTAGATGTTGGGTTGGCGTATTTCGAGATTAGGATTTGTCACTCCGATTGTCGGAGAGGTATCTCTGGGCCCTCTCGGTAATGCACATCACATAAGCCTTGCAAGCATTGCAACTAATGAGTTAGTTGCGAGATGATGTATTACGGAACAAGTAAAGAGACTTTCCGGTAACGAGATTGAACTAGGTATTGGATACCGATGATCGAATCTCGGGCAAGTAACATACCGATGACAAAGGGAACAACGTATGTTGTTATGCGGTCTGACCGATAAAGATCTTCGTAGAATATGTAGGAGCCAATATGGGCATCCAGGTCCCGCTATTGGTTATTGACCGGAGACGTGTCTCGGTCATGTCTACATTGTTCTCGAACCCGTAGGGTCCGCACGCTTAAGGTTACGATGACAGTTATATTATGAGTTTATGCATTTTGATGTACCGAAGGTTGTTCGGAGTCCCGGAAGTGATCACGGACATGACGAGGAGTCTCAAAATGGTCGAGACATAAAGATTGATATATTGGAAGCCTATGTTTGGATATCGGAAGTGTTCCGGGTGAAATCGGGATTTTACCGGAGTACCAGGAAGGTTACCGGAACCCCCCAGGAGCTAAATGGGCCATGATGGGCCTTAGTGGAAAAGAGAAGAGGCAGCCCTACATGGGCTGCGCGCCTCCTCCTTCCCCTAGTCCTATTAGGACTAGGATAGGTGGCCGGCCCCCTCTCTCTCTTTTCCCCCTCCGCGAATCCTATTCCAACTAGGATTGGGGGGGGGGGAATCCTACTCCCAGAGGGAGTAGGACTCTCCTGGCGCGCCACACCTTGGCCGGCCAGCCTCCCCCCTCTAGTCCTTTATATACTGAGGCAGAGGCACCCTAGAACACACAAGTTGATCCACGTGATCTATTCCTTAGCCGTGTGCGGTGCCCCCAGCCACCATAGTCCTCGATAATACTGTAGCGGAGTTTAGGCGAAGCCCTGCTGCTGTGGTACTTCAAGATCGTCACCACGCCGTCGTGCTGACGGAACTCTTCCCCGACACTTTGCTGGATCGGAGTCCGGGGATCGTCATCGAGCTGAACGTGTGCTCGAACTCGGAGGTGCCGTAGTTTCGGTGCTTGATCGGTTGGATCGTGAAGACGTACGACTACTTCCTCTACGTTGTGTCAACGCTTTCGCAGTCGGTCTGCGTGGGTACGTAGACAACACTCTCCCCTCCCATTGCTATGCATCACATGATCTTGCGTGTGCGTAGGAAATTTTTTGAAATTACTACGAAACCCAACACTTGCTGCATTGTCGTGCCTCCTTACCCAAATTTGAAAATGGGGCAACTTACTTGAAACTAAACCGGTGAAAAAACTATTTTCAAGATGTAGCAGTAACTTGTATACCATAGCTAATCATTTGTTCCTGAATTGAACATGAGGTTGTTTCTATCCCTCTTGCACATTTTTTTACTTACTGCATAACTTAACTTTTAGGCGATTTTCTGGCAAGTTTCAAACATCATAACCATAGTATATCTTACCATGGTCATAAATATATCGCCGTTCCTCGTCGAGACTCCGTAGGTGGTGAAACATTTTTCCATTGAGAGAATGGTAGTTGGTATGTGAAATTTGCACTTTCTTTTCCATCTCTTTTGATCCCACGGTGACATAGTTCAACGATCAACAGTGACCGAATCATGGCATAAGTCTCCATGCAAAACCGGCTCCTGTGCATTTTGTGACGACGAAAGCAACGCGGAGAGTAGAGGCATCACCATAGTAGTTAGCGTCATGAGAAGAAGTTTATGTAGGGAATATCTTTATATATATGATCACTTTGCCGGCAAGTCTGAGCCCCCGCGAAATGCGTGAGGCAATGATGGATGCAGATAGAACTAAGGAAACATCACTTCGGTGTTTAGTATCGCCGTGCGCGTGGTGGGGTGGGTGGGGGCTTCTTTCGAGCCAGAGGCTATGGTTGAAGTTAGTGTTCATTGGAGCTATGGGTAAAGATTGATGCTTGATCCCATAGAGAAGTATCGACGATGCGGATATAGCCACGCTGAGGAGGGAGATGAGCTTTGATCGAGGGAAGGCGCAGTGGCGAGAGGGAGCAGAAGAGCAAAAAGAAAAAGGATTAGTGTATCGGAAGTAAAAAAAATCTTAAATTTTCATTGACAAAAAAATTATTATTTTGCAATCCATCGAGCCATGATGTTTCCTGCCCACACATTTGAAGTGTGAAGTGGCCTCCATCTCCTGAACTTCAAAGTTTCAACAGGTCATGCTTTTTTTCTTTTTTGAAAAGGAGGTTATAACCTTCAGACTCTGCATCATTGTGATGCACACAATCATTGTTATTAATCATTAAGCATAGTGCATAACAAAGACAATCACAACTGAACCATTACAAAGAGATGAATAAAACACCTTTGGCTAAGTCGACTTCTTCCATAATAACACCTTCAGGAAGAGGCACACGACCTCCTGTCGCCATCATCATATCCGCCTGATGGCCAGAACAAGGATTTTCATCATGATTGCCGAGACCAACCACGGAACACTAGTACATCAGCAAGGAGACAATGCCTTCAATAATGTAGCTAGTAATAGATGTCAGAACAAGGTTTTCACCCTGGACATGATGCAATGTTCAAAAAACCACCTTAAAACAGGTTTGCCGATAATCATCTCAGCTAGTACACTGCGCTAGGCCATAGAGCGTTAGCGATTGGGTGGGACTCATCCCACCATAGACAGCTTCCACGACAATAAAGGGGCCGCCCATGCCGCAACGCAGACCTGTTCGTAGCCCATCTATGCCAGCATGAGCTGTCATGCAGCATCCACCACAAGCCCTTGTCCGCTGCCCCAACTTCCTCCGCGTGAGCAGAAGCAGATGCTGCCAAGCTTGATGCCGACGGGGAGCTTCTGGTGTGTCCTTCCCCATCAACACGAACGCCGGGAACCTTCACGTGCGCAGGCCGCCGCCCGTGCATGTAACGACAAACATCCGTCGTCGGGCAACCTGAATACTCCGGCACTACACCACCCTTAGCGTGCCAACTGTGGGATCATCCACCCCACATGTCCTCAATGACTAATTGGCCCTTGCTGACAACATGGCATGGCGGCGCGCACATCCACATCTCCTCATGATGCAGGAAAGGTTGCAATGGTTCTAGTCCTTCGACCATCTGGAGTTAGCGCCCTCTAGGGCAACAACGATGGTGGTAATGTAGCATTCAAACTGCTCCGCCAAAGATTGGTGTCGACTTCAATCAGCACAAGACCCATGGCCGACAACGTGATTCTTTGCCTGCGGGGAGGCACCCCTCGACGCGTGAGACAAGGCTTTGGTGGCGTGGCGACCCCTAGCCTGTATGGAGGCATCCCTCAACGCACGGGACGAGGTTGTGTGGCATGGTGACTACCGTGACCATGGTGTCTCGATAGCCAATGCAATTTCCAATGGCGATCCGCCCGAGCGGCGAGAGGAGGGGACGTGTCTGCCGCGACCCCATGACTCCCGATGGATTCCATCTCCATGGTGACCCATGGTGAGGAGGCGGCGAGCAGGTAGGGCGCTACGACAGGCACTTCGGCCAGCGTGACCGCCATGGTCTCAACACGTCTTGATAGGGATGCATATTTGGAACCTTCAGGGTACCCCCGGACCATACTTAGTAACTAAAGAGGGTCGGGCAACCAACATGTGGTTGGATGGTTAGGAGGACAGTGGTATCCCCAGTCCACCAGGGTTCAAATCCTAGTGCCCACATTTATCTTGAATTTATTCCAGAATTTTCGGTGATAAGCGTTTAGCGTGAGGAGACGTTCGCGTTGATTACAAGGCGCCTACGGTGATTTCGTAAAATCTCAAGATGACATTTCGGCTCATTCTCTCGAAGGTGCTCATATGGGCAGGGTGTGCATATATGTGTTTATAGGTGTGAATGTATGTACGTGTATATATGAGCGGTTGCATCTGTACTGTGTTAACAAAAACAAAAGATGGTCGGAGGGTATCCTCGAAGATTCAAAATTTGCGCGCCTACGTCTTGGTCATTGTTAGATATCCCTAGCGCTAGCTATCACCAGTTGATTCACCGCACAAATCGGGCACGGACCAAACTAAAGCCAACGTCAAGGCCGCCTACTGAAAAGGCAGAGCACGAAAGGGGAAAGCACTGGACACTGTAGCTTGCCTGTGACGAAATGGAAAGGGGGTTGCCATAGACAGAAATAGGCTATCGTGGTCGCTCCACAACAGCATGCGCCCCTGTGGATTTGTACGCGGCAGTACCCTACCGGCCTAGCTAGTTGCTGATACAATGAACCAGCTAGTTAGTTCACGAGTTAAAAGACGACTAGTAAGCGTGTACGTGCAATGCACATATCGTTAAGAAGTTATGGTTTGATTTATCCTAACCTCTCATACTAAACGGATAAAAACATCTATAATTAGACTGGGAAAATATGACCCACCCCCTGTATGCCAGCTGACACATCCGAACAATGTCTGGACGTGTCCACTTTGAACCTCATTTGTCTATCCATGCGGTCAGGTCCCCCAAATTATGGATCACATGCATATTATTGGTTGGGATGGAGAGATAATAAAGAAAGAAAAATTGGGTCTGACGTGAGCCGCGTCTGATGTAGCAGACTGCCTGAACAACCTCATTTCTTCTCCATATATGGAATGAGTTTGAGGGACAGCCGACCTTTTTCTACTTTCTTGGGTCCTGGCAAGGGGCACAAAGTGGGGGAGGGGGTGGGCCCTGGGTGCTCTAAGTGCGGCAGTTTGCTCCCTGCATCCTCCGACACCACCCCAGAATAATACACCCTCGTGTCCTCCGACCTCGCTCACCCTTCAGTGAACCGAAAATTTATAAACAACGTGCCATTCTTGGAATATTTTGTCTTTTGATGGAAACAACAATCTATTGATCATCATTAAAAGAGTGTATGATCTTAGTTACAAACAGCTAACTAACAAGATCAGGGTATTCACCTAAATTCTTACCAACACTGTTAGTTCATGCACAAATGTATTGCTCTTTTTGCCTCACACACAACTTCTTTCAAAATAAAACCAGGTAGCCAAGTCTTCAGATGGTTAATCTCTTCGTAGACGTTCCCGATGCGGCATATTGAGAACGTCTTCGCCTATATGAATTACCTTTTGCCAACAACTTCAAAACCACAATTCTCTGATTTGAAACCACAATCTCCCATGCTTTGGTCTTCTCAAGCAGTATAATGGTACTTGCTACCAAGTGAAACATACAAATAGCTATGAAATATCAAGATGTCCCATAAGATTACTAATAACAGAGAGATTGCTTGCATATAGATCACTGGATTTCTACTAACAAATAATGGCTGAAACTTTACTTTAAAATGCAATGCTTGAATGTAGCAAAAACTCGTTTCCTTATTTTCCGAGAACATACAAGAGAACTGCGTGTATATAAATTTATTAAGAAGAGAATAATACATCAATATAATGAAGGCCGACAAGAGCAACGATGCCACTAAGTTCAAACAACCATGAAACAAAGGAAGACACGACCTGAAACTACACATTGTTGTTTCTTCAGCAAAATATTTTTCTATGAAAAAATCAAGCTATAACTTCTAGGTAGCACAACATAACTTTCCATATATTTCAAGTTTTGTCAGACCTCTGACTGATACCTGGGGAGAGGCACTTCAGGAGTCCCATAAACTAACTTCAATATGCTCCTTCTCTCTTACCAACACAAGGTTTAAGCTCAATTCACTCCAAAGAGAAAAGTGAACTATAAACTTTAGGCCAAAATATACATGCAAATGTTTCTCATATAAACTGGAATTATGTGCACCGTGAGCAGAAAACTTCATATTGAAGTTGACCTTATGTTTCTATAGAGAAGAGGCACGTAAAAAAAAAGATACATCAGCATGCATCTAACAATGAGGCAACCACTTGCATCACGTTTCTGTTGACAAAAATTTCAAATGTACAAAGTCGAACACTGATATTACAATCATTTTTAAACTTTCACCATTAGTTATACAAACCAAATGTGTGTCTGTTATTTTCCACAAAGAGCATTACAAGCATCAAAAATTTGACAAGCATGGGCTGAAGTGTTATAACTTGAAGTAAATAAAAATAATGGTGATGTAAAGATTTGTTCTATGCCCTCAAGAACTTATTTTCTGAAGCAGACAATAGATGACTCCTAAAAAAATCTGATTACCTTTTACCTGAGTTTCCATTTTTTTATCAATAGTAAGATGTTTTAAATCTTGTAGTCTCAACTAATGCTGGTTTCAGGATGTGATATGAACCGTTAATGAAGCTGCAACAATATGGAGTAAAATAGATTTACTGGTTTCAGTCAAGCTAAACCTAAAAAAGGAAGGCCAATTATTTACCAGAGTTACAAATTCAGCGTGACGCCTTACTTTGCCGTTGGCTTGGAGGCCTCCCATCCCATCCTTGTTTATTCCTTATTCCACCCCTCTTTGTTTCCTTGAGCTCCTCCCCTTGCCCTTTTCCTCTTCATCATCCTGCAGCAAAGCAACAGAGTTGAGATGCATCCAACTTTCACAAATAACAAAGTAACTTTGGAACTTCATATAATATTTCTTCTTTCAATGTAGTAGAGTCCAACCTTCTGCAAATAGAGTCGGGCATAATTACTTTCTTCATATAGTTAGGTTTGCATAATTACTTTCTTCCTTGTAGTAGAGTCGGGGATCTTAAGATCGAACACCTGCAAGTTTCAGTGATGAGGTAACGGAAAATAGTTAATTATAATAGTATCGCTTTTTATGGGGATTATAACCGTATTGTTGCAAGCAGGGGTGTTGGACTAATTGAAGTTTCAGTCAACGGATTTATACATATATTATTCAGCCCATGTATTGGTAATAGCATTAGACTTCATATACCAAGTATGCATTAGCTTTGTTGACTTGTCAGTCCATTCATTTACTATCCAACCGAAGAACGAAGGATCCATCAACTTCAAAGTTCAGGAACTAAGGATCCATCTAGTTCAAGATTACATGGTTGATGGACTCACATGCATGTGATCTCAAAACAAAAAGAATTGATGATTTGGCAGGTTATACTTTACATCTAGTCAACAGCAAGATAAATCGCGCCATGAAAAAATTGACAAGTAGGCACGAAGGAATTAAAAATATGTTTTTATTGCTAAAGTAAGGAGATGACATTTGGAAGTTTGATTGCTGAAATAACAACGATTAACCTTGAAAAAATAGAGCAAACAGAAACGCTAACAGAAGAAGCAGGTGTACTGGAATATTAAGACCATGATTCTAACTGACTGATCCAACTGATCCAGCACTATGCGTTTCATCTCGACGTAGGACATATTTGTTCTCCTTGTTGGTCAACTTCAAATACGCCCATGATCCTGTACACGTAGATGTTCTCTGCATTCCTCTTATCAGCCCTCAGAACCTGCCACCAATCGCCTAGACAATAAAAAACATAAAAAGTTAATTATTTATGTATATTAGCAAGCTATACAATTTGGGATGGATTTGCATTGTCCATACTGTAATATTTAGTAGCATCCAAATAGTTTGCCTGCTCTTTGGTGAAGCACAGAGCCACTACATTAAAGAGTTCATGTGTTGTTATTTCAGAGAATGTATTATATAATGCAACGTCATGCTTCCTGTAATCTGAGAATTATCGTAATTATCACATTGTAATATGAAAAACACTGAGATCACGGGTTGTGGTTACTATATTTAGGCCAAAAAAAGTGACTTGTATGGAAGGATACTCGCCTACTATTGTGCCATACAAAAAGGTGAAAGGGGGAAATATTACTTCACATCATCCGTGTATACAGGAAATCATCAGACATTATACGCTTGCGTCATGAACTCTTGCTCTAAAAAAATATGAAGGCACCTGCCAAATCGCCATGCACCATGCAGAAATTAGTAAATTCAAGAGTAACACTGCCCATAACAAAAGCAGATATAGATTAGTAATCAAACTCTCAGGCTGGTTCAACATATACATACAGCAAACCTGGATGACGCGGTGGCATTTGGTGAGTGGTGACACAGAGGATGTTGGCAACTCTGAGATGGAGGGGATCAGGGAGCAATTACTCGTCAGTCGTCGTCGCCTATCGGCATGACCATCCACGGTCAGTATTCGAGTATATGCTCATCCGTATCCGGACATACGTGAGAAACTCTCGGACTCGCGGAAAGAAGTAGCAGCGTAGGTCGCTGCCGCGGCGGGTGGAGGAGCACTCAGATTGCTGCACGGCGAAGTCGGCGAAGGAAGCGTGGCCGGCGAGGATCTGGTCGTGGAGCACGGCAAGGTCAGCGAAGGATGCGCGGCCGGTGAGGATCTGGTCGCGGCGCACGGCGGCATCAGCGTGCGTGGTGGCGGAGATGACCCGGGACCCCTTGTATGACGCCCGCACCGTCGCCTCACCCGCCGCCGCCCATCTCTTCGTTCCACCAATTGGCTCCGTTCACTCGAGCCAGCAGAGGAGCGGCGGCAGGCGGCGGGCTGGCAATGACAATTTTGAGAAGACTGGATCGGGAGTCAACAGGCTCCTGGCACTGGCGATCCCGCGGACAGGTGACACGCTCATATGGCAGGGTCCTGGGTGTTCTGTCGCATCGCCTCCCTGCTGTGGTGATCTCGCGGACGGATGCCACGCTGCTCGCGATGGCGATGGTGATCGTGCGAGGTCGCGCTGTTGGTGAGCGGCGTCGAGGTTAAGGGCGAGGGGAGCTGATTTCGTTCTAGTTTCCTTAGTTTGCGATGAGAACTGCGTGATTGTAGGGGACGGACGCGGGGCCGGTTGTTGCACATTTCTCTTCTCGTGGGTGGATGGTGGAGGTGGAGTACGGTCAGTCATTGGAATTTGCCAAGTCCACACCATAAATCTACCAGATAAACGATGGCTGTTAGATTGAGACACGTAGGACTGATTGTGTGGTGATGATTGGTTTGTGCGTTTTGTGGGACTAATTGTTGGATGCATGTAAGAAAAATTTTGTTTGATTGTTTAATAGTAGTGGAGAGAAGAGGGGGGACTAGACCCCTGACCACGTACGTGAACGGCGCATCGGTCTCGAACGGGCAAGCACCGGTCACGCGGACGGGATGAGATACGGCGGCCGAGACCGGCCCGTGAAATGCGATGGTGTGACGCCGCTGCTGTTCATGCAGATATACTGCGATCGACGGCATGGTAGGCCAGACAGCTATCATGGACTATACAGCTCATGCATGCATGCATGCGATCGATCGGGCACGTAGATACCGCTAGCTAGTGTCCTCGTCGGTTAATCGTTGATCGTCATGATATATCGTACACTAATTAACCCAGCTAAACCCTGCTAAAGCCCCAGGCCGGGTAAGCCCATTAGTCCTGATTCAGTCCAGAACCGGAACTAATGAATGCATTTATCCCGGTTCGTGCGGCTAAGGCATTAGTCTCGGTTCACCTGCGCCCTTTAGTCCCGGTTCGTGTCACGAACCAGCACTAAAGGATGCGATGCACATTAGTCCCGGTTGGTGGCATCAACCGGTACTAAAGGTTAGACCTTTAGTCCCGGTTGGTGCCACCAACCGGGACTAATGGGCTTTGAGGCATTAGTACCGGTTCATGGCACGAACCGGTACTAAAGGTCCCATTTTCAAACTCTCCTCCCCCCCCAGACCGCCTTTTCAATTTAAAAAATAAAAGAAAATGATGGAAATGTCAAAAAAATAAAATAAAATAAGTTTCCCATGTGATATGTGGTCTAGTTGTTGGGAAAATTTACAAATATGAATTTCAACTTTATTTACAAAATCTCTCTGGAATTTGTAAAATGGACATAACTTTTGCATACGAACTCGGATTAAAAAGTTTTTATATAAAAAGTCATCTACTCGAAAAGTTACATCCGATGGAGACCGCCTATGGCCTGTTTGCAAATTTATAGAATCCTCAAATTCCAAAAGGAAAAAAAAGTTATGCTCAAATTTCAGTTTTTTTAAATTTTCATTAAATCCGGTCAAACTATGGTCAAATTACTTATTCAAGAAGTATTAGTGTTACTAAATAATTATTCAAGAATATTAGTGTTATTGAATAATTATTTTAGTTTTTTTGAATTTTGGTCAAATCTGGTCAAACTATGGTCAAACTGTGGTCAAACAATGGTCAAACCACTTATTCAAGAAATATTAGTGTTACTAAAAAATTATTGTTTTTTAGAACAATAGTTTCAAACTCAAACAGTGAAATGTGTGACTTCATACTCAAGCTAAACTCCTGAGGGTTAATAGGATTGACATCTTACTATTGTCACGAAAACAACAAGTGCAGACTTGGAAACGAGGGAGAATAGAACCCGGAAGTTAAGCGTGCTCAGGTTGGGGGAGTGGGAGGATGGGTGACCGTCCGGAAAATTAGATGATTTGAAATGTTGAGTGGTGATTAGAGATTAAATTGAGCAGTGATGAGGGGTGATTTAGAGATTAGAGGTTAAAATAATTCAGAAATTTGAAAATAAAAAAATTTCAAAAAAATTCAAAAAAAATCAGAAAATATACTTTAGTACCGGTTGATGTTACCAACCGAGACTAAAGGTGGACCGGCCACGTGAAGGGCATTTAGTCCCGGTTCTGATTTGAACCGAGACTAAAGGCTCAGAGCATTAGTACCGACCTTTTAGTCCTGGTTCAGAAACCGGGGCAACAGGCCCTTTTCCTATCAGTGTCGAAAGATGAATGGACGCCGACGCCATCGACCTGATGATCGCCAAGACCTGTGCCTCCGCTGTCAACTTGACCTGTAACTCTTTGTAAAAGGCCGGTGAGTGTAGCATTTTTAGAGATACGAGTAGTACTACTAGCACTGTGCAGCGTGCAGGTTTTTCACCTGCTTGGTTGGGCGTTCAGCCACAGGAGCATGCATGCATGTCTTTCACTTTGGTGCTTGCATGCGTAATTATTGCCAGATGCATGGCCTCTCCTGTGCTCGGCGCACTTGTCCATTCTCTTCTTCATGCTTTTGTATGTTTACTCAATTTTAGGTTTCTTTTGCGGGAATACTTAATTTTATGTTACTAAGGTGATACAATAATAAGAAGAAAAATGCAAAGTAAACCATAATTGACACAATCAGCTGCAACGCTAAAACCAACCTCCTACAACCTCCGTCTGGGTTTTATTAGGCCCCCTCACATTTTGTGCCAAAATTCGACCATACATTTGCATAATAAAATACGAGTAATAAGTAGAAAATGATATCATTGAAAGCTTCATTTGAAAATGAATCCAACAATATAATTTTTATGACAGATGACTTATATTTTGCAAATCAAATCTACGGTCAAATTTTAACCCAAAATATAATGGAGTCTAATAAACTCGGATCCATGTAGTATATGTGTAAGCATAAGTCATATCTACGCACCCAACTACCAGTAAGTTACACATGTCCATCAATCGCCGAAACACGGTTGATGCATGATCGCTATACAGCTCTATACAAAGCTCACTCTTTTGCTTAATTCCAACTTTTCCCGCTCTCATGTGGGCATTCCAGTGCTTTCTCGACTAACCCAAGAAAGTGAAGGCTCGGTAATGGTACCTTTGGCACACTGCGGGTGCAAGGATAGCTAGTGGTACGCAAGGCCACACAACCACAAGAAGATTCTGTTGCATCTCCTGGTCGACAATGATCAGGTCCATGGCGCATCAGCTTTCTTTTCCATGGTTAGGGGTGGGTTGTCTCTCCATGGAGATGTACTTTTGGGCGCTCTTTGCTAGCATAGGGTCTATATGTTGAGCATGCATGATAGTGCTATATGTTATACTTACTATTCTAACAGGGGAGCATGTTACGCATGTGCATTAACTTGCTATACTGGTCATTAGGATTAGGTTAGTGGTTGCAAGAGCTGATTCAGAGACATGCTGTATATACTACTAGAAATAGAGGTTGGCTGAATTGATCGACAACCACCAAAGGGCAACTCCTGGCCATGTGAACTGACAATAGTTCCCAAAACACGTGGATCGGATGAAATTATATCATCAATCATATAAATTATAAATTATTAGATAGATAATCTGGCGGACTACATAATAAATTCGTTGTTGAGATTTCTTGAACGTGCTTGAGAATGTAACCCGTGAACCGGATTGACTATTTTTTACGATGAGAATCAAAATCGGCATTGATCTTTTGTCGCATGCAAGCATGATAAACAAGGTTCCAAGGGTCACAACCCAACCACAGTATGTATTTAACAGTTCCACAAGTAGACAATGAAATTCTCTAGCAAGTTGCTCGACGAAAGCGATACTAGCAGTATATAAATCCAGATGACTAGACTGATGACTGTATATTGGAACAGAAAACATATCCTAATATAAATCATTGTACTAACAAAAGGAATAAGTTATCACACCCAACATTCGCTAAATTGACGATGATCCAATCCTATACTTACATGAAACTGGTCCTAGCTAAGAACATGATACTCCAAAAAAGAAAGGTCAAACCATTTTGGAGCTGGGCCGAACCACCACTTTTTTTTTGAAGGGAGACCAGCAAGGCTGGGCTTTTTCATTATGATAGGTAGGGAGCAATATGTACATAGACCAAGACGGTCATAAGGATGAAAAATAAGAGGAAAATAAAAGGAGAAGAAAAGAAAAAGTGGACAGCACATGCGAAAATCTCTCAGCCTGGGTCCCTGAAGGGCGACAGCAGGCAGGATGCACCCCCCAGTCTCCACAATTCCAAATCTCCTCGAATCTCCCTCATTGTGGTTTTCACCGTTGAGATTTTGTTGTTGAAGATTATGTTGTTTCGCTCAAGCCATATCCTCCATGACACCAGGATCATCATTGATTTGATGCACTTCTTTTGTGCAGCCGTCGTCTTGGAGATGATAGAAATCCACATCTCTTTTGAGCTTTCAGGGTTTTGCCATCCAGTGGGATCGAGTGATCTGCATCCAGACCAGTCCGCAGCCTTTTGCCAGATCATCCTGGCATGTGGGTATTCCCATAGGATGTGCAGCAAGGTCTCCAAGTTCCGCAGACACATAGGGCAAAAGTAGTTGTTTGGCCAGCCTCGACGTTGTAGACGATCAGCGCACCACAAAATTTTGATAGTACTCCTACTTCTTTACACATACGTTTCACCATGCAATTTACACCACAAAATTTACAAGTGAGAACGCCCATCTGGGTAAACGAAATACTGGCTTGAAACCAGCGGTCGTATGTACGTACATACGTGGTTTTTAGTGATGAACACGCAAGGGTTTGAAGAACGCGGGGCATGCAAGCCTGTTCTGCGCAAGACGTCGCCTGTTGGTTGGTTGTTCTCGGTGGAAGAACTGCAAAATAAATATGAAATGACGAAACCATCAGTCGATGTCACACAAAAACAAAGCCATGTTCTATGATCAAGCAGTTGTTCCCTTGTCTGGCTCGATCGACCATACTCCCTCCGTTCCTAAATAATTGTCTTTCTAGACATTTCAAATGGACTCAACATACGGATGCATGTAGACATATTTTAGAGCATAGATTCACTCATTTTACTTCGTACGTAGTCATTTATTGAAATCTTTAGAAAGACAAATATTTAGGAACAGAGGGAGTAGTATCATATCATGTGCTGATCCGCCCTTCTGCTCTTTCTTCTCGCAATGGTCGGTCGCCGGGAGATCACGCGGCGTCAAGGGTCTTTTAGTTTGCCTAGTCTCCCTCCCGCTGTACGACCCCGGTTAATCATTGAGGATGCATTTCGTCCGAATTATAAAATGGTCAAGTGGCGCTTTGCAATAGGGCCCGGCCGATTTTTGTTTGGAAAACGTCGCGCGGCTTTTGGACACGGGAAATGGTACGACTGACCCAAGATTGGACTTTGACCAGCAATGGCTCGCTACAGGTGTTCCGACGGAAAGTACAACCGACGCAAGTGGTGATGTTTGATGGATCGATCGGTCTGGCATTATCGTGGATCGGATCAACTTTGCAAATAATCGTTCCTAATAGTATGTCTGTCTATATCTCCTATGTGCACATGGTTTTGGGGCACGAGGACGGAGGACCTCATGCATACATGTAGGTACGTATGTCGTACGTGCAGTTGTTTGAAAATATGGAAGTACGTACATGCGTCGCGGTCGATGTTGTCGTCCGACCCTTGATCATGTACACACGTACAGGAATATGCAGCACATAAAGAACCACACGCGTGCGTGGTACCATTTCGATCCCAAGGTACGTACAACAGCAAATTTTAACATGGTCCCTCTTACTTCCTTTTTTTACATGTGAGGTAAGAAGGTAAGAGTCAATCAAGCCATTCATTGATGAGATCAACGACTAAAATCTATTTTATACTCTTACCTCTCATGTGAAAAGAGGGGGTAAGAGGGACCATGTTAAAACTGCTCACGTACAACATGCTGCACGCACACTTTAACCGACCGACCGACCGACGTCCCGGTGCGTGTCAAGCTGTACATGCAGCAGCGCCGTGGCGCCATAACTTGTCGAAACGAACGCGAACCAACGCAGCACCGTGATGTCTCATGCATTCTGTGCCCAGCTAGCCAGATCTGAAGTATGTACTACCCGTCGTGGGGCCCTGCGGCCAGTGGCTCATCTAGCTGCCTTGTTGAGTGGATCCTGGAAGAAGTGTGGCGTGCTTGCTGGGCTCAGCTCACTCAAGTGCCCGGATCCGGAACGACCATTGCCTTGGCTTCAGTACATTCACCCCACCTGCGGTCCACGTACTCCACTGGCTCTGGCCGTCCCAATAGCAAGCAACACGGCCGTGTACTACGCCGTGGCCTCGTGGGTGGGTGATGGGGATACATCCGCACTAGCAGGAACAAGGGAATTAACCGTGCAACCATCAAAAAGCCACTCCGGCACTCATCCATCTCCGATCCCACGCCGGCCAGCCCCTGAAAACTCCGTACAAATCAAAACAGCGGGTTGCGCCGTAGAAATCCAACCGCGACACCAACACAAGAGCTCGGAAGGGAACTTGATTAGGGCATCGCCAACGCGGACCCTCAAAATGCTCGCAATCGAACCGAGCTGTGCGGACACAATTTACCATCCAACTCAGTACCTCATTGGTCAGCACACCAGTATGGTTGCCTAAGTTCCCGCAAACAAGACGCAAACACTTTTTTTTAGGGGAACAAGAGGCAAACTAAAGGAGGATTTACAGTAGTCTGGACCAACACCACATAGGACTCCGATAGCCCTGGTTCACTTAAATCACCATCCTGCCCCACTTTTCTACACTTTGCTCCTGCTCCCCATTTTCTTGCATCCACACCATTCTCGTCTGACGCCACCGTTATATGTCTCTAGCGGTTGACCAGGCATCTTAGGACGTCGCAGCCCTACCCATGTGTCGGCCCGCCTTGGATTATGCCGTTGTCCACCTAGGATTCGCCCCCTTCGTCTTCTTGTTGACGTCGTTCATGACGGACACCACGTCTTGCAAGTCGTGACACGTCCGAGATGACAGCATCCGGAACAACCAATGCCTGGACTTTGGTATGTTCACCCCACCTGCATGTGTTCCATGCGCGTATTCCACTGGCTATCTCCCAATGGACCTCCATCCCAACAGCAACACCAACACGACCGTGAGCTACTGCATGGATGGCATATTTTGGCATGTCGATCCACCAAATATACTTGTAGCTTTCTCCATGCACGCAGCGGCCGGCTCTAGCGCACTGCGTCACACGCAAGCACTTTGCTACCAGACCGACATGCACCGTCAATACGCTTGTGTTTGTGTTGTGTGCGCTTGGACTCGGCCGAGCACGATGGCGATGGCCACTGAGCGGTTAAACCTCCGCAACTTGCTTTAACTTCATTGTACCTATACGGCCACTGCCCTTTAGAAGAAGCAAAAATGGTAGACTTACGGGAAACAAACGGATTGAACCTTTCTTTTAGTAACATATGAATTAATTTTACTGATATAGCGATAGCTAGGCGCGCAAGAGGAACGAAAAGAAGGCCACTGCGTCTTTGGCAGCTCTGTAATGTTTGCCAACATGTCACAACCTAAAAGTTTACATAGCTATCCTACAGGAAAAAGGTTATATTAGCTTCTTCTCATAGAGAAAGAAGAAGAAATGGTTACTGGCTAGTTGCACATATACTCGTAGACGCCTTTGGACGGTTCTGAGCACGCGGGTGTACATGCTCTTTCTATCACGTGAAAGTAATCCCGCGTAGACAAGTATCAAGAACAAGGAACTCTAGTTGTTGGGTGTAAAGCGGAAAACGCCCTTCACGCCGTGTCAACTAAAGATGGTAACACCAGCTGCTTGTTGTACATGTAAGGACAAGGGTGGGTGCGCAACAAAAATAATTACCCACACAAAATAAGCGCCGAGAACATGTTTAGGTTTCCTTTTGGAAAAAAATATACTCGCCATAACCTCCACAAAACAACCATTGAATCAAAATATTAACATGTTTTTTTTTTGTGCTCTATTTGCATGATGAGCTTCGATAAATGTACTTTGCACAAATATTTTTGCGATCTTTTTGATCCAAACGTGTCATAGGTTGATGCATGCTTCATCTAGCGATGAAAGAAACGACAAGGCGGACGAGGTACAAGTAGGCTTTTCATCGAGCATAGTTCGTGGAGTGAGAAATAATTGTTTTGCTCCGACTTAGTGTTACGGCTACCGACCGTAACCACAATGTAGCGTTTGATAAATAAGTGAGTAGAGTGCCGATGCTAGGCCCTCAAAAAGAATGAAAGAAAACACTTTATTTTTGGAAGAAGATAAGGTAAGCCTACTGGACGGCTCTAACTAAGCAAATGTATACGGTAACAGTGGTTTGGCGTAAAGGGGAAAGCATTTAAGTACCAAAACATGTGGAGAGACCCTGACGTTGTGTCTACCCAAGATGGTAAGATCAGCTTGTTGATCTAAGGACAATGGTGACCAAATGTAATGTCTCCCTGTGCAAATATACATACCGGAATCCGCTTTTTATAAAACATCATAGCGGAAGTCTTCACTAGCTAGGTGGATGTCTTTTCAGGTAAACGACATATATGGCAAATAAACGTGCCATGAAAAAGTATCAATGGCAACAGACCTCTACCAGCACTGAAAAGAATGCCGCGTCAGCTTCAGTGTACCCTTTTCACTGTAATTATTGTGCGAGCTTTCATTCCGGGCATGACATATATAGGTGAGTAATGCTACACGTACAAACGAGTTACAAGCTTTTACAAAAAGGGTTAATTTAATTGGTCAATAGGTGAGGAGGCGGCCCACCCCCCTGAAAATCAGAGGGGGACAAGTTTATGATTGATTAGTAGATGGAAAAAATTCTAGTCAGCGTGTAATTGCGTGTAACTCTTTGTATGTTTAGCATTATTGTATATAGGTCGTCGGCTCATCATGGCCCAATGATGAAAGAAGGTGTAATATTTGTCTGCAGAATAACTCTTTCAGCAAAAAGGGTTGGGCTGCCATCGACGCCTTTAACGATAATTGAGGCAGAGGAAATGAATGAGACCCCGCCATATTGGTTACGAACTTAGGATCACCAAGGGGAGCAACATGAGTGGCGTTGGTGTCCTTGTTCGGCTTCGAGGTTAAGGTTTTGGGTGTGCAATGGATCTTTGGGTCTAGGCCAATGCGTCAAACAAACGACGAAATAGGGCCACTGTGGTACAGCTGTGGCGCTACCATGAGAGGTGAGCTTTGGTTGAGAGGCAGGGGCACCAATAATAATAAAAAGAAGATAATAGTTAGACATGTTGATCGAGAAATATTCCCATAATTGCTCCGGTTGATATATACAACATATACGTAATAACACACGTCCAACTCAATTCACCCTATTCCGTAAGAGCATCTACATTCGGACTTGGCAAATCCGACCCCTTAAACATCCGCGGACACGCTCAGGTGCGTCCGTAGACAGTGATCGGTCACACCTCAAAAAATACATTCCACATTCGGATACCTTAAATCCATATTATTACATGTAACGCGGCGATCTTTGAGCGGAGCTTCGTCCGGTTCCGCTCCCCCTATGGCCATGTCTAGCGGCCGGCTGCACTCCCCAGAGTGTTGGTCCGGTTGCCGGCAGGGTAGAGTAGGGCATGGTACACGAGCCGACTCACGGGGCTCAAGGCGTTGCCGTCTCCCATGCCCTAATCTTCCACGCCGGAGCTCGAAACCCGTTGGGTGCCGATGGAGATCAGATCGATGACGGATCCGTCCTGGGATGAGCCGCCGACGTCCATCACGACGCGGTTGCGTCGCCTGGACTGATGCGCCATATGGGGCGCCGGAGAATGCGACTCCGCCTCGCCGACGTCCACCTCTGTGAGGGCTGCCGCCGCCTCCCGCGCCCAGCGCCTGGCACGGCGGGCACGCCATGTCATGTTCTCGTCGGAGGAGGCCCATCGTGTGTCCCAATGCTGGGCGCGCCAACGGAGGGGTTGCGCGTCCGCCACCGCATTCGGACGCCAGATGGACCGCACCGGCTCCGGCGAGGCAGCTATGGCTGGCCTGGCGCCGGATCCATGCGACATTTGGGAGGACGCAATGGATTCCAGACGGAAGGAGTCCGAGCGTTTTCGTGCGCGGGCCTCTTCCCGTGCGCGGCGGAGCGCAAGCCGGACGGCCATCTCCTACTCGGGGCCACGAGGGATGAGCTTCGGGTCAACGGATCTGAAGGTGAAGGGCTCGGATCCGCTGCCCACCATGCCGGAGACGGCCGGGAAGCGCCAGAGATGAGCTTAGGTGGCGAAGGGAAATGGAGTGAAGAGGCTAGGGTTTGGTCCGATGAGCGGATGGGGAGAAATATATGTGGGGTCAGGTGGGCCGGCGTTGGCCGGGTCCAACAAGGCGGGCGTGCCCAAACGCACCCGGGCGCCCCCATATCCGTTTTATATTTGGACTAAATATGAGGGGTGCTGATCAACCCGGGCATTTGAGGGCCGTTTGAGGTAGCCCATTGTAGATGCTCTAATAAAAATGAGAAACATGTCCTATTCATTGTTAGTGTCCATGGTGAGTACCCTTAGTAGCTCTGCGAGGACCAAAGTAAAGAGCCTACCCAAAGCCACTACATGTATGTACAGAAAAAAGGCAAAAGCGCAAGAAGGAAAAAAGCAAGCGACCATGCTGTAGCTGCTTGCGATAGAGCGGAAAGGGAGGCGATGCCGTCAACAAAATTACGCCGCCTACGTAGAGATCTTGTGCTGTCGCAGTTCACGAGCTCCTGTTCACCCAGATACGCTGAGGTCGACGGCACGGACGCACGGTAGGCCGCGAGAAAGCTCGATGCATGCCTGTGAGCACGTACGTAGACATGTACCGGACGAACGACTAGCATAGTAGCTTCGTGGCTGAGAAACCGATGGAGAAAGTGAGTCCATGCATGCATGCCGATACTGGCGGTTAGGCCGGCGCCTGGGCATCTAGTACAATGGAAGCTAGGCGCTTCGTTTTTTGGAAAAGAGAAAAGGTTATTTGGCATGGACGGTTCTCAGCGGAGCAGGTATGCCATTTCTGTGACCTCAAAGTAATTAACCCTCCATCGATGTAAAGACAACCTAGCGAGGGTGACAAGATAGGTTATACACTGCACTGAAACCATCTCCGTTGCGGATCGGTGGGTGGCTTTTGAGAGAATTATACACATATAAATAGATAATTCATCGGTGTATGGAGTGTTTGCCATAGCCAAAATATATAGGATGTTGTCTCAGCTTGATTGGACCTTTCATTGAGACTGGCTATATATACCGTGAGCTTTCTTGATACGGGGCATTTGTTGTTCATTGTCCGGCTCTTTCGACCTCGTCGTGGCATAGTGAAACGATCATTCATGGACATCTGGTGCCATAGGTGGATCTCCACGCCAAGACGACGGAAGTAGTGCGAAGAGAAGACATGACCATGGTGGTTAGGGTCATGAGGAGGGAGTTGACCCGCCGACAAAATAAGAGCAATGGTGGTATAACAGAGCCGACGCAAAGGCTCGAGGTGACGATGGATGCGGAAAGAACTATGGAAAAGATGGGTAGTTGTTGGAAACAGAGGTTACGGCTGAGTCTAGTGTTCACTGGAGCGCCAGGTAAAGATTGGTGCTTGATCGGATGGCGAAAATACTTACAATGCCGATGTGGCCATGCTGAGAAGGGAGGCAAGCTTTGATGGAGAGAGTGCGCCATGGTAAGAGGAGGAAGAAGAGCGAAAAGAAAAGGACCAAGTGTACCAGAAGTAAAGATCCCAAATGTTCACTGACCAAGGAAATAATCATTTTGCAATCGATCTAGCCATGCTCGTTTCCTGCAGACACATTCAAAGCGTGAAGTGGCCACCACCTCCTGTTTTTTTCAGAAGTATTAATAGGACATGTGTCTCAAGACGTTGTAATCATTGTTAGCTAGCTATAGTATCCCTATAGCTATGTTGCTCCAACTTGGCAAGCCGCCTACTAAAAAAGCAAAGCACGAAATGGCAGGAGAAAGCACATGATACTGTAGCTTGCCTGTCACGAAACGGAAAGTGGATGCCATCAACAGAAATAGGCTATCGTGGTCGCTCCACAACAGCATACCCTTGGGCCTTTGCTGATGATACAATTAACCAGCTCACGGGGTGACAGAAGAGAGGTATTATAGGCCACAAGCGCTCATATATATGCGCATACACTCACCCTACCCCTATGAGCATCTCCGAAAGACTGAGCCGGCATATCATGTTGAGATTTACGAAGTCACCGTAGGCGTCTCGTCGTCGACGGGAACGTCTCCTCCCACTGAAAGCGCATCGTCGAAAATCCTGAAATAAATCCAGGAATAATACGAACACCAGGATTTGAACCCTGATGAATTGAGGATACCACTGTCTACCTAACCAACTCAACCACAGATTGATTCGCGACACGTCACACCTTAGCGTTCCCCATTTGCGTGGTCTGGTACACGTTCCACATTTTCATATTCGCTCGGACTGGGAAGGCGCCGGTCACGTGGACGCGATGAGATACGGGGGCAGGGACCGACTCGTGCAATAGCATGACGCGATTGAGCGCTGCCGTTCGAGCAGATACGCTGAGTGGAGATCGACGACACGGCAGGCGAGACGGTACAGCTCATGCATGCGCAGAGAATCACCTAGGTTTTAACATGCAACATGCATGGTGAGCAATCTTCAATCATTCAAAAAAAAAAACGTACTTAAGGGGCTCAACAGACAACCAAAGAAACTTCAAACACGTCGATATGAAGGATGGGTGCAAATAGAACTAAGGAAACATCACTTTAGTGGTTAGTATCGCGGAAATTTGCAGGGGCACTCTCCTGCCAAGCCCTGCCGACCGCTCGATTTGCCTCGCGATTTAGGAAGTAATTGAATGCCGCGCGAGGGCACAGTAAAAATGAAAATCTCTCAAAAAGTTTTAAGGCTCAATGACGAAACTTACGGTTTTTGCATCTAAAAATGCGAAGTTTCAACAAGTTTCAGATATATAACTCTAAACATTGGAGCTTCGTGTAAACATTGACGTTTGATCCGATAGCAAAAGTCCCGATAATGCGGATGTGCCCACACTAAGGAGGGAGGCAAGCTTTGATCGAGAGAAGGTGAGGTGATAAGAGGAAGAGGAAGAAGAGCGAAAATAAAAGGACCGCTATGCTAGAAGTAAAAAACTGAAATGTTCATTGACTGAGAAAATAATTATAATCCATCGAGCCATGTTCGTTTCCTACCTACGCATTTAAAGTGTGAAGTGTCCTCCACCTCTAGAACTTTGAAAATTTTAGGGCATGTTTTTTTCTCAAAAATGAGTATAAAACCACCGACATATGCATTATTGTGATCCATACAACCATTGTTAATAATTGTTAAGCAGAGTACAGAAAAAGAATAACCATGGCAGAAGTCAACTTCTTCCACAACAACGCCTTCAGAAAGGGTACACGATCTCATGCCCGTCGTCACCATGTCCGATTGATGGTCATGACAAGAATTTTCATCCTGGTTGACGACATCAACAACTGAATGCTAGTACATCACCAAGGTCACAACACCTTCAATAATGTAACGACACAAGATCTTTGCTGCTAACTTCATCAATAAAGGCATGAATAAGGTTTTCATCCTCGGCAAGTAGTGTTTCAAAAACCACCTTGAAAATGGATATGCCGATAATCATCTGAGTCAGCTCCACACTAGGACATGGAGGTGTTAGCGAATGGGTGGGACGTCATCCCACCATAGGCAGCTTCCATGGCAGTCGGGGGCCGCCCATGCCACAGTACAGAGCTGGACGCTGTCAATCAACGCCAGCATGAGCTAACCTGCCCACCTTCTTCCGGGTGAGGAGAAGCGGATGCCGCCAAACTTCAAGTTGATGAGGGGGTGTGCCCCTTCCCCATTCGTGATAGATATAGGCACTGCCGCCATGAACCTTCCCGTCCGCAGGCCGTCTACCATGCATCAGACGACAAACATCAGTCATCGGCTGCCCTACAGCCAACCTGAATCCAGCACTCCATGCTTCCTCCAATCTAGGAAGTTGTTGGCCTCCAAAGTATAGAGGTTCGTACCAAAGCAATGGTTTTCCTCAAGTGGATGACTTTAAAGTATATTGAACCCGTAGGAATATTTGTACTATGATCAATGACCAGCACTTGCACACACAAATACAGTACTTGCCACAGTCCCTAACAAAACTAGTGAGACTTTTAATCTCACCATCCTTGCTAGTTATAAAGATTAATGCAACTTCTGCTTGAATGTGTATTTTTGTAACAAAATTATTCAAAGTTCAGATTGTAATTGAAATAAAAAGCATTGATTCATGTCGAAGGAAATATGGATGAATGGACCCGGACTCATAGTTTCGCTACTGACATCTCTCAATAAAAATAATATGACATGCTAAACAAATTAAAGTTGCACGTCGATTAAATTGCAGTTTTTATAATTATGATCATACATGGCACAATCACAAAGTATACTCACATAGAGTATTGCATTAAGTATGATGCCATGATGTAGATAGTATATTGTCTTCACCCTGCACTTAAAGTACAACTATGCAACTATCTTTTATCCTTAGTGGAAACAAGACAATAGAAGCCTTTTCCACTTTCTGTCACTGTGGTGGATTACTTCAAGATTGAACCCAACTAATATATACAAGTCCCTCTCAAAAATTATTCATCTTAACATAGCCAGGTGTAAGATTAATGTATAGATCAAAGAGCATATATATCTATAAATCATGCAACGAAGAACTCATATGAATCCATTAATAAAACTTATATAAATCTGATCATAAAGTGATAATTCATCACACTCTGGCAAACACACCATCAAGATAACATCAGATTGATCACAGTTATGTAGGTGAGATCATGTTATCATTGTATTGAAGAACAAGGAAAAGATTGGCATCTACCTACTGCTATGGGCCCATAGTCTCAAGAAAACAACTCACGCATGGACATGGTGATAGCAAGGATGACGTAGATTGTCGTCTGGATGAATTCCCCCTCTTGCAGTGTACTGGAAAAGGTCTCCAGATTGAATCACGGCGGAACAGTGAGGTGCGGCGGCAGAAAAAAATCCTTGATAAATATGATGAAGGGTTTCAAGAGTATATATAGTCAGGGGTGCCTAGAGGCGGCCGATGGGGTGTCTATGGGGCCCACACGGCCTAGCTCATGGCCCTGGCAACGACCTAGGGGCACGTAGGGCCCATGGGCACTGCCTTCCTGAAACCTTCTAGACTTGAAACTTCACATTGTATTTTTTCCCCGATTTTTTCGTCTTCAAAACATTTTTAAAAGTTTAAAAAACAATAGAAAACAAAAAACGAAACTGGGCAATGAATTAATAGGCTAATGCCGAAAAATAATAAAACTATATGCCAAACTATACAAAAATGGTATAATTATTTCATGAAACAAACTAAAAATATAGATACATCTAGGATGTATCACTCCACCACCCTTCAGTCAAAATTGTTCTCCTTTCGTCAAATCGACGTTCTGCCATCCTGTGCGGATGGACTAGAGAGATGAGTTGTTGCATGGGGTATGTGATGGATTTTGGTTGGTCAGACGGATGTCCGGACTCCCGTAAATGTCCCCGTAACTTTGTGTCCGGCCCGTGGGATTCTGGACGCGGATGTATGCATGGCAACCACGTTGGATGACAAAAAACGATCCACACGCCACGAGCCAAATGGTTAAGGGACGATTTGATGTACGATTCCCTTGGCTATCCCTAGCGCTAGCCATGCCGAGTTCATTCACCACACAAATCGGGCGCGGACCAAACTAAAGCCAACACCGAGGCCGCCAAGGAAAAAGGCAGAGCACGAAAGGGGAAAAGCACAGGACACTGTAGCTTTGCGTGTGACGAAATGGATGGGGGACGATGCCACCGAGTCGATAGAAATGGGCTAGGCTATCGTGGTCGCTCCACAACAGCATACGCACCCTTTTGGATTTGTGCTACGCAGCAGTACCCTATCGGCCTAGCTAGCTAGTTGCTGGTACAATGAACTATCGAGTTCACGAGTTGAAACAAGAGAGGGGGGGGAGGGCGACTAGACCCCTGACCACGTACGTGCGTGCACGGCCCGTCGGTCTCCAACGGGCAAGCGCCGCTCACGCGGCCGGGATGAGATACGGCGGCAGAGACCGGCCCGTGAAATGCGATGGTGTGACGCCGCTGCTGTTCATGCAGATATGCTGAGATCGACGGCATCGTAGGCCAGACAGCTATCATGGACTATACAGCTCATGCATGCATGCATAAGATCGATCGGGCACGTAGATACCGCTAAGCTAGTTTCCTCATCATGCATGCAGATATGCAGGCGAGACAGCATGGTAGGCCACTCATGATATATCATACACTAATTAGAGCATCTACGGGACTCCCTAAATCCGACCCCTCAAACGTGCGCGGATATGTATGGACGTGTTCATGGGCACTGATTGTTCACGCCTTAAATAATGCATTTAACATCCGGATATCTCAAATCCATATTATTACATGCAACGTAAAGCGATCTTTAAGCGGAGCTCGTCCGGCTCCGCTGTGCCAATGTCCGACGGCCGGCTGTGTTGGTCCGGTCGCCGGTAAGGTAGAGTAGAGCATGGACACGAGCCGGCTCACGGGACTACCTACTCTTCCTCGTCAAAGCCAACAGAGGGGTTACGCGTCCGCCATCGCGTTCAGACGCTAGACTGACCGCACCACCTCCGGTGAGGCAGCGACGTTCATTTGGGCGAATGCATTGGATTCCCGACGGAATGAGTCTGAGCGCTGCCGACGTCATCACCCTAGCAGCTCGGGGTCGACGGATCTGAAGGTGAAAGATTCGGATCCGCTGCCCGCCATGCCAGAGGCGGCTGGAGATCACCGGACGAGATTTGGGCAGCGAAGGGAAGTGGAGTGAAGAATGAGGAGGAATATATGTGGGGCCGGGTAGGCCATCTTGGGCCGGAGACGATTTGGCGGACGCGCCCGGCGCCCCATATCCACCTCCTATTTAGGTTGGATGTGTCGGGTGCCGGTCAGCCCGGATGTTTGAGGCTTATTTGAGGCGTCTGTTTGGGTCGTATTTTTCTGACCGGTCAATGACCGAGCGGTATGAGACTTTCGAGCGTTCTGCTGCAGATGCTTTTTAAGTCAGATAAAACCCGCTCGACAGATCTGTGGATGCCGAAGCCATCGCCCTAGTTAGTAGTAGCGTCTTTTGTGATTTGTCCGTTTGCTTGGACTTCGTGTTTTAGCTCTTCGTTAAAACTACTTTAAGTACCTGTTGCTAGCCTTGTTGTGCCTTTGAACTTGGTTTGTATGCTACAGGTCGTTTGTTGGATGACACGTTGCCGTTTTGACTTTGTTAGAATAAAGTCAGGTATACTGCCTTTTCTCTAAAAAAAAGTCTTCTCATACAGTTATATCGAGAAAAAAAGTTTGAGCACACGATCGACTGATAGCTATGTAGGTAGACACGTACATACATCTATGTGAAACTATGTGCAGAGAGTGATTATGTGCGAAAATTTAAAAAACCAAGAATTGTAAACATAAGATACATCATGTTGGTGTAACTTGTAGACCAGAATAACTTAGTGTGAAAAAACGAAGTTTTCAAGTTTGTAGCAGCAGTAACTTGCCGACCAGAACACACGTGAAGTTTGGTAAAATATAATTTTATTATTTACAAAGCAAAGAAAAACTCACCAACTGCCAGCTCAGAAAAGAAGCTCTCCAACTGCGAAGGCACCATATATACACATCAAGTTAGTGTAGTTTGTAGACCACAACAGCTTAGTGTGAAAAAAGAAAGTTTTCAACTTGTAGCAGCAGTAACTTGTACACCAGAACTGACCGTTCGTCCCTAAACTTGATATGCGTGTGTTTCTACTTGTCCTCTACACTTACTCTCACAAAAGTTTTCAAATTTGTATGTGATTTTTTTGCCAAGTTGCAAATATCGTGATTGTGTCATACCATGGTTATATTAAAAGCATCTGCAACAGATCCATGTCTCTAAAATATTTCTGGTTCAAGGGAAGTTGAGCCGTAAAAATTGCTCCAACCGATCTTGTAAACGCAATTTTTTTAATTTCGCAAAAAGGCAATTTTTTAAGGGTCGCTTTTAATCTGCGCAACTACCCCTCCATCTAAGAGAAAATGACCCTTGGCATAAAAGTACCACATCAACATGCCGTCATCAGAGTCCGCCACACCACCGCCAAAAAACTCTTTTAGGGAAATTTTTACGGGATCTGCTAAAGCACCACCCGTGTTGAAAGATCGTGGATGTCGCCTAGAGGGGGGGGGGTGAATAGGCGTTTTAAAATAATTACGGTTTAGGCTTGAACAAATGCAGAATAAACTTAGCGGTTAATTTGTCAAGCACAAAACCTAAAACAATTAGGCTCACCTATGTGCACCAACAACTTATGCTAAGCAAGATAAGCAACTATGTGATAGCAAGATATATGACAAGAAACAATATGGCTATCACAAAGTAAAGTGCATAAGTAAAGGGCTCGGGTAAGAGATAACCGAGGCACGCGGAGACGATGATGTATCCCGAAGTTCACACCCTTGCGGATGCTAATCTCCGTTTGGAGCGGTGTGGAGGCACAATGCTCCCCAAGAAGCCACTAGGGCCACCGTAATCTTCTCACGCCCTCGCACAATGCAAGATGTCGTGATTCCACTAAGGGACCCTTGAGGGCAGTCACCGAACCCGTACAAATGACAACCCTTGGGGGCGGTCACCGAACCCGTACACTTTGGCAACCCTTGGGGGCGGTCACCGTTACCCGTCAAATTGCTCGGGGCGATCTCCACAACCTAATTGGAGACCCCGACGCTTGTCCGGAGCTTTACACCACAATGATTGAGTTTCGAACAACAACAACCGTCTAGGGCGCCAAGGCACCCAAGAGGAACAAGCTCTAGGGGACCAAACACCCAAAAGTAATAAGCTTCTCAAACTTCACTTCCACGTACACTAGTAGAAAACAGGGCTATGGTCTAGGCCGGCTCAGCCCATTAGTCCCGGTTCAGTCTAGAACTGGGACTAATGTGAGCATTGGTCCCGGTTCGTGCGGCTAAGGCATTAGTCCCGGTTCACTCGGGCCCTTTAGTCCCGGTTTAAGACATGAACCGGGACTAAAGGGTGCGATGACCTTTAGTCCCGGTTCGTGCCTCAAACCGGGACTAAAGATTAGACCTTTAGTCCCGGTTTGAGGCACGAACCGGGACTAATGGGGTTGAGACCTTTAGTCCCGGTTCGTGCCACGAACCGGTACTAAAGGTCCCATTTTCAAACTCTACCCCCCCCCCCTGTGGATCGCCTTTTCAGTTTTAAAAAAAATAAAAGAAAATAATGGAAATGTCAAAAAAATAAAAGAAAATAAGCTTCTCATGTGATATGTGGTCTAGTTGTTGGGAAAATTTGCAAATGTGAATTCTGACTTTATTTGCAAAATCTCTCTGAAATTTGTAAAAATGGGCATAACTTTTGCATACTAACTCGGATGAAAAAGTTTTTTATATGAAAAATCATCTACCCGAAAAGTTACATCCAAATTTAAACATTTTCAAAATCCTCAAAAACCTAATAGAAAAAAGTTACGGGGCTTTTAAGATCTAGAGTGGGAAAAATTGAAAAATATTCAAACAGTGGGCAAACTGTGGTCAAACAATGGTCAAACTAATTATTCTAGAATATTAGTGTTACTAAATAATTATTTTAGTTATTTCAATTTTGGTCAAATCTGGTAAAACTGTGGTCAAACTGTGGTCAAACAATGGTCAAACTAATTATTCAAGAAATATTAGTGTTACTAAATAATTATTGTTTTTTAAAACAATAGTTTCAAACTCAAACAGTGAAATGTGTCACTTACATGCTCAAGCAAAATTCCTGAAGGTTAATAGGATTGACATCTTACTATTGTCAGGAAAACAACAAGTGCAGACTTGGAGCGAGGGAGAATAGAACCCGGAAGTTAAGCGTGCTCAGGCTGGGGGTGTGGGAGGATGGGTGACCGTTCGGGAAGTTAGATGATTTGGAATGATGAGGGGTGATTAGAGGATAAATTGAGAAGTGATGAGGGGTGGTGATTACCGACTAGAGGTTAAAATAATTCAGAAGTTTGAAAATAAAAAAAATTCAAAAAAAAAATTCAAAAAAAAATCATAAAATTTCCTTTAGTCCCGGTTGGTGTTACCAACCGGGACTAAAGGTGGAGCTCCACGTGGCCGCGCCCTTTAGTCCCGGTTCTGGATTGAACCGGGACTAAAGGGTCAGGGCATTAGTACCGACACTGAACCGGGACTAAAGGCCCTTACGAACCGGGACTATAGGCCCTTTTTCTACCAGTGGTATCACCGTGGAGAACTCAAACCGATGCACCAAATGCAATGGCAAGGGCACACGGAGTGCCCAAGTCCTTCTCTCTCAAATCCCACCGGAGCAACTAATGATAGGGAGGAAAATGAGAGGAAGAACAAGAAGGAGAACACCAAGAACTCCAAGATCTAGATCCAAGGGGTTCCCCTCACATAGAGGAGAAAGTGATTGGTGGAAACGTGGATCTAGATCTCCTCTCTCTTTTCCCTCAAAAACTAGCAAGAATCCATGGAGGGATTGAGAGTTAGCAAGCTCGAAGAAGGTCAACAATGGGAGAAGAACACGAGCTCAAGAGATAAGGTTGAATGGGAAAGAAGACCCCCTTTTATAGGAGCTCCCGAATCCAACCGTTATGTGCTCAGTCCGCGCACGAGCGGTACTACCGCCCAGGAGGTAGAACACGGAGAGCGGAGCGAAACAGAGTGCGTGGCGGAGCCGTATGAGCGGCACTACCGCTGGAGCCAGCGGTACTACCGCTTGTGGCGATAAGCGGTACTGCCGCTCCGGCCCGGCGGTACTACCGCTGGGACCGCGCACAACGCCTACCATGAGCACAGGGAGAAGGAACAGAGAGGAGGGCCATTGAGCGGCACTAGGGGTGGTGGTAGCCGCGGTACTACTGCACATGAGCGGTACTACCGCTCCTACTGCCGCCGAACCCGACACGAGAAAACCATGTCTCAAGTCGAGGCGGTACCAGCGCGGAACCGGAGCCGTACTACCGCTGTCGCTGTGGGACAGCGGTACTACCGCTTGTGGCGATAAGCGGTACTGCCGCTCCGGCCCAGCGGTACTACCGTTGGCGCCATCCTTAAGCCACTTCCACGAAAGCAAGTAAACTCCACGGAAAACCAGAACTGCCATAACTTCTGCATATGAGCTCCGAATTGAGCAAACTCAAGCTTGTTGGAAACAAGACAACGAGTAGCATCAAAACAGCAAATAGAAGAGGCAGGGGAGGTAAGCCAACAAATAGAGGAGAGAAACCTCCAACCGAGAAGAATCAGCAAAAACCTCCAACATCAAAAACGTCATAGAAGATGCGAGTGGACTCCATTTTCGATGAACTCGAGCTTGTAACCAAGATGATCATAAGCTCCAAAACTCACAAAGAGAAGCAAATAAGAACCAAGAAAGATGATGCAAGGATGCAATGGTTTGAGCTCTCTACGAATGATACGATCAAGCTACTCATCAAGAGCCCCCCTTGATAGTACGGCAATCGATCCAATAACCCGGTCTCCCAACTACCATCATGAGACCGGTAAAATAGAAAACCTACCAAGGGAAAACCTTTGCCTTGCACATGGTCCACTTGAGCTAGATGATGACGATCTTGACTCCCTCAAGTTGGACCACCTTTCTTGATTGCGTTGGCTCGATGAAGACTAGATGATTTCTCCCCCATAGTCCACTATGGGTGAGCCACTCTTCGGCACATCTTCACAAGTCCATTGTCACCACAATGGACGGCAAGCTTCAAGCACTTGATCTCTTCGCGATGATCCACTTGAACTTGCACACGGCAATCTTGATGACGATCACCACTTGATGTCATCCTCTCCATGGGTTGAGTGATATCTTCCCCTTGACACAAGCCCATGAACACGTACCTAACCCCACGTAGAACTCTCACATAGACCATGGGTTAATACACAAAGCACAATGGACTATGCTTACCAAACCATGGGATCACTTGATCCCTCTCGGTACATCTTCTACGCTTTCTGAGTTGATCAACCTGATTCACTCTTGACTTAGTCTTGATCAATCTTGAATCTTTCCAACTCTCTTTATTTGGATGATGTCTTAAAGGTAAACATGAGTGATCACACAATCTTCTTCTTCAAGACATGCTTGCAATAAGCTCAACTCTCACATGACCAAGCTTTGGATAATTCCTTAATAGCACCTTGGTCAACCATAAACTCCTTGAAACTAACACATGGACTCCAAGAAAAGCCTATGGACAAAACCTTCAAATATAACTCAAGGCAATCATTAGTCCATAGAGATTATCATCAATTACCAAAACCAAACATGGGGGCACCGCATGTTCTTTCACGTGTGAACCTCCCTAAATTATATCATTATATGGACACCCGGTTCCAACTGATGAGTGGCTAATATATAAGTGTTTGAGGTAAGCCCCTGTGTCATGGCTCGGCTCTCGAACCATACGGCTCTTCCTAAGAAAGCCCCCCCCCCCAAAAAAAAATTCTTCAAAAAAACCTTTGGCCTCCTATTCAAAGGGGCTATTAGAGAAGCAACTTTGTTCCTTGATTTCTTTGTTTTTGACTTTCGAAGGGCTTCATTTCTGATACCTAGTTTCTTAGTTACGATCAGGGTCGGGCCGGCAAAAATCGAGGCCCTGTGCCAAACTTTAAAATTGGGCCCATCTAACTGAAAAAAAACATGTAAAAAGGCTGAAAAATTTTGAACTGTAAAAATTGTATATGCCAAACTCAACAATGGGGCCTATCCACAACTCCTTCATGGATTGGGTTAAATCCTCCGGTCTTTGTTTTTTCTTGCCCTTTTAGTAATCAGATTCATAATTTTGAAGATGACTTGGATCTTTTTTTTTTGTGACATGACGTTGACTTCGATCTTGAAACACTAGACTTCTAAAGCAATTGATGCAAATGTATACAAAGATTAAAAGAACAAAACAAGCAACATCAAGCAACAATTTCGCAGGAAACAAAATTGCTAGGTGGACCACGGATTGTGGTACTCATGCAGGATCACGGTCCTTGGGGCTTGGGCGATGGTTGATGGATGTCGACATTGAATGGTCGAGGATTGTGTCTGGTAGGCTTTGGATTGTTCGATCAGATCACCGTATTTTTGCCTGGAGCCTGGACGAGAAAAGAGGAACGGACTCTGTGTGAACTTCATATGAAGATGAACGGACATGGCGCTGGAGTATTCTTCAATTCGTCCATTAGTCCAAGGCAGGCAAAACACATCCACGCGCTGGCTGCTGCATGCGGGCCTCGTCGCGCGCACGACACAAATGGGACTGGTGCGGGCTGGAGCCTGCATGCCTCTTCAGGCGATGGGATAAACATGCCTCTAGCCTACGGGGTGGTCGTGCTGTGCTAGGCAATTCGGGTCCCCTAGAAATTGGGGGCCATGTGCCATCGGCACAGGCTACACACGCATGGGCCCCGGCCTGGTTATGATCACACTTTCGATGACTTCTTCCTTGGTGTAGTAAAACCACTATTAGGGGAAGTTTTTTATGGGAACTATTGGAGTTGCTCTTATATCGCAGTTCATCGACGGGACTCGGTGGGTTCTGGTACATTCTTGGCATTCGAAGCATGCCCTATTTGGCCGACATTCGAATTACGGTGCTCAATGAAATTGAGATACGTACATGTTGAGCATGTTGGTTTGGGTTGTGTTTTGTACCGATTCCGTACTCGTTCTTGGGCTCTTAGCAGGAATTTTATATATGCTCATCGTGCATCTCTATTTATAATGAACCAACACAAATCGTTTCTACTCGATGAAGGGCTTAATTAAAAAAATGAGGGTTTTATGTATTTGTTCATATGATCACTATTGGAATCAAGGAAGATTCCTAGTCCCACAGGTTTGGCAAGTGCTTTTTATTGGGAGCTCAGCAATGCCAGCTGTTTGCCGAGAACCGATCTAAATGAACTTGGTAATGGCAAGCAACTCGGCAAATAAAGAAGTTTGTCCAGTGTCGATAAAACAAGTCGGTGATCAAACGAAGCTCGACAACGTCTTCACCGGGTTGGCTTTGCCAAGTACGAAGCTTGGCAAAGATAAGATTCAGTGAGCACATGTGCCACGTGTCATGCCCGTGCTCGTCGAAGTTCTGCTGAGTTTCAACAAGGATGAACTTGGCGAAAAGTTTGCAACGTGTCGAGTTTCTACTCATCAGTCAGTTTTGATAAAAGGGAACCATACAAACATGTATGCCACGCTTCGAGCTCCTCTCTCGGCGGACTGCCGAGTTTCAAAATCGGCAAAAAACTTTTGGCCATGTGGCACGGTCATTAACGACCTTTTCGTGTAACGTGTTAGTTTGCCGAGTTCTTGTGTTTTGAAACTTGGCAACAACAATTTTAAGTGCTTGTCGAGTGCCTGATAATTAGAATTTGGCAAAGTTAATGATTGTTGATGTTTGTTCGGCTGACTCCTGTTTGCCTAGAACAGAACTCGCCAAACACAATGCCGAGTTTTTTCTGGAACTCGACAGTTGCACTGATTCCAGTGCTGAGTTTTGGTCAACCAGTCATGTAGATGTGGTACACATGGTATACGTTTTATGTTAGTGTTTCTGTTTGTGCTATTGTTGTAACTGAAGAAGCACGTGTGCGAACCTCGTATAACTACACTTGTCGGTGAAGTTTACAAGCAGAATGTGCGTATGCACCTTAGATTGGATGAATAACTTTTGGATTCTTCGTGTCTTCACGAAAGGAGAGATCTCATTTCAATGGCCAACATTTCGAGGATATACATAAAAGATAATTATGATATATCATTTGTGTATTTCTCAACATTGGCGGTCACCATGTTTCTTTGGAACTTTTAAGATCTCGTATTGATGCCCGATACCCATATATATATCCGTGAGACATTGACGGCAAAAATGCTAGACCTACGGACAATTACAGGATTTTACAGGCTGTCCTCATCTAATGACCAATCATAAACCTGTCCCCCTCCCCCCCCCCCCCCCCCCCCCCCCCGCCCCCTCCTGATTTTTAGAGGGTGGGCCGGCTCCCTTCTCTATTAACCAATCACAAGCTGATAAATTAATCATTTTTGTAAAATCTTGTAACTTATTTGTACGTGTAACATTACTGCATTGACGGTCACTTCACATCCACGGGAGAAGAGATCTTGTATCAATGTCAGATATCACTGAGATATAAACATAATTAGATAATCATGATATGTATGCATGATATCCCTGATTTTTAAGATCTCGTATTAATGCCCAATATCAGGAGCTACGGAAAGGAGATATATAGTCATATTAATCGATGAAATCTCCTGTAGCCCGAAGAGAGTGAGATGAACCGCTCCCTCCACACTTGGCATGCACTGGCCCAGACCGGGAGCACGTGTATGGCTGGAACACAAAACAATTAGTAGGGGGAATAGTAACAAAACAAATGGTCACCGCCTCTTACGAAAGAAGAGATCTTATATTAATGCACAATATTCATGAGATATACTTTCTTCGGTTCTTTTTACTCTGCATATAAAAATTTGTCTGGAGTCAAATTTCATAAAGTTTGACCATATTTATATGAGAAAATACCAACATCTACCATGTTAAAGTTATACAATATGAAAATTTAAGTCATGACACATCTACTAATATTGATTTTATATTGTGAATGTTGGTATTTTTTCCTATAAAGTTGGTCAAATTTTACGAGGCTTGACTTTAGACAAATCTTATATCCGAACTAAAAAGGACCGGTGGGGGTACTCTATTAATCGAAGAAATCCCCCGCAACCCCACGAGAGTGGGATGAGCCGCTCCCTCCACACTTGGCTTGCGTTGGCCCCACATCGAGAGCACGTGTATGGCCGCGAAACAAAACAAATGGTAGGGGGGACAGTAACTGCTTCTCCTAAAGAAGAATCCCTTGTATTAATGCGCAATATTAAGGAGATATCTATACTTGAGTTGTAGAGTTAAAAATATTTTCATTTCTTGGCTGGTAATGCTCTAGCCTAGCACTTGCTTCATGCATCGTGTCTAAATTTCATTTAAATTTGATATGGGGAATGATCAAACCCTAGCACCACACTAATTGAATTAGGTCAAGTTTAAAATATTTTCAATGAACCCAATATGCCCTTCAAAATTGTTCATGATTTCTAGCATAAGGTGAAAACCTCTACCAAAAAATTGTGCACATTTTTCTGGGACATGGATGGGCTTTGAATTAACCCAACAAGTATTTGAATTGGAGCAGTTAAGTGCTATATGTAGTTTTACTGCTCCAATAATTTTGAAAAATCGAGTTATGCTCCATTAATTGATGAAATGTCCGGCAGTAAGTGAGACAACCTGCCCGCTCCACCCGCACTTATCACCATACCGGAAACACATGTGACGGCTGAAATACAGAAGAGAAGAGACAGGAAGATATATATTTTTTGAGTGTATCTCCAGGATATTGACGGTCGCCGCTGCTTCTCCTTGGTAAAAAAGATCTCATATTGATGTGCAATATTCAAGAGATATATGAAAAAGGTATACTTTATTAATGGATGAGATCTCCAGCCGTCCATTGGGAGTGAGCGAGATGATTTGCTCCACCGACGCTTGTCATCACACCCGAAACGCATGTGACGCTTAAAATTTGGAAGAGGAGAGGCAAGGAGTATATCTTTTTCAATATCTCCAGGGTATATAAAAGATGTACACCATTAATCGAATATATACGACCAAGATATACTCCATCCATTGAAGATATACACAACATTAATCAAAGATATACGAAGAAAGATATACTGCATTAATCTTGGGTCGTGTTAACTGCCACACGTGTGGCGTGGAGGGCAACCCGCCCGCACGCATCGTGTGGCATGGACGGGAACCGCCCCGCACGACCCCGTCCGCGCGCACAAAAGCGCGCCCGCACGTCCGGTGCGTGGTAACCCCGCCCGCACTGCCTCGTCCGGGCCAGACGAGCCGCTGCCCGCACGACCCAGCCGTTCCCGACCTCTCTCGTCTGCCGCCCTCGTCCCCCGCATGTCGAACCCCGACCTCCGTCGCCGGCCATCTCTGGTTGCCATGGCAACCAGGGAGGATCTGTAGGGCGCTCCCACCGCAAACCATACCCCTTATCTCCCCCACCCCATCCCACCCCCCCCCAACCCCCACTCCAACAACGCCCTCCAGAGACGACCAGCTAAAAGCAGGTGAATCTCCCGATCTTCTGGGCAGAAAATTGCAAAATTACCGACGAAGTTGGCAACTAGATCCATCCTACAGGGTTAAAACACTACATATGTTGTATGTCTTCGCAGTTGCCAAGCAAAATACACTAGATCTGCCATGTAGTACGCTAGAGATAACCGTGAGTTCTCAGTAGGTTGATGCTCGTAGTTGGTGAATGAATGGATGTGCAGGAATCCATAAAAAGGGAGAGAGAATTGATAAATTTGGAATAATGGGGGGGGGTGTGAAAATTAATTTCCATTGGTGTCTAACGTCAGTTGCCACCTGTCATTGTCGTCAACTGCCACCATGTCAACTTATTGCTTGCCATCCTATTGTAGAGCATGATGCCGTCGAATCAAATGGATAGCTAGCACCCAGATTTTAGAAAAGGATAGTGGATGTGCATGTCCTACTAGCCATGATATGTTGGTTGCCAACGCATGAAAATGTGATAACAATGACGTGTTAACTTCTACATGCAAGCAGCACAATGATAAAAAAAAATTGGATTGTTGATGCCTTCTTGTTCATCCAGTGATTGAGAGCACATCGGAACAGAAGCGAGACACGGAAAAGAATGAATCACGAAGATGGTTCTGATGATTGGGATTCTCAAAGGCCAGAAACGCTGCCACCTTTGGATGCATCAGAGTACAGTCAGCTCATCTCTGCAGGACCGTTGCTGCCGCTGCTAGAATAGTATGCATGCGTAGGTACGATGCGTGCTAAACAATGAAGAGAAACATTTTTCATCTTCGCGATGATGGACATGACATTCTACTTATGTCATGCACTGTCATTTTTCTTGCAGGTTCTTATGACCAGAACACTCTTAGGGGGCCCCCGTGGCAAGTTCAGTCACAAGGCGCTAACGCTGACAAATGTACGGGCAGCCAACTCCAACTAGCTAGTATGGCTAATCAAGGTAATGCAAAAACGAAAAAAGAGCACATAATGCTGTGGACATGAAAAATGAACATGAAAAAAAGATGGCAAAAGGACTCACGAGTTATCACGGGTGTAAAATGCAGAGCCTTCGTGCAGCACGTGGCATCGGGCAGCACCCATGTACCTGCCATCAACGTCATACACAGGTGAGTCCATAAACATAGTGAAGGTGTGGATGCTCAGTTAGCATAAGGAGCATAGTTGACAACTACAAAAATTGCCATGACTGGTCATCTACGGTTGCCATGTATTAAAAACAACATTTGCCATCTCTGCACACCTGCAGTTGCCATGTAGGAAAAGCTGCAGTTGCCATGTCATGACAACTGCAATTGCCATCTAAGAACAAACTGCGATTGCCATACTGATGCAACTTCAGTTGCCATGCAAGCAAAACTGCATTTGCCACATAAGGGCAACTGCAGTTGCCGTGCTAGCACGAAAGGCGTTTGCCGCGATTTGACCAACCACTACTATGCTTGCAGGTTATTATGCTGGCGGTGACCCGGCAGACGTCTCCTGGCAAGCTTCGCAAATTCCTGGTGGATCACATCATTATGGTGTCACAGACCACACAAGATGGTCAAATACAGCACAACAAGGTAGAGGGAAAATATCTGAACCACAAAAAATAGCGCTACATTTGCTATTTGTAGTTATTTGTAGGCAAAACAATGGTTACCATGTTTGTTGAACAGTAGCTGCCATGTCTGCACACCTACAGCTGCCATAAAAATGTCCACCCACAGAATGACGGCTTGCTGTCTGTAAATGATGTCATGGAAAATCACTCGAAGATGGTGTGATCCGTTGCGATGCACATGTTATCCAACACAAAAATCTTAATCTCGTACCTGTTTTTTCCTATTACAGAACCTACAACTACAATGCATAGCGGCGCAGGCACATCTACTGCGGGGAGCTCTGAGCGCACGGAAGACGCATTCCACCAGCAAGCAGACAAACATGCCGCAAACAATTTTGAGTCAGAGTCGGGAATGGCAATCATTCCAGCAATGCCGGCAAGCACCCCTTTGAACACAAGCACTGGCAACACTCAGGTAGATGGGACTGCCGCCCATACTGAAGTGAACGATGAAACTAATGACGACGCGTAAGGGGATGAAGATGGTGGGCAATCAGAGATCGTGGTGCCTCAGCCATCGTACATTGGGCAGAGATTTGAGTCATTCGAAGCAGCAAAGGAATACTACCAGACATATGCAAAGTTCCATGGATTTGCGGTCAACACCGAGTACCATAGGAAAATTAAGAAAACTAACAAGTACAGCAGAGGTGAGATGAGGTGCCACAAGGCACGCAGGAACAAGAAGGGGAAAGACGATGCGCCTGTCGTTCCGGAACGAAAGAGAGGTATCATTCAGAAGACTGAGTGCCCTGTCCGGTGTAAGCTAAACGTAGATGGAGCACAGTGGGTGGTCAATGAGTATTTTGACGAGCACAACCACCAACTGATAAAGAAGTTCGACCTGGTGAAATTTCTGACCGCCCACAGAGGGTTCACCCCCGTCGAAAGGCAATTCGTAAAGCTGCTACATGATTGTAACGTCTGTCCATCGAGAATAGTGCAGATACTATCTCTCATCCACAGCAAAAAGGGGACTCTGAGTAGCATGCCGTACATACCAGCTGACGTCACAAACCTATAGGCCAAGTACCATAGAGAGAGCAAGTTGGCAGACATAGAGGCCACAATTGCCTACTTCGACGAGAAAGCCAAAGAAGATCCAGATTTCTTCTGCAGGATAAGGTTGGACGATGAGGACCGTGTCAGGAACATGTATTGGGTGGATGGTGCTGCAAGAAGAGCCTACAAACATTTTCAAGATTGCATTTCATTCGACGCGACGTACCTCACCAACATGTACAAGATGCCGTGCGCTTCGTTCATAGGGATAAATAACCACAATCAGTCATTGCAGTTCGGCTGCGGGCTCGTCCGGAACGAAGACACGGATGGGTACGTTTGGTTGTTCAAGACCTTCTTGGAGTGCATGGATGGACTTGCTCCGATGAACATAATAACGGACCAGGATTTTAGCATGCGTGCAGGCATAGAGGAGGTCTTTCCGTTGGCAGTGCACAAGCACTGCAGGTGGCACATTATAAAGAAGGCTGAGGAGACGCTAGGACCGTTCTTTGCTGACCGTCCAGAGCTGCACAAGACATTCGAGCTGTGCGTGGACCACAACTTGACGGTGGAGGAGTTTGAAAGGAGCTGGATGGCCATGACTAAAACACACCAAGTCCAAGACAACGAGACTCTTGTAAGCCTGTGGGAGAAGCGAATGTACTGGGTGCCGGCCTACTTCATGCAGTGCTTCTTCCCCTTTCTGCAGACTACGCAGCGCAGCAAGGGATTCAATGCTGTTTTGAAGCGGTACATCAGTCCTGGCAACTCATTGCTACCGTTTGCTAAGCAGTACACAGCTTTGCAACAAAAAAATCTGGGATCTGAGCTGCAGCAAGAAGTGAACACCGCGCTAAAGCAGCCAAAATTGCTAACGTACTTACCGATGGAGAGGCAAATGAGCAAGATATACACCAACAAGATCTTTAACAAGTAAGTCAGTTGCGTTACAGTCTTATTTGCAGAAAAAGCACCAAGTCAGTATGTGCCTTATAGAGTGCGATGCAGTTGCCATGATTTTGCGGTTGCCATGTTTAATAAAGTACTGTTTGCCATGCTTACTCAGATGCAGTTGTCATATTCAATAGAAATTCTGTTTGTCATGCTTACCCGGATGCAGTTTCAATGTTCAATGAAATGCAGTTGCCATGTTTAATGCAATGTACTTCCACTGGGCATGTTGGTGTGCAAATGCTAGTATCAAATGGAAAGTGTTATGTTGTTGTCATGTCTACTGAAATGCAATTGCCATGTTTACTAAAATGCAACTGCCATGTTTGCTGAAATGCAATTGCCATGTTCACCCAACTGTAGTTGCCATGTTTAATAAAATGCAGTTGCTATGTTTAAATAAGATGCATCTGCCATGTTTGTTGAAATGCAGTTGCCCATGTTTACTCAACTATAGATTCCATGTTTAAATAAAAGGGCAGTTACCATGTTTTATGCAATGTGATTCCATTGGAGAATGCTGCTGTGGAAAAATGACGATGTCACGTTGAAAATGTACTACATTTGCCATGTCTAGTGTACTGCATTTGCCATGTATAGCGTACTGCATTTTCCATGTTCAACGTACTATATTTGCCATGTTCAATGAATTACGTTTGCCATGTTCAAACAAAATGTATATCTATTTTCCATGACAACATAAGGTGGTACAAGAAAAAAAGCGCACAATAGTTTAACAGAAAACACACAAAATTTGCAGATTCCAGGAAGAAATAAAGCGTGCCAGCATGTTCACGGCTTTCCAGGTGGACGAACGTACGTTCAAGGTGTGTTCTATTTTGGGCATGTCAGATTCAGAACCTGAAGACCCGGACAAAGGAAGGAACTACTTCGTCACATCCTCGATAGGCGAAGGTGAGTTCTACTGCCAATGCTGCAAGTTCGAACGGGACGACATTGTGTGCTGTCACATACTAAAAGTAATGGACGTGAATGCTGTGACACGGATGCCCCACCATTTCATAAGGCGGCGATGGACTTGGGACGCTGACAATGCGTTGGCGCCGCAAACAACACACGCAGTTCTGGCTGTGCATGACGAGAGACCAGAGTCAACCATGGAAGCCGTGAGGCATGTTGTGCTGACAAAGAACTATGCTGAGCTAATTGATGAAGCGTGCAAGAGTGATGACACAACGAGAGTCGCAGAAAAACACAGGAAAGCACTGAAAAGAGAGCTTGATGAGATCAAGAAGAGGAAAGCCGATGAAGCCTTACACCGGTTCCCCCGCACATCAAGCGTGCCTTCATCCACGGGGTCGTCGTCTGAAAACTCGGAGATAGGATCTGGAACAGCAAGCACACAGACCCAGGTCAGGAACCCACCCCGTTCCATCACAAAGGGTCGTCCAAGAGAGATAAGGTACAAGTCGGGATTGGAGATCCAAGCAAAACACAAGAAAACGAAGAAAGGGGCGGCCAATCCATGAGCAAAATTTGTGGCGTTGTGGACATTTTGTTTTGTACCCTAGATGTTGAGAATTCTTTTCTAAAACAATTGGGAGAATAACTCTTCAGGGGCATCAGAAGTGCAAGGGAAAATTCATTGAATGGTTAAATGCAGTTGCCATGTTATGGGTACTTAATCTGCCATGATGTATGCATTTAATTTGCCATGTTATGTGTAGTTAGTCTGCCATGCTTTTTGATACTAAACATGCCATGCTATTTTATGCTAAATATGCCATGCTATTTTGTACTGAATATGCCATGCTAGTTGTAGTGGATCTGCCATTTTAATTGTACTGGATCTGCCATCTTAGTTGTGTTGTATTTGCCATGTTAATTATGCTGGAGCTGCCATGTTGTTTGTACTGTATCTGCCATGTTAGATGTACTGGACATATGCCATGGTATTCCTGATGACTCTGCATGGCATATATTCGCATGACAAATACGACGCGGTTTACGGACACGTAGTGTGTTGTGTGCAAGTGTATGGGAAACAACTTGGAAAACAGCGTAACGTGCATAAACCCCAGCAAAACATTGTGGCTGCATGATCAACCTACCCATGCTAGCCGGTGCAGTTAGTGATGAAAATGAAGAAGCCAAAGAGCCAAAAATGTAAAACGACGATGACTTCCACTACCCATGTCTGATGAACTACATTTGCCATCGTTTTTAAAACATCATAGACGCGTTCGAAGCATCAAACCGGTGCTAGAAACGACGAAACCATTGTAATAATTACGCCTAAAAGTAGGTTCACATCCACACATATATTACATGAAACTATTCAAATGTCGCTCACACACCACCACTACATAGTAGCCTACGCGGGGTTGTAGCCACAACATAGCACACAAACATAGTTTTCAACGAGAAACAAGGAGATAATACCTTACATTCCTCGGCAACAGAATGTAAGGTATGCGTCCGGTCTGTAACGCCACGTGATACTTGTACTTCTTGGTGACTTTCTTGACAGCTTCCTGCATAAACTCGCGTGCTCCCGACCGCTTGTTGAAATCTTCATTCGTCAACCAGTTCCATGTGTGGATTTTCCGGAGCTCAACGACCGTTGCAGCTGTGATAGCGGGGGCAATTTTGCCTTCCCACTTCGCAAGGTACTCCAGCGCGTGAAAGCCACAGTCCGTCCTGCACGAGGAAAAGAGTAACGTGACCACGCAAAGAGCACAGACGTAACAAAAGACAGACTTCAATTTCAAATCTGACAAACAAAACAGGGATTGGATTGATGTAAATGGCAGACGAAAAGGGAGGAAGAAATTACGTGTTCCCTTGCTTCGCAGTCGCCACATACTCAGTCGGGAAATGCCTGACCTAGACCTTTGAGTGTTCATAGTGACGGTGCCATGTCTCTTTGAGGTTCTTAATGAAGAATTCAGCATGCGTGGTGAGGTCTACATCATCTTCCGAACGGATTGAATCAAGCACCTCAACACGTTGGTTCTTCAGGTCAAGACAGATCGCGTAGTGGTGACCACACTTGTCGTGTGGGTCATGTGGTGCAAGCTCCTGGAACATGGGGAACATGACCTGCATTTAAAAAAGTGAGGAAAATGAGAATCAGCGTTCGTGTAAAGAACAACAGAGGGACAAAGGAATTAGAATCACGTAGAAAAACTCTGGTTATGGGTGGGGGTAGTTGAAATAAAGTTGCCGTCCATGTGTGAACAAAAGTATGCCATGTATTTTACTGTCAAGTTGCCACATAGTTTGCGCGGCATGCAAAAATCAATAAGTCAGTGTGCACGGCAGCTGTTGCCACATGAAAATAGCTACCACGTAAAACACAACTGCAGATGATGGCAACAAAAAGCACACCTTGTGAAAAAACAGTGCAGACAGTGAAGGAGTACTCACATATTTCTTCATTGTGAGCTTGAAATCACCGTGTTGGGAAAAATTCTTCCTCAGGATTTTGTGGTGGAAGTCACCGTCCCATATTTTGCAGGTCACACTGTAATGCATGATTGTCTTGTCGGCGCACACATCGGTGTGGTTGTTGATGTAGTCAATCCCACATGCAACTACGTTCGTCGACATTTTGCCGTTTGGCCTCACGGACTCAGCAAGATTACCAAGGTCGATGTACGTCGCTCCGCATTGAATGACTTTGGTTCTGTCCAAACATGAGCTGTATGAAAACAATATAACATGGAAGGATCATGCCTACTAAGTAAAAAAAATTATGAAAGAACTAAAACAATATAACATAGAAAGTACGAAGGATGTGAATGGTAAAAAAGGAGCAAAGCAAAATGAGATGTTATGGGGTGTGGTCGTTTACGCTTTCAGCTCCTTCATGTGCTTGCCGCTGGACCTCGCATTTCCAAGCCGCTTGACGATATCGTATAGCTAGGTCTGTTCTTTAGTGGCCTTGAATTCGGGCTCGTAGTCTTCCGCGGGAGGTGGGTGCACTACCCTCTGCTGCCTCACAGAACCAGGAGTGGCACTCCTAATGGTATCCTCAGATACCGTCTCTGCAGGCACGTTGGAACTTGATTGCCCTTGCCCTCGTGAGGACTTCCTCTGCAATGCTGCCTCCTCAAGCATGCGGTAAGTTTCGTCAAGTGACGGTGAAATCTTCTCGGGTGTGGCTGCAGTGATAAAAAAAAGTGGGTTAGGATACCTAGAAAATCAAAAGCAGATGGATTGTGAGAAAAGATGGGGTGCATGATGTGAGTTGTAGGTAGGAAAAAGTGGGGCAGTTGCCATGTGTGGTCCAACTGTAGTGACCATGTCATATCAACTACAGTTGCCATGTAGTTGAAATGTAGTTGCCATCTAGTTGGACTATAGTTGCCATGTCACAGCAACTACAGTTGCCATGTTGTGTCAACTCCACTTGCCATGTGATTGTCATATGAAAAAATGCAGCATGGAAACAAAAAATGCAGGTGACATGGTGTTGAATCAATTCCAGTTGCCATGTGTGATGCACTGTGTTTGCCATGTTACAGAGACTACGGTTGCCATGTTGAATCAACTTCAGTTGCCACGTGGTTGCCCAAATGTAAAATGCAGCATGGCAGAAAAAAATGTAGGTGACACGGTGCATCAAATCCAGTTGCCATGTCATCGCATGTCAGTTGCCATCACAAGTGAGAACCCCCCCCCCAAAAAAATATGATTGGGACAACAGTGAAACTACAAAGACGTGTACAAGAAAAATCATATGGACATGGCAAGTGTACCTGGCACAATCGGCTCTGCAAACTTGACAGCCTTCCTGCCCTCGACCATTGGTTGCGCCATCATTGCAGGCATGCCTCCCGGAAAAACAAAGGCAACTGGCATAGGATCTTGCACAACCGGTTGATCTTGACTGATGCCAAGGCTGAAACTCGGTGGGGTAAAGGCAATTGGGTGCCTCTCATTCCTGCTGGCCGGACCACGAACGACTTGCGGGGCAGAATCCAAGGGTGAAAGATCAACAAACATATCTGAATCAGCCGCTGCAGAATGATCGTCCTTATTTGCAGGGCGGGGCGTGTTGTCAGCGGTATCAACCGTAGCTTTCATGACAATCTTCTTGTTTGGGCTGTAGGGGACACCGACGTTGACTGGGAGCCTGAAAGTGCGCAGATTTATGCAGGGGATTTCCACTGCAGGAAAAGGCGCAGTCTGCTCCGGGTGTTCACCTGCGTCGCTCGTGCCCGGCTTGACACCTGCATCAGTTGTGCTCTGATCTTCAGGTTTCTCTGTCACATTGCTTTTGGCAGGCGGCGGGAACAGTGTGGACGCAGGAACAAAACCAGACTCGTCTCTCCTGCTCCTGGCTACTGCCGGTGGCGGGAACAGTGTGGACGCAGGAACAAAACCAGACTCGTCTCTCCTGCTCCTGGCTATTGCCTGTGCGTTCGGTATGTCTGTTGGTTGCTTGCGGGGGCTATGACGCCTAGGTGGTAGACCAGCACGCGAAATAGTCGCCTTAGCAGTATCTGCACCGTCAGGAGCTGGAGCTGTTGTGCCAAGACTCTCACCTGTAGATGGCATGTCCTTGTGAACTGCCGCCTCGACCGCTTCTGTCGTGGACACAGGAGTGCCACCGCGCACGCGCTTGGAATCAGTGTCAGATGAGCGAGAATCTTTCTTTCCTAGGTTCGTCTCGGGAGCGTCCACTTCAACACTTGCTGATGGGGTGGCATGGCTCACAGCAGCATCCTTCATTGCCAGAAGGGTTGGCAGTATTTCAGCTGTCCTGGCAGATACCGACTCATCACTCCCCAATGTACGGATGCCTGTTGTTGTAGGCTGCACATCTGTAGCCGGCGGAGATGGTCGGCCACTTGCATCAGAGTTGGTGGGAGCGGTCAACGGTGCAGCAGCAGTATTGTCGACTGGTGCCTCCTGTACATCTGAGTTGCCCCCTGTTGACAACTTTGAGTGCAGGCGTTCGAGCGGGTCCTTACTGATATGCTTGGACCCACGCGTAGTAGTCTTCTTCACCTTGCAAAAAAATGAAGCGCATGAAAAAAGGTATTTAAAAATAAAACAAAATTATGTTTGCCTTGGTAGAAATCTTAAAAAAATGGAAAAATAGGTGGAAAAGCTGGCAGTTGCCATGTAAGGGGAACGTGAGTTGCCATGTGTCATAACTAGCAGTTGCCATCCAGCAGCAGTTGCCATGTTAGCAACCTTGAAAAGAATGATAAAAGTGTCTGATCTACCATGAATGCAATTTCAAACCTAGGCGTGGGATGAGCTCACAAGCCAACGGTAAAAAGATGGCAGTTGCCATTAGGTACATTAAAGTTACCATTTGGCCTACATTCCACTTGCCATGTGAAAAACAAATAGAAGTTGCCACACGCTTAGAAAGTAAATAAAAGACCATTTGGTAAAACAGCGGTTGCCACGTGGGGGGCGATGATAGAAGACAATGTGGCAAGCTAAACGAATGCATTGGAAAATCAAAAAATATAGCGCTATGTCAATGAAAGCGGATAAAAAAACCTACTTCCTGACTGCCTTCCTCAGGTCTGGCAACACGACAGGATCCCCGGTGTTTGTTGTCGTCGTGCGAGGAGATGTCCTGGTGGAAGTGGTGTCACCGGCAATGGGGGCACCTTTGTTCAACCGAGCAGAAACACGGGTTGGCGTTGGCGCCTGTTTCTTCGTAACTACTCGTCCACCAGCTGTCGGCTCGCTGCACGTATGAGATGGAGGTCCAAAAAAAGAGGTGGCAATTGTCAGTCAGCAATCTCGTTGCCGCGTTTGACAGAACACAAGTGCAAAAAAAAGGATGAGTCTGTTCGAAGAAAATAGACAAAGCAAAAAACTAAGATGAAAGTCGAACCTCTTCCTGGCAGCTACAGGGTCGGTCCTAGACCTCTTGCCAGCAGAAACTTGCCCAGCACCCTCTGGAGCCATCCCCCTCTTTGATGGCAAAACCCCTTCGCCTCTCACAGCCGTTTGTTGTTTGACTTTATCCGGTTGGGGGACATCTGTTGCATCCTTGTCCCTGTTACCACCTGCGCGAACTTCAGCGTGTTCATCATCATCGGTGTCCTCTTGCACATTATCCATGACATCGTCGTCATCCTTGCTGAGACCAGCGTCTCCACCTAGTTCATCTTGTGTGTCAGCGGGCTCCTGGGAACTGTTGTAGTCATACCGGCCACGGTAACCGGTTGGCCGGTGTGTACGTTCTGGGACGAATGAAGTGAATTGCCTCGCAACCGCATCGCCGTCAGAGCCATTGAGGGACGTCCACCCCTCAACCAACTTCCCGAGCAAGCCGGTCATTCCAGATGCAAACTGCCCTATTAGCTGCTCAACAGGTGCCCTCGCCTGTACACGAAACAAAGAGGCATCAATGACAACCCTGTATTGCAATCACTTGCACGACATCGAAAAATACTCCATGGCAAACCATGTATGTAGATCTTTTGATTACCTCTGTAGGGCAAGACGGAGCTGAGTGCACGTCCATCCACTTTTCAAAGTTTTGAGGCCCCCCAAACACGCTGTAGTCTATAGCATGCTTGGCCATCAGCTGGAGAGAAAGAAAAAAAAGTAGCAACGATATAAGAGAGAGAATGATGAACACTGACTAGCAGTTCATGCATTGCAAAAAAAATGCAGAACTAACCTGCAGTTTTCCATATTTGGTATCAGTTACCCTGTCTGCAGCAAGCACAGCCTTGACAGCATCGATAGTCCACGCAGAAACAGCAAACTTGTGCGTAGGCGGCGGGCCTCCTGTCCCAGTGAAATCCACGATGGACAAATCAAGGCAGTCGATGTACATGAGCTGATGTACAACAATTTTAAAAAGAAAGAAAAATCAGTTGTGATCATGGTATTTTGCGACAAAAACAGGATAAATATATGGTATTTTACGAAGAATATGCCATCTGCATGTGCTAGTTGCCATCATAATGTGATGGCAGTTGCCATCATAGTATGATGGCAGTTGCCATCATAGTATGATGGCAGTTGCCATATTTTCATGATGGCAGTTGCCATCATAGTATGATGGCAGTTGCCATATAGTCATGATGGCAGTTGCCACATAATCAACATGGCAGTTGCCATCTTGTTATGATCATGTTGCCATGCATGAATAAAAATGTGTTAAAAAAGAGTGTTCACAGAAAGGACCGGTAAAAAAATACCATTAAATGCAGTCGACAACCCTTCTGGTACACCTTGCTTGCGAATGCATCATGCAGGAAGTCGGCAATGAACTTACACCAGTTCATGTTCTTCACATCTTTCAGTTTCGCCTGCACCGCATAAAATTCAGGACAAGGAGTTGCCGCGTCAGAATTCCAATGGAAAAACAACAACAAAAAACTAGCAGTGACTAGCTTGCACATGACATCGGAGCAAAAAAATTGAAGGAAAAATAATGTAGTAAAGATAGATCATTCACCAGGATGGGGAAGCATTTGTTGCTTGGGCGAAGAGAAGTGGTCGGCGCGAAAACGGCTGAGATGAGGTACATGAGTAGCTTCATCTTGAAAACATCTCCATGCGTCGTCATGGCCTCCAACGAATCTGCCACTGCAGACGTGTTCGGCATGGATTCCAACCCAGGAAACAAACGGGGGAACAGCTCTTCCTCGATCTCGTTGTTGATCTCGTACGGGACTTTGATATGTTCACGGGGCACACCCAACGTACAGAACACGGATTCCTCATTCAGCGGTAGTCTTCCACGTCCCGGAATCACGAATTCTCTAGAGGCAGGGTCGTAGATCTCACCAAGCCAATCACATACAGGGTTGACAAGGTTCGTGCACCGGACAGCCATCATAGACTGCATACCCATCTCAGCAGCAGCCCCCTTCTGATCGTCGCTGAATTTATCAGTCAACGCAGTCAGTCGTTCTTGGGAGGCTCTGTTGCGAATACGTTTCTTCTTCTGCAAAAAACAGACATAAAGTGATCAGTTGTTGCCATGTTTTTACAAAAAAAAGGATATCAGTTGTTGCCGCGTTTTGCAATGTAATGAAATTTTAGTTCGTGCCAGACGACTGCGAGCTCAAAGGTGTCAACCATTAACATACATCAGGAAGAAGGGGGGTGTGTGAACATTTACCTCATCACCCTCTTTTCTCTGCCCAGTTGCCCGATTACGCTGTGGTGGATCCATGAAATCATCATCGTCGTTTTGACGATCGCCACGAGCCATTCTGCTGAGATGGGAACATACCAAATTGTCATGGTGGAAAATGTAAATGCAAGGAGGTCAGCAAAAACACTTGCCGCATGCAACGCATACGTATGGCATCTGAAACATTTGATATGCAAATTCGGTTGCCACATTGTGCAGCCAGTTTGCCATACTGTCTTATATGCAGAATGGCAACATGCAGTCTGTTCACACTCTATTTGCCACACTGTCTTATATGCAGAATGGCAACAGGCAGTGTGTTCGCACTCTATTTGCCACATGAATATACTACCCAGATGGCAACAAGCACACTTTAAGTGCGCAGTGGTTGCCATCCAGTGCAGTTGGCTCTTGAATGCCCACTGACTACCGATTGTGGCAACTGTCACACCGTGGTTACTGTCACATATCATTCAGAAAACACACTGGCCGCAATGAAAATAGAATGGTTGTGGCACCTAACACAGGAATTCAGCAATCTTAATTGCCACACGGAAAAAAGAGCGTGTGTGTGTGGCAAATATCACATTACTTCAGCAAAATTAGTTGCCACATGGAAGAGCGTGTTTGTGGCAAGTATCGCATTACGTCAGCAAAATTAGTTGCCACATGGAAGATCGTGTGTGTGGCAACTATCACATACACTGAATGAAAAAAATAGTTGCCATGTGCGAAAGCTAACATGTGGCAACTAACACAGTCGTTTTCAGTAATTTGTTGCCGCAAGAGGAAACACATTTGTGGCAACTATCAAATATGTTCAGGGAGTAAGTGGTCGCGCAATCATGATAGTTAATGTAACTGTCAAGTTCGCCTCATTCTGCATTTTCAAAAACCAAACTAACTAGATCTAGGGTTCAATGGCAACTACTTCGACTTCAAATTCACCCTCGAAATTCTCCCACGAACTCACTGCAAAACACAAAATCGAACCAACGCGCATCAAAAACTACCCGGAAGACACCTGCTCAATCCATATGCAAAGACTAGTGCGTGCCTCCGAACAAGCAGAACCACGCCGACGATGCCGCCGCCGCCGCGGCCGCGACGAAACTGGCCAGTGCAACCAAAAACGTCTAGCAGACGACTTCGGCGCCGGCGGGAACGCCGACGCATTGACGAATCGCCTGAATCTCTACGAATCTCGATCGAGGAATCAAACAGGAAGGGAAGGGAAGGAAATGCAGGAAGGGTTGCGAGGGGTGCAGCGAGCAGTACCTTCAACCCGCAGGCGCTCCGGCGAGCCGCTCCGTTCCGGCGAGCACCACCGACGGTCCCGAACACCGTCGATTCTTCCGCCTTCGTCGTTGCCTTCTCCCCTCGCCTTCTCCTTCGATGGTTGGAAATGCGAGTGGGTTCTGCCAGTAACTGCAGTGCGGGAGAGTAAATGGGAGCGTGAGGGGGAGGGGGCAGAGGCGTGCGACGTCAACCGCAGTCGAAGCGTGGCGTGCGGGCGCATTGCAGTTCCACCGCACGACTCCGATGGCAACCGCTGACCGCGGGGTGGCAACCAACGTGCGGGCGAACCTACTCGCACACCGCACACGCGCCTCATCCTACGTGGCGCAAAAAACCGCCTGGTTTGTTCCAAGATTCATGCACACACCTGCCAACGGTGATGCTTGCGTGTGGTCGGGGTGGTGAACGCGCACACGTGTGGGCGTTAACATTTCCGTTAATCTTTGAAATCTTAGGCGGCCCAGCCGGGAGCGAGACGAGCCCGCTGCACGCACGCACACTTGGCACACACCGCCCCGTGACGAGCACATGTGCGCGGCCGCGGCACAGAAACAAGTGGGGGAGGAAACACAAGAAGAAAAAGAGAAGAGAGGTGGTGGTGACGGCGAGGGAGCCGCAGCCCAACCCCTTTATACATAGAAGATATACTCCATCAATCGAAGATATATCGTTTATGTATATATCTCCAGGATATATAAAAGATATAGATAGAAGATATACTCCATCAATTGAAGATATATCTTTTATGTATATATCTTGAGGATATATAAAAAATATACATAGAAGATATACTTCATCAATCAAAAATATACACAACATTAATCGAAGAAATCCCCCGCAACCCCACCACAGTGGAATGAGCCGCCCCCTTCCAACTTGACATGTGTTGGCCCCACAGCGAGAGCACTTGTATTGCTGCTAAACAAAACAATTGGTATGGGGACAGTAACAACCTCTCCTGGAAGAAAAATCTTGTATTAATGCGCAATATTCAGGAGATATACAAAAAAGATATGCTCCATTAATGGATAAAATCTCGCGCAGTCCATCGAGAGCCAGTGAGACAACCCGCCCACTCCACCCGGACGTGCATATATATGTGAGGCGTTGGCCAACCCTAGCCGATACAAACAGATCACATCTGCTCCACGCGCACCGCCCCTGTCATTCCCTTTGCTGCTGCTACCGCCGCCGACTCCATTCCGTTCACCGCGTACATGGTTGACGGGAGGACACGCCTCAGAAACCCCGCCTCTCTGTATCCTGTACGGGAGGGGGGCGATTAGGCTTTTGGGGATCGGTTACACGACTGCTCGCCTCCGATCGACTACTTCCTCTACTTCTGCGTCGTCTTCATCATCACCATGTCCAGCGACGCCGAACATGCCGCCGGCGAGAAGCTCGAAGCCGAGAAGAAGGCCACCGAGGATGCCGCCGCCTCTGCCGGGGCTACTAGAGGGTATAACTCGTTTGTCCTGTTTCTATTGATTTCTGTTTTAATCATGCTAGCGTTACACGCAGATGCATGATCGAATAACATCATGTGTTTGTTTCTGTCAGTGCCATGCTAGTAATTTTTCATGGACTAATTTAGTCGAAAAACTGCCCTATTTGCTCGGCAAAGACAGGGAGTATATCTTGCTCGTGTAGATATACATGAACAAGATATGCTCCATCAATCGAAGATATACACAATATTAATCGAAGATATGTATATATATGAAGAAAGATACATATTGCATTAATCGGTGAAATCTTTTTTTGAATGTTGGTAGTCGGCCTACCAAATTCATTGATCAGAGGAAAAAACGAGCTACAAGGAAGCCCAGCGGGCAAAGCACCTGAGGGAGATGCAAAAGGGGAAAAGAAAAAAGGCGAAGCCCGGAGCAAGGCTAGCCCGCTGCACGCACCACCCCCGGCTCCAAGCACACGTGTCCGGCCGCTGCACAGAAACAAACGGCGGAGGAAACACAAGGGACAAAGACGAGAGAGGTGGTGGTGACGGCGAGGCCGACGGAGGCCGGAGGGAGGCGCCTACAAAAAGGGCAACGCACCACCACCACCATCATTTCCCTCTCTCGCTTCAGCTCAGGTCGTATGCCTGCAGCCGCGGCCCGCCTGTTCCCCTTGGACTAATCAATCCAGTGATCCCCGCCCGCGGTTGTGGTCCGTCCGTCCGTCGGGCCTGCCTTCGGTTGGTTGGTTGGTCCGGGCGCCGGTCCCTCCCTCCCCCGCCCCTCCTCCTCCTCCTCCTCGTCGTCGTCGCCTAGTGGAGGTGGAGCCAGTCAGCCACCTGCTCCTCCCTCGTCGCCTTCCTCCCCTCCCCTCCCCTTCCCCCAGAAGACCCGAGCCCGGCCGCCGGCGGCGCCAGAGGTCGCTTTCCCCCCGCGCCCCACCCCACGGATCACCACCACCGGTCAGTCACTCCCCCTCCCCCTCTCCTCCCCTCCCTGCTCTCGGCTCCAGTTTGGATTTTGATTGGGGGCCGCTCCGCTCTGTTCCACGAGCCGGAGGGGCTCTGCTCTGCTCTTCTTGTTTCTGCCGGCCTGCCTCTGTTCTCTTGTCTTTCGCCGGCCGGCCGGGGATATACTGCTCCGTAAAGTCGCCCCAATTTGATTTTGTTCCGCCCGGCCCGGGGTAAAATACTGCTTCATTGATACGCCCACCTCCAAGAATATACTTCTTCTGCTCCTATCTCCAATTTGATTTTGGCTTTGATTTGATTTTCTTGGGACGAATTCGTCAAGCTTTCCGAAACCAATCTCCTCGTCTTCGTCTTGAACGCCGAAACAGAGGATTCTTGGAGCAACAACACCAGGAATCGTTCGTGCCGCGCCTTGTCTTTCCGTCCTTCTAGAAGCTCCACCAGAAAATTCTTCCCCGGGTCAACGAGCCACCAGAACCTCACAGTCCCCGCGTCCACTGTCGAATGTCGCTCCGATTCGCGCTCCCACCATCCCCATGGTCGGAGCACACACGGCATGCTACGGCACTGCTACCAGTACTACCATATTCCCTCCTCTCCTCTGCTGCTCCCGTTCTTCCAGGCGGCGGCGGCAGCTTTGGATCAGTTTCCACGGCCACCCACCCACCCACCCACCTCCACCGGCCCGTTCCTGCTCCGGCGAGCTCGTCGACACCTGGAGCAAACACATTCTTATCCCGGGCATCATCTGGCCATGTTTGCGCAGTTCGTGCGTCGATTTGCTTCCCTTTTCGGGGCTGTTACTAGGTCAGTTAGTCAGGTCGCGTCGCATTTACTTCCCTCTTTCGCCGCTCGCCCATTCCTGTCCAGTCCGTTTCGCCCATGTCTCTCTTCCTTTCTTTCTTTGTTCTTCGCTGGCGAGCTCTGTTTTTCTCTGTCGGTCGGCGCCGAGGTCCATCCCTACCTGAAGAGAATCGATAGGCATTTCTTTTTTGTTTCGTAGGATTCCACTGTATGTATGGATGGACGGATGCATGGATGATTCGTCGAATATTTCACCAAAAAAGAAACGTTTCTATATGAATGCTAGCACTATTGTCTAGAGACGTGCATAGAACAATTGCTCTAGGGATGGACACTACTATTACTTTCCCATTCTGTCCACTCACCGATGCTAGAACGGTAGGCTCACTGCTTTTAGCACAAAAAAAAAAAGAATCATACTGTGTATATCTGGGAGGGTTCTGCTTCTTCTTCTCTTGTCAAATTGTCAATGGCGTTGTGGCTGTTTCTTTTCTCTTAGTAGTTTGTATCGCCAGATGCTGCTTCCTGAATCAGCCAGCGTGGAGGATTTTATATTTTCCTCTGTTATGAAATAGCCATGAAAAGTTCCTGCAAAAATGCCGATGACGGTGTGCTGTTTCTTTCTCTTATTGATTACTGAAGGGGACGGTTTCCAAGATTATCCGGGAGGGCATTTAGTTCCTAGCACAATGCCAGTGAAGCGGAGTTAAGCTAGGCAACCTGCTTGGCTGGCGTGGCGTCTTATGTCAGTATATGCTTTAGCTTTGCTACATAGATTGTCTTTATGTTGCAATCCTTGGGTTTGTTAGTGGTATCTCTGCTGCAAAAGGCGGGCATCGATGCCCCTCCCTTTGCTGGGATTCTGATCTGCTATTTCATTTCATTAGTAAACGCTGCGTCGGAAAGTAAAATCTCAGGCTTGTCGATGTTTCCACACATGGCATGCAAAGTGGCCATGGTTTTCCATGGTTGCTAGTCAGCTTTCTTTGGTAGGTATACTGTGGGGAATACTGGTGTTCTGGTTTATCTCGGTCTCCCCGGCCGACCACTTTTCGTATCCGCCATTCGTGCGTGCAATCTTGTGGTGTTCGTTGGAAGAAGATTACTGCGTTTTAGTCGGATATTCACATTCTGTCGGTGATAAAGTTTGAAGTTCTTCAAGAATGTCTTAACATTCTGATGCCTCTCTCTTTAGACTGCACTGTCGGTTCTTGGTTTCCAGCTCAGTCAGTGGTTACAGACTGCAAAATCTTTTGACGCCGTTCTCTTTGAATTCACTGCCACTTAATTTGAATTTGCAATGCAGCAATGCCTTCAGCTCTTCTCCTATAACTGGCCTCACAGATTTGCTTGCTCACTCACACACATTTCCTCTGTTTTGTCCTTCAGAACAGGTGATAGAGCCAGGATTCTGCCAGCACAAATGACGATCTGTAGCTGCGAGGAGACCATCAATGAGTTCGAGATGTTGACGCGCGATGCTGGGCGCGTGCAGCAGGATACGCTGAAAAGGATCCTTGAGGCGAATGCCGATGCTGAATACCTGAGGCAGTTTGGCCTCGACGGGAGGACTGATGCCCAGAGCTACAAATCTTGCATCCCGCTGTGCGTGCACAGCGACGTTGAACCTTTCATCCAGAGGGTTGTTGATGGTGATAGCGCACCAGTGCTCACCGGGAAGCCCATCACCTCCCTCTCCCTCAGGTACTCATTGCCTTCGAATGTAGTTGTCTTGCTGTTCTGTGGAAGTAGATGTTTATAACCTGTTTGCTGTTGTTTTATGCAGTTCTGGTACGACGCAGGGGAAGCCTAAGTTCCTGCCATTTAATGATGAATTGCTTGAGAACACACTTCAAATATTCCGTACTTCATACGCATTCAGAAACCGGTAAGGATCTCCATTTTGTTACCATGCTCAAGTACAACTGCTGCTTTTGCTTCATAAACTTGTGTTGTTTATACATTACTTTAACTCGTGTGATTAGAATGTAGTAGCCTGGGTTCTTAATTTCTTCAATGCATCACAAAGTTTTGGAATGATATTATTTTTTGTCATTACAGTGAATACCCTATCGGCGAAGGAAAGGCCTTGCAATTTGTTTATGGTAGCAAGCAATCCTTGACGCCTGGTGGCATCCTTGCTACAACTGCAACAACAAACCTGTACCGGAGTCAGCGCTACAAGGAAGGGATGAAGGATATCCAGTCTCAGGGCTGCAGCCCCGACGAAGTCATCTTTGGCCCTGACTTCAACCAATCCTTGTACTGTCACTTGCTCTGTGGGTTGATATATTCGGACGAGGTCCATTTTGTGTTCTCGACGTTTGCTCACAGCCTAGTGCATGCATTTCAAACATTGGAGGAGATCTGGGAAGACCTCTGTGCTGATATAAGAGACGGTGTTCTTTCAGAAAGAATCACAGTACCATCAATTCGCGGGGCTGTTTCAAAGATTCTGAAGCCCAACCCCGAGCTTGCTGACTCGATCCACAACAAGTGTGCGGGCTTGAGCAACTGGTATGGTGTGATCCCGGCACTGTGGCCCAAGGCAAAGTACGTGTATGGCATCATGACAGGGTCCATGGAGCCGTATCTGAAGAAGCTGCGGCATTATGCTGGGCATTTGCCGCTGATCGGTGCTGACTACGGCGCGTCCGAAGGATGGGTTGGCTCTAACATTGACCCCACGGTACCGCCTGAGCAGGTGACGTATGCTGTTCTGCCGCAGACTGGTTATTTTGAGTTCATTCCTTTGGAGAAGCCAACAGGGGAGGAGACGGAGAACAGTGCAGCTATTCATTACATCGAGTCCGAGCCGGTTGGCTTAACTGAAGTTGAGGTTGGCAAAATCTATGAAGTTGTGCTCACTACCTTTGCAGGTACATTCCTTCTCTTGGCTATTTGTTCGGAAACTTATATTAATGTTCTGGATTTTCATCATGTGTTCTCCTTTTGCGCTTGTCACCTGAGTCAGATATCTTATCTTCTAACGATTATTAGAAGCACCGAATCTAGTGGTTCTTGTGGTGCGTAGTTTTCAGTGTAAATTCAGACTTGTTAGCCATGTCCCTACAAATTTCAAACACAGTTGCTCTGTATGCATCAAGGTTGTGTATTAAGCACGTGGGCAAGTAACTATCACAAACGTTTCTTGTCCACTCATTGCTGCATTCATTAGGGGTAGCATCAAACAGCATAAGCCAGCCAGTGCGTCCTAATCTTGGTCTATATCAGCTTTATACCAGACTCAACAATCACATCGCGTCATTAATTAATTCAGCTAGTACATATCTGTCAAGAGCAACTTTGGACATTCCTTGCTCAGGAAATAGTGAAGTTTAGGTGTAAAATTTTGATCCTCTTCTCTTACAGCAGATGATTTAATTGTTGCAGAAAGCAAACCATGATCTCTGAGTACTATTTAGTCTATTTACAGTCCCTTCTCTGCTCTGTTGCTGTAGGCCTATATCGCTACAGACTAGGAGACGTGGTGAAGATAGCGCGCTTCCACAACTCGACGCCGGAGCTCCAGTTCATCTGCCGCAGGAGCCTGGTGCTGAGCATCAACATCGACAAGAACACCGAGAAGGACCTGCAGCTGGCCGTCGAGGAGGCGGCGAAGCTTCTGGAAGGGGAGAAGCTGGAGATCGTGGACTTCACGAGCTACGTGGAGAAGTCGAGCGACCCGGGCCGGTACGTGATCTTCTGGGAGCTGAGCTCTGAGGCCACAGACGATGTTCTGAGCGGGTGCGCCAACGCGCTGGACCTGGCATTCCTCGACGCGGGCTACATGGGGTCGAGGAAGATCAAGACCATTGGCCCGCTCGAGCTCCGGGTCCTGAGGAAGGGCACATTCAGGGAGATCCTACTCCATTTCCTGACCCTAGGAGGCGCGGTGAGCCAGTTCAAGACGCCCCGGTTCGTGAGCCCGGGCAACGGCAAGGTGCTGCAGATCCTGAACCGGAACGTGACCAAGAGCTACTTCAGCACCGCGTATGGGCTATGACAGAAGCAAGAATAATTGCCTGCTGCTAGATTTAGCAGGGGCGTGTAATTACCTTTCTTTTTCTTTTTTTGCTGGTACCTTTTAGTAGTCTCCTCAAGAAGGAACCGTTTGTTTTAGTCTGTTGGAATAATGTTTTCTTCTTTCTTTCTTATATGATCAATCTGGTGCTGGGGCTAGAATCCTTGTAAATTGTCAGTCTGCATGCAGTTGTAGCGAAATGTATGAAATGAGGAGAAAGAAAGAAAGAAAGAAAGAAAGAAAGAAAGAAAGCTAGTGTTAATTTGCATGACTTGTAATGCTGTGAACAGAAGTGCGTACACACCCAAAGTGAATCCAGCAATAATATGTTTCCAGATCTAGTCATATACTGTTTGTGAACATCCTCCTGAAACACTCAGTCTAGTTCTTCTCTTGTCTGCCCCAGACATGTAATCCTACAGGAACCATCTCATTCAACATTGAACTGTACAAGAGGGCTAACCTGGAGAAACCATTTCATTCATCATTGAGTTCTACTAGAGAGCTACCGCGCGCTTCGCCGTGCCATTATTCATTCATGAGACCAACTCTTTTTTCTCTAGCAGTCGGTTGTTTCATTTGGTTTTATCTATGTTGGCTTGGATTTTAATTATGTTATGCTGGTGTTTCTTTCATTCGTATATCGCGTTGGGCTGCTGTTGGAAACTGTATTTATTCTAAGAGAAGAGTGGAGCTGTTCGATGCGTGGTTGTGGTGTTCTTACATGTTTCGGCGTCGGTGTCAGCCGATGATGGTTAGTGAGCCCCCTTGGGAGCTCTTATTCCACGCTCAAACCATAAAATTGTTGCTATAACGCTCGCATGGCCCGGCTATCGTATTCGCAATATTCCCTGCTGGCTCAGTTCGGCTTGCTCCTCTGCTCGCTTGACTAGATCAAAGAAATCCGGCTATCGTATGTTTTATTTGAAAAAGTTCATTAAATAAAGAGATGTTCATGGAATTTAAAAAAAACTTGGATTTTAAGAAATATTGCGAATTTTAAAAATGAATTTTAATAAATTCCAGGAATTATTTTTTTGTAAATTTCAAACAATGTTCATGAATTTGAAAAAAGTTGACAGATTTAAAAATATTTACACACTATAAAAGTGCACATGAATTTTCTAAATATTCATGAACTAAAAAGTGTCCATGAATTTAAAATTGTTTGAGGATTTTAAAGAATATTCATGTTTTTTAAATGTAAAAAGGTAAAATAAAAAAAGAAGGAAAAAACACACATAAGAAGATAAAAGCAAAAAAGGAAATAAAAACTATTGAAAATAGTAGAAAAAGACCGAAAATCAAGAAAAACAAAAAATTAGGAAATACCTTGTCAAAACCGACCGGCCCATCTATACCAATATAAAAAAACCCAAAGGGGCAGATCCAACTGATCTCGGCCATCGAACTAAGTCAATCCAACGATCTAGACTGCTCCAATGGCGAGCGTTAAACGTGTTTAACGTGCAATTAATATCATACCAAATATTGCACCAATCACATGATTAACACACAAATAATTGCATTCCTAATATCTACGTGTAATTAATATATTACCTAAATATTAACGTGTGTTGCACATGCGCCTCTACTAGTTACAGCTAGATGTACATTATTTTTAACCAATGGTACACATCCTCACAGACGGGTCCATATAAACCCTTACACCTTGATGGACGAGGAGGCTCCAAATCTATGAAGCTTATTCATGAATTAAGTGTGAAAAAAATAAAAAATAAATATAAAGAGAAGAAAAAACAGAAAATAAAAAATATTAAAATATTAAAAGCTGTAAAAATGGAAAAAGGAAGATTTTTGACCCGAAACTATAGAAATTTCTTTTGATATTTTTTAAAAATACAAATAAATGTGTTATGTGCAAAAAGAAGGGAAGGGAAATAAATATACAACAATAGGCCCGACTAAATGTCTAGGCGAATCGACCAGCATGAGGACAAAAAAGGAAGATAGAAAATCAGACAATACATTCTCAAAATAAAAAAAAACCTGTATGTTCCATTATGGTTAGGCGTGCGTTACTCCGAACTAGCGACACATACACTTATATGGGGGGTCCATAACAACCCCTACGACGCACCATGATGCTCAAAATATAGAGAGGTTAGTATCTTAGAAGATCTGGACTTTGTATCCAAATTTATATGTAGAAGTGGTTTGAGCTAAACAGTAAAATAAGCCATGCCACACGGAGCACTTGGTCTCAGGCTTAGGATCATCTAAAGATGGTTGCGATGTTGCTCATAGAAAAAGATAGAAACACCAGCACTGATTGAAAAATGGACAAGGATTCAGGACAAACTAAATAATCTGTGAGTGACCTATACATATGGCAATAGGAAATAAAGGTGGTGAATCATCTTCCTTACTTGCCTATCAACGGTAGCACACACACACTAGATGATCCTTGGGCCGTCATGTTGACCTCCCCCGGTCTCCTCCTCTTACAAGCTACTCCCCCCCCCCCCCCCCCCCTATGATACGTTGTAATGTATCAATATGTTTAGTTGCACTTTTTCCTGTTATATAATGAATGAACTAGTCATTATTTTGAGGACTAACTTATTGTTTGTCGCCATAAAGCCTTTTTTGCAATGTTTACGCTTTCGGGATTTTCTCAAAAAACATGGAAAAAATCAGGAAGAAATTTCAAGGAAGATAATAAAACCTCGCCATAGGGTAACCGGGGAGGCACACAAGGGGTGCGCGGACCCCTCCTAAGGTTCCAACCGCCCTTTGGTCACAACCCTTCTATATATAAGTTAGGCCTGCCCTAATTTCTTTCACATATTATTTTGTCGCCACTGCCCAAGATGTTTGTGGAACACAAGAGAAGAGTTTCTACATTGCTTCTCCAACACCCTGCTACAGGGGGAATTCACCATTGTTCTTGATGAAGATCATCTCTGAGTTACTATGCGATGAGTTGTGAGTAGTACACCTCTGGGACTACATGCTTATGGTAGTAGCTATGTAGCAGTTTCTCATATTGTGCTACATGTCTGCAGATCATATGCACAATCTATCATTATGATCATCTATGTAAATTTTTATGGTGGATGTTTTGCTATGTGATTATTAACATCATTATTCTGTTGTTATCATGGTTGTAAGATTATTTATATATGTATGTCAGATCTTTGTTCAATTAGTCCATCTTTGGCAAGTTTGGATGCAGGAAAATATTGGGAATAGTGTGCATTAGATGTTGTATATCACAATTTGTGAAGTGTTGTTAGTGATAAAAAAGGAATAAGAAATGTTCTGACGGGTTTGCGACACTTAGTACAAAAAGGGGGTTGCACGTCTATACAACTCATGATGTGCATGGTAGGTGGAATATATTCTCAATGGTATGCCATCATGCTCTATGCAATGCTATATAGCCACTAAATTCTTAGGTGTTGCGAGTGTTTGGGGCACTTAAATTCAGTATTAGCCAATTCATACAATTGATTTTTATAGTTTGGATTTGCATACATACCACCTATATGACTTTACCACAGCCATGTATATGAGTATTTGTAATTATTTGGTTTGATCAATTCAAATTCATATACTTTTATGTGCCACTATGTTGATGGTACTGTTGGAAATATGCCCTAGAGGCAATAATAAAAGCATTATTATTATATTTCCTTGTTCATGATAATTGTCTTTATTCATGCTATAATTGTGTTATCCGGAAATCGTAATACATGTGTGAATAATAGACACCAACATGTCCCTAGTAAGCCTCTAGTTGACTAGCTCGTTGATCAACAGATAGTCATGGTTTCCTAACTATGGACATTGGATGTCATTGATAACGAGATCACATCATTGGGAGAATGATGTGATGGACAAGACCCAATCCTAAACATAGCATAAGATCGTATAGTTCGTTTGCTAGAGTTTTCCAATGTCAAGTATCTTTTCCTTAGACCATGAGATCGTGTAACTCCCGGATACCGTAGGAGTGCTTTGGGTGTACCAAACGTCACAACGTAACTGGGTGACTATAAAGGTATACTACGGGTATCTCCGAAAGTGTCTGTTGGGTTGACACGGATCAAGACTGGGATTTGTCACTTCGTGTGACGGAGAGGTATCACTGGGCCCACTCGGTAATGCATCATCATTATGAGCTCAAAGCAACCAAGTGTCTGGTCACGGGATCATGCATTACGGTACGAGTAAAGTGACTTGCCGGTAACGAGATTGAACGAGGTATTGGGATACCGACGATCGAATCTCGGGCAAGTAACATACCGATTGACAAAGGGAATTGTATACGGGGTTGCTTGAATCCTCGACATCGTGGTTCATCCGATGAGATCATCGAGGAGCATGTGGGAGCCAACATGGGTATCCAGATCCCGCTGTTGGTTATTGACTGGAGAGCGATCTCGGTCATGTCTACATGTCTCCCGAACCCGTAGGGTCTACACACTTAAGGTTCGGTGACGCTAGGGTTGTAGGGATATGTATATGCAGTAACCCGAATGTTGCTCGGAGTCCCGGATGAGGTCTCAGACGTCACGAGGAGTTTCGGAATGGTCCGGAGGTAAAGAATTATATATAGGAAGTGCTATTTCGGCCATCGAGACAAGTTTCGGGGTCATCGGTATTGTACCGGGACCACCGGAAGGGTCCCGGGGGTCCACCAGGTGGGGCCACCTGCCCCGGGGGGCCACATGGGCTGTAGGGGTGTGCGCCTTGGCCTACATGGGCCAAGGGCACCAGCCCCAAGAGGCCCATGCGCCTAGGGTTTAAGAAGGGAAGAGTCCCAAAAGGGGAAGGCACCTCCTAGGTGCCTTGGGGAGGAGGGAGTTCTCCCTTGGCCGCCGCCCCCTAAGAGATTGGATCTCCTAGGGCTGCCCCCCCTTGGCCCCCCTATATATAGTGGGGAGATGGAGGACCTCTCACCCCACGCCTTTGGTGCCTCCCTCTCCCTCTCCAACACATCCTCCTCCTCCATAGTGCTTGGCGAAGCCCTGTCGGAGTACTGCAGCTCCACCACCACCACGCCGTCCTGCTGCTGCTGGAGCCATCTTCCTCAACCTCTCCTTCCTCCTTGCTGGATCAAGAAGAAGGAGACGTCACGCTGACCGTACATGTGTTGAACGCGGAGGTGCCGTCCGTTCGGCGCTAGGATCTCTGGTGATTTGGATCACGTCGAGTACGCCTTCCTCATCCCCGTTCTTTGAACGCTTCCGCGCGTGATCTACAAAGGTATGTAGATGCAATCCGATCACTCGTTGCTAGATGAACTCATAGATGGATCTTGGTGAAACCGTAGGAATTTTTTTTGTTTTCTGCAACGTTCTCCAACAGTGGCATCATGAGCTAGGTCTATGTGTAGTTCTCTTGTACGAGTAGAACACAAATTTGTTGTGGGCATTGATGTTGTCAACTTTCTTGCCGCTACTAGTCTTATCTTGCTTCAGCGGTATTGTGGGATGAAGCGGCCCGGACCAACCTTACACGTACGCTTACGTGAGACCGGTTCCACCGACTAACATGCACAAGTTGCATAAGGTGGCTGGCAGGTGTCTGTCTCTCCCACTTTAGTTGGAGAAGATTCAATGAAAAGGGTCCTTATGAAGGGTAAATAGAAGTTGACAAATCACGTTGTGGCTTTCACGTAGGTAAGAAAACGTTCTTGCTAGAACCCTATTTCATCCACGTAAAACTTGCAACAACAATTAGAGGACGTCTAACTTGTTTTTGCAGCAAGTGCTTTGTGATATGATATGGCCAAAGTTGTGATGAATGATGAATGATATATATGTGATGTATGAGATGTTCATGCTATTGTAATAGGAATCACGACTTGCATGTCGATGAGTATGACAACCGGCAAGAGCCATAGGAGTTGTCTTTATTTTTTTGTATGACCTGCGTGTCATTGAGAAACGCCATGTAAATTACTTTACTTTATTGCTAAACGTGTTAGCCGTAGTAGTAGAAGTAATAGTTGGCGAGCAACTTCATGGAGACACGATGATGGAGATCATGATGATGGAGATCATGGTGTCAAGCCGGTGACAAGATGATCATGGAGCCCCAAGATGGAGATCAAAGGAGCTATGTGATATTGGCCATATCATGTCACTATTATTATTTGATTGCATGTGATGTTTATCATGTTTTGTATCTTGTTTACTTAGAACGACGGTAGTAAATAAGATGATCCCTCATAATAATTTCAAGAAAGTGTTTCCCCTAATTGTGCACCGTTGCGACAGTACGTTGTTTCGAAGCACCACGTGATGATCGGGTGTTAGATTCTAACGTTCACATACAATAGGTGTAAGACAGATTTACACATGCAAACACTTAGGTTGACTTGACGAGCCTAGCATGTACAGACATGGCCTCGGAACACAAAAGACTGAAAGGTCGAGCATGAGTCGTATAGAAGATACGATCAATATGAAGATGTTCACCGATGTTGACTAGTCCGTCTCACGTGATGATCGGACACGGCCCAGTCAACTCGGATCATGTTATACTTAGATGACTGGAGGGATGTCTATCTAAGTGGGAGTTCATTGAATAATTTGATTAGATGAACTTAATTATCATGAACTTAGTCTAAAATCTTTACAATATGTCTTGTAGATCAAATGGCCAACGTAGTCCTCAAGTTCAACGCGTTCCTAGAGAAAACCAAGCTGAAAGACGATGGCAGCAACTACACGGACTGGGTCCGGAACCTGAGGATCATCCTCATAGCTGCCAAGAAAGATTATGTTCTACAAGCACCGCTAGGTGAAGCACCCGTCCCACAGAACCAAGACGTTATGAACGCTTGGCAGACACGTGTTGATGATTACTCCCTCGTTCAGTGCGGCATGCTTTACAGCTTAGAGCCGGGACTCCAAAAGCGTTTTGAGAGACATGGAGCATATGAGATGTTCGAAGAGCTGAAAATGGTTTTTCAAGCTCATGCCCAGGTCAAGAGATATGAAGTCTCCGACAAATTCTTCAGCTGTAAGATGGAGGAAAACAGTTCTGTCAGTGAGCACATACTCACTATGTCTGGGTTACATAACCGCTTGATTCAGCTGGGAGTTAATCTCCCGGATGACGCGGTTATTGACAGAATCCTCCAGTCGCTTCCACCGAGCTACAAGAGCTTTGTGATGAACTTCAATATGCAGGGGATGGAAAAGACCATTCCCGAATTATTTGCAATGCTGAAATCAGCAGAGGTAGAAGTTAAAAAGGAACATCAAGTGTTGATGGTGAATAAAACCACTAAGTTCAAGAAAGGCAAGGGTAAGAAGAACTTCAAGAAGGACGGCAAGGGAGTTACCGCGCCAGGTAAGCAAGCTGCCGGGAAGAAGCCAAAGAATGGACCCAATCCCGAGACTGAGTGCTTTTATTGCAAGGGAAGTGGTCACTGGAAGCGGAACTGCCCCAAGTACTTAGCGGACAAGAAGGCCGGCAAAACGAGAGGTATATGTGATATATATGTAAGTGATGTGTACCTTACCAGTATTCGTAGTAGCTCCTGGGTATTTGATACCGGTGCGGTTGCTCACATTTGTAACTCAAAACAGGAGCTGCGGAATAAGCGGAGACTGGCGAAGGACGAGGTAACAATGCGAGTCGGGAATGGTTCCAAGGTCAATGTGATCGCCGTCGGCACGCTACCTCTACATTTACCTTCGGGATTAGTTTTAAACCTTAATAATTGTTATTTAGTGCCAGCTTTGAGCATGAATATTGTATCAGGATCTCGTTTAATTCGAGATGGCTACTCATTTAAATCCGAGAATAATGGTTGTTCTATTTATATGAGAGATATGTTTTATGGTCATGCTCCGATAGTGAATGGTTTATTCTTAATGAATCTCGAGCGTAATGCTACACATGTTCATAGTGTGAGTACCAAAAGATGTAAGATTGATAATGATAGCCTCACATACTTGTGGCACTGCCGCCTTGGTCACATAGGTGTCAAACGCATGAAGAAGCTCCATGCTGATGGACTTTTAGAGTCTCTTGATTACGAATCATTTGACACGTGCGAACCATGCCTCATGGGTAAAATGACCAAGACTCCATTCTCAGGAACAATGGAGCGAGCAACCAACTTATTGGAAATCATACATACTGATGTGTGCGGTCCAATGAGTGTTGAGGCTCGCGGTGGCTATCGTTATGTTCTCACCCTCACTGATGACTTGAGTAGATATGGGTATGTCTACTTAATGAAACACAAGTCTGAAACCTTTGAAAAGTTCAAGGAATTTCAGAGTGAGGTTGAGAATCAACGTGACAAGAAAATCAAGTTTCTGCGATCAGATCATGGAGGAGAATACTTGAGTCATGAATTTGGCACACACTTAAGAAAATGTGGAATAGTTTCACAACTCACGCCGCCTGGAACACCTCAGCGTAATGGTGTGTCCGAACGTCGTAATCGCACTCTATTAGATATGGTGCGATCTATGATGTCTCTTATCGATTTACCGTTATCTTTTTGGGGCTATGCTTTAGAGACTGCCGCATTCACTTTAAATAGGGCTCCGTCGAAATCCGTTGAGATGACACCGTATGAATTATGGTTTGGGAAGAAACCTAAGCTGTCGTTTTTAAAAGTTTGGGGATGCGATGCTTATGTCAAGAAACTTCAACCTGAAAAGCTCGAACCCAAGTCGGAAAAATGCGTCTTCATAGGATACCCTAAAGAAACTATTGGGTATACCTTCTACCTCAGATCCGAAGGCAAGATCTTTGTTGCCAAGAATGGATCCTTTCTAGAGAAGGAGTTTCTCTCGAAAGAAGTAAGTGGGAGGAAAGTAGACCTTGATGAAGTATTACCTCTTGAACCGGAAAATGGCGCAACTCAAGAAAATGTTCCTGAGGTGCCTGCACCGACTAGAGAAGAAGTTAATGATAATGATTAAGATACTTCTGATCAAGCTCCTACTGAAATTCGAAGGTCCACAAGGACACGTTCCGCACCAGAGTGGTACGGCAACCCTGTCTTGGAAATCATGTTGTTAGACAACGGTGAACCTTCGAACTATGAAGAAGCGATGGCGGGCCCGGATTCCGACAAATGGCTAGAAGCCATGAAATCCGAGATAGGATCCATGTATGAAAATGAAGTATGGACTTTGGCTGACTTGCCCGTTGAGCGGCGAGCCATAGAAAATAAATGGATCTTTAAGAAGAAGACAGACGCGGATGGTAATGTGACCATCTATAAAGCTCGGCTTGTCGCTAAGGGTTATCGACAAGTTCAAGGGGTTGACTACGATGAGACTTTCTCACCGGTAGCGAAGGTAAAGTCCGTCCGAATCATGTTAGCAATTGCCGCATTCTATGATTATGAGATATGGCAAATGGACGTCAAAACGACATTCCTTAATGGTTTCCTTAAGGAAGAATTGTATATGATGCAGTCGGAAGGTTTTGTCGATCCTAAGAATGCTAACAAGGTGTGCAAGCTCCAACGCTCGATTTATGGGCTGGTGCAAGCATCTCGGAGTTGGAACATTCGCTTTGATGAGATAATCAAAGCATTTGGGTTTACACAGACTTATGGAGAAGCCTGCGTTTACAAGAAAGTGAGTGGGAGCTCTGTAGCATTTCTCATATTATATGTAGATGACATACTTTTGATGGGAAATGATATAGAACTCTTGGACAGCATTAAGGCCTACTTGAATAAGAGTTTTCAATGAAGGACCTTGGAGAAGCTGCTTATATATTAGGCATCAAGATCTATAGAGATAGATCGAGACGCCTCATAGGTCTTTCACAAAGCACATACCTTGATAAGATATTGAAGAAGTTCAATATGGATCAGTCTAAGAAGGGGTTCTTACCTGTGTTACAAGGTGTGAAATTGAGCTCAGCTCAATGTCCGACCACGGCAGAAGATATAGAAGAGATGAGTGTCATCCCCTATGCCTCAGCTATAGGTTCTATTATGTATGCCATGCTATGTACCAGACCTGATGTAAACCTTGCCGTAAGTTTGGTAGGAAGGTACCAAAGTAATCCCGCAAAGGAACACTGGACAACGGTCAAGAATATCCTGAAGTACCTGAAAAGGACTAAGGAAATGTTTCTCGTTTATGGAGGTGACGAAGAGCTCGTCGTAAAAGGTTACGTTGATGCTAGCTTCGACACAGATCTGGATGACTCTAAGTCACAAACCGGATACGTGTATATATTGAATGGTGGGGCAGTAATCTGGTGCAGTTGCAAGCAGAGCGTCGTGGCGGGATCTACATGTGAAGCATAGTACATGGCAGCCTCGGAGGCAGCGCATGAAGCAATTTGGGTGAAGGAGTTCATCACCGACCTAGGAGTCATACCCAATGCGTCGGGGCCAATCAAACTCTTCTGTGACAACACTGAAGCTATTGCACTTGCCAAGGAGCCCAGGTTTCACAAGAAGACCAGGCACATCAAGCGTCGCTTCAACTCCATTCGTGAAAATGTTCAAGATGGAGACATAGAAATTTGTAAAGTACATACAGATCTGAATGTAGCAGATCCGTTGACTAAACCTCTCCCTAGAGCAAAACATGATCAACACCAGAATTCCATGGGTGTTCGATTCATCACAATGTAACTAGATTATTGACTCTAGTGCAAGTGGGAGACTGTTGGAAATATGCCCTAGAGGCAATAATAAAAGCATTATTATTATATTTCCTTGTTCACGATCATTGTCTTTATTCATGCTATAATTGTGTTATCCGGAAATCGTAATACATGTGTGAATAATAGACACCAACATGTCCCTAGTAAGCCTCTAGTTCACTAGCTCGTTGATCAACAGATAGTCATGGTTTCCTGACTATGGACATTGGATGTCACTGATAACGAGATCACATCATTGGGAGAATGATGTGATGGACAAGACCCAATCCTAAACATAGCATAAGATCGTATAGTTCGTTTGCTAGAGTTTTCCAATGTCAAATATCTTTTCCTTAGACCATGAGATCGTGTAACTCCCGATACCGTAGGAGTGCTTTGGGTGTACCAAACGTCACAACGTAACTGGGTGACTATAAAGGTATACTACGGGTATCTCCGAAAGTGTCTGTTGGGTTGACACGGATCAAGACTGGGATTTGTCACTTCGTGTGACGGAGAGGTATCACTAGGCCCACTCGGTAATGCATCATCATTATGAGCTCAAAGCAACCAAGTGTCTGGTCACGGGATTATGCATTACGGTACGAGTAAAGTGACTTGCTGGTAACGAGATTGAACGAGGTATTGGGATACCGACGATCGAATCTCGGGCAAGTAACATACCGATTGACAAAGGGAATTGTATACGGGGTTGCTTGAATCCTCGACATCGTGGTTCATCCGATGAGATCATCGAGGAGCATGTGGGAGCCAACATGGGTATCCAGATCCCGCTGTTGGTTATTGACCGGAGAGCGATCTCGGTCATGTCTACATGTCTCCCGAACCCGTAGGGTCTACACACTTAAGGTTCGGTGACGCTAGGGTTGTAGGGATATGTATATGCAGTAACCCGAATGTTGTTCGGAGGCCCGGATGAGATCTCGGACATCACGAGGAGTTCTGGAATGGTCCGGAGGTAAAGAATTATATATAGGAAGTGCTATTTCGGCCATCGGGACAAGTTTCGGGGTCATCGGTATTGTACCGGGACCACCGGAAGGGTCCCGGGGGTCTACCAGGTGGGGCCACCTGCCCCGGGGGGCCACATGGGCTGTAGGGGTGTGCACCTTGGCCTACATGGGCCAAGGGCACCAGCCCCAAGAGGCCCATGCGCCTAGGGTTCAAGAAGGGAAGAGTCCCAAAAGGGGAAGGCACCTCCTAGGTGCCTTGGAGAGGAGGGAGTTCTCCCTTGGCCGCCGCCCCCCTAGGAGATTGGATCTCCTAGGGCCGGCGCCCCCCCCTTGGCCCCCCTATATATAGTGGGGAGATGGAGGACCTCTCACCCCACGCCTTTGGTGCCTCCTTCTCCCTCTCCAACACATCGTCCTCCTCCATAGTGCTTGGCGAAGCCCTGTCGGAGTACTGCAGCTCCACCACCACCACGCCGTCGTGCTGCTGCTGGAGCCATCTTCCTCAACCTCTCCTTCCTCCTTGCTGGATCAAGAAGAAGGAGACGTCACGTTGACCGTACGTGTGTTGAACGCGGAGGTGTCGTCCGTTCGGCGCTAGGATCTCCGGTGATTTGGATCACGTCGAGTACGCCTTCCTCATCCCTGTTCTTTGAACGCTTCCGCGCGTGATCTACAAAGGTATGTAGATGCAATCCGATCACTCGTTGCTAGATGAACTCATAGATGGATCTTGGTGAAACCGTAGGAATTTTTTTTGTTTTCTGCAACGTTCCCCAACAGGTACTAGTAAACCCATGAAGTCTCGATGCGGTTTTCCATATAAGAAAGCAGTCTAAAAGTTTTTTTGATGTATTTATTTATATTTATTACTATTGTGCAAAATTATATAATGTTTCTATCATTATCTACTCACGTGTTATGGGAACTAAGAAAACTAGTGTGATTGACACCCTGATGGAGTCAAATCTAGCAGATATCGGGTAGGGAGTCCCGAGCCGTAGTCTTGGAACGATGGTAACAAGGACACGGGAGTTTACCCTGGTTTGGGCCCTCTCGAAGAGGTAATACCCTACGTCCTGCTTTGACTATATTGATTTTAGGAGGGTACAGAGTACAGGTGATCTACCATAATATCATATGTGTGTGTGTATGAGTTGTCCTCTATGGCCCTCACCCCTCGATTTATATAGATACCGGGGGTGCCTAGGGTTTACATAGTTCAGTTTTACATCTAAGGGCAAACGTGGCGAAGAGGACCTCTAAATCTTGGAGTATGTGCCAAGTCTTCAGAATCTTTCATCTTGGCTCTTGTGCTCAACAAATGAGACCCACTTGGTTAATAATCTTGGGGGGGGGTCCTCAGCCCAGCCCATATGAATGAGGCCGACGTGGCTTGCACCCCCAAGCCCTGAACTGGTCTTCAAGTCGAGGACACTACTTTGTCCCTTCGAGCCGTTCTACATCTTTGGTCTTCGGTCTTGTAAGTTGGTTCACAAAGTTGTCATGCACTTTTCCGAAGTGACCAAGTCTTGATCGAAGAGTCATGTACCTCGGGCATCTGAGGAGCCCTCTCAAAGTTTTTCCAAAGCCTCTTTAACAGAAGCATTTGTCATCTAGGGGAATTATCCAGAACCGATGATCCCTATCTCCCCAAGTTGCTACCTTAACGGCGAAGCAAGTCCCCTTATTCGGACTTGTATGCTAATTTGGCCCCACTCTGATAACTTTATGGCATTTAAGAAGACTAGTGTGATTGAGAACCACACTAGAATTGTAGGGGACATACAGAAGTCTCTTCATTTGTTTTAGTGATGTTGTAGAAGGAGATTCCTTGCCATTTTCTCTTGTGGAATTATACCATGAGTCACTCACTATCGCTTGCTACAACCCCTTGTATTGAGGGTACAATGACTCTCATATGACTCGTGACCTACATCTTGTCATTTTTTCTAGTGTTCCACGAAAAAAATGTTTTATATATAGCTACCTTAGCTATCACGTTCCCTTAAACTAAGGTTGTATATTCACACTTTCCTGGCATGATATCAGTTTTGAAATTGGTCCATGAACACACATATCTTGTTAGATAAGGTTGGTTTCGACGTGGTTGGATTGTTTCAAACAGGTTTGGGAAAGCAAAAATCCATTTCTTTCAAAGAAAAACTTGATGTAAAAAAATCAAACAATCGACAAAAAAAATCATATCCTCAATACCCATGCATATCACAAATGACAATGTTTTCATACTTGGAGCACACATGCATTGATGGCTAACTAGTGACTCCCCTACCCTCCAAATAGAAATGGCCATTTGACCAAGAAACTAGTATTTGAAATGAGCAAGATGATCTACTCTAGAAACCTCTACCATATGTTGTTAAATTGTGCAGTTTAGAACATTCAACCAAAATTTGTAGATATTTCAGGATGTTACGAAGGACACATGTAAATGTTATATATAATATATTAATAAGTATAAGTAATTTTGTGGAGTAATATAGTACTTTTGTTTTGCTCAGATTTATGATGAAATATATTTTCTCAAAAATGTTAAGCATCCCTAATTAAATGTATAATAAACCATATTTTGGCAACAAAATATAATTCAAACTGAACATGACAAAGTATTTTTATATTGATAAATTTTTAAACTTTATAACAAAGACATATCTTAATATATATACAAACAACATTAAAATGTTAAATTCCGGTAGTTATACTTCAAAAGTAATATTTAAGATAATAACTTTAGCGATGTGTCAATAAAGATGACATGCATGAATAGTTATAACAAAGTAATAAAGTTTAGTATGAATTGTGATGAATCAAATAGTGTTGATTTAGGCTAATAAGACAATTAGCGGATTCTTTAGAAAATTCTTATCTAGCGTTATCCAAATGTTGTCTATTTCAAACCGTCGATGAGTCTCTTCCAAACGACCAAAGCACATGTAACTGATATTGTAAACATCCATTCATATATACCTGAATGTATCATTCATTCAATAAAGATTGCTCCATTCACATAAACTCTCTCTTTCTTTTCTTCTCACGTTATCATGCACACATTTATCTAGACATAGGTCAGGCCAAGAAGAATAAAAACATTATGGTTGATATCAATAAGAAATAATTCCAAGAACTGCAAATTGATGGAAGTAATTATCTATCATGAGCCCTCCTCGGACCATGCACCCATCTTGCTCCGGTGCTTGGTTGAGGAGGCACGTGTGGACGTCGGCAGGAAGGGCCGCCATTACGAGGTGATGTGGGAGCATGATACCGCGCTCCCTGAGGTAATTATGGACGCTTGGAGGGCGGCCGGCAGCATGTCAAATCTGGGCGATGTCGCTTCAGCCCTTCACACTGAAGGAAATATGCCCTAGAGGCAATAATAAAGTTATTATTTATTTCCTTATATCATGATAAAAGTTTATTATTCATGCTAGAATTGTATTAACCGGAAACATAGTACATGTGTGAATACATAGACAAACAGAGTGTCACTAGTATGCCTCTACTTGACTAGCTCGTTATCTCGGGCAAGTAACATACCGATGACAAAGGGAACAACGTATGTTGTTATGCGGTCTGACCGATAAAGATCTTCGAAGAATATGTAGGAGCCAATATGGGCATCCAGGTCCCGCTATTGGTTATTGACCGGAGACGTGTCTCGGTCATGTCTACATTGTTCTCAAACCCGTAGGGTCCGCACGCTTAAGGTTTCGATGACAATTATATTATGAGTTTATGAGTTTTGATGTACCGAAGGAGTTCGGAGTTCCGGATGAGATCGGGGACATGACGAGGAGTCTCGAAATGGTCGAGACGTAAAAATCGATATATTGGACGACTATATTCGGACATCGAAAAGGTTCCGAGTGATTCGGGTATTTTTTGGAGTACCGGGGAGTTACGGGAATACGGGGAAGAGCATTGGCCCTTAATGGGCTTTAGTGGGAAGGAGTCAGGAGGTGGCGCGCGCCCCTCCCAAGCCCAGTCCGAATTGGACAAGGGGTTTGGGGCGCGCCCCCCCTCCCTTCCTTCTCCACTTCCCTCCTTTCCCCCCTTCTCCTAGTTGGACTAGGAAAGAAGGAGTCCTACTCCCAGTGGGAGTAGGACTCCCCTTGGCGCGCCCTCCTCCTAGGGCCGGCCTCCTCCTCCCTTGCTCCTTTATATACGGGGGCAGGAGGGCACCCTAGAGACACAAGTTGATCCACGTGATCATATTTTTAGCCGTGTGCGGTGCCCCCTTCCACCATAGTCCTCGATAATATTGTAGCGGTGCTTAGGTGAAGCCCTGCAACGGTAGTATATCAAGATCGTCACCACGCCGTCGTGCTGACAGAACTCTTCCCCGACACTTTGCTGGATCAGAGTCCGGGGATCGTCATCGAGCCGAACGTGTGCTAGAACTCGGAGGTGCCGTAGTTTCGGTGCTTGATCGGTCGGGCCGTGGAGACGTACGACTACATCAACCAAGTTAACGCTTCCGTTGTCGATCTACAAGGGTACGTAGATCACACTCTCCCCCTCTCGTTGCTATGCATCACCATGATCTTGCGTGTGCGTAGGGAATTTTTTGAAATTACTATGTTCCCCAACAGTGGCATCCGAGCCTAGGTTTTATGTGTTGATGTTATATGCACAAGTAGAACACAAGTGAGTTGTGGGCGATATAAGTCATACTGCTTACCAGCATGTCATACTTTGGTTCGGCGGTATTGTTGGACGAAGCGGCCCAGACCGACATTACGCGTACGCTTACGCGAGACTGGTTCTCCCGACGTGCTTTGCACAAAGGTGGCTTGCGGGTGACAGTTTCTCCAACTTTAGTTGAACCGAGTGTGGCTACGCCCGGTCCTTGTGAAGGTTAATACAGCACCAACTTGACAAATTATCGTTGTGGTTTTGATGCGTAGGTAAGATTGGTTCTTGCTTAAGCCCGTAGCAGCCACGTAAAACTTGCAACAACAAAGTAGAGGACGTCTAACTTGTTTTTGCAGGGCATGTTGTGATGTGATATGGTCAAGACATGATGCTAAATTTTATTGTATGAGATGATCATGTTTTGTAACCGAGTTATCGGCAACTGGCAGGAGCCATATGGTTGTCGCTTTATTGTACGCAATGCAATCGCGCTGTAATGCTTTACTTTATCACTAAGCGATAGCGATAGTCGTGGAAGCATAAGATTGGCGAGACGACAACGATGCTACGATGGAGATCAAGGTGTCGCGCCGGTGACGATGGTGATCATGACGGTGCTTCGGAGATGGAGATCACAAGCACAAGATGATGATGGCCATATCATATCACTTATATTGATTGCATGTGATGTTTATCTTTTATGCATATTATCTTGCTTTGATTGACGGTAGCATTATAAGATGATCTCTCACTAAATTATCAAGAAGTATTCTCCCTGAGTATGCACCATTGCGAAAGTTCTTCGTGCTGAGACACCACGTGATGATCGGGTGTGATAGGCTCTACGTTCAAATACAACGGGTGCAAAACAGTTGCACACGCGGAATACTCAGGTTATACTTGACGAGCCAAGCATATACAGATATGGCCTCGGAACACGGAGACCGAAAGGTCGAGCGTGAATCATATAGTAGATATGATCAACATAGTGATGTTCACCAATGAAACTACTCCATCTCACGTGATGATCGGACATGGTTTAGTTGATTTGGATCACGTGATCACTTAGAGGATTAGAGGGATGTCTATCTAAGTGGGAGTTCTTAAGTAATATGATTAATTAAACTTAAATTTATCATGAACTTAGTCCTGGTAGTATTTTGCAAATCATGTTGTAGATCAATAGCTCGCATTGTTGCTTCCCTGTGTTTATTTTTGATATGTTCCTAGAGAAAATTGTGTTGAAAGATGTTAGTAGCAATGATACGGATTGGATCCACGATCTGAGGTTTATCCTCATTACTGCACAGAAGAATTATGTCCTTGATGCACTGCTAGGTGGCAGACCTATTGCAGGAGCAGATTCAGACGTTATGAACGTTTGGCTAGCTCAATATGATGACTACTTAATAGTTTAGTGCACCATGCTTAACGGCTTAGAATCGGGACTTCAAAAGACGTTTTGAACGTCATGGACCATATGAGATGTTCCAGGAGTTGAAGTTAATATTTCAAGCAAATACCCGAGTTGAGAGATATAAAGTCTCCAACAAGTTCTATAGCCAAAAGATGGAGGAGAATCGCTCAACTAGTGAGCATGTGCTCAGATTGTCTGGGTACTACAATCGCTTGAATCAAGTGAGAGTTAATCTTCCAGATAAGATAGTGATTGACAGAATTCTCTAGTCACCATCACCAAGTTAGTAGAACTTCGTGATGAACTATAGTATGCAAGGGATGACGAAAACGACTCCCGAGCTTTTCATGATGATGAAATCGATGAAGGTAGAAATCAAGAAAGAGCATCAAGTGTTGATGGTAGACAAGACCACTAGTTTCAATAAAAGGGCAAAGGGAAGAAGGGGAACTTCAAGAAGAACAGCAAGCAAGTTGCTGCTCAAGTGAAGAAGCCCAAGTCTGGTCCTAAGCCTGAGACTAAGTGCTACTACTGCAAAGGGACTGGTCACTGGAAGCGGAACTGCCCCAAGTATTTGGCGGATAAGAAGGATGGCAAAGTGAACAAAGGTATATTTGATATACAGATTATTAATGTGTATTTTACTAGTGTTCGTAGCAACCCCTCGGTATTTGATACTGGTTCAGTTGCTAAGAGTAGTAACTCGAAACGGGAGTTGCAGAATGAACAGAAACTAGTTAAGGGTGAAGTGACGATGTGTGTTGGAAGTGGTTCCAAGATTGATATGATCATCATCGCACACTCCCTATACTTTTGGGATTAGTGTTGAACCTAAATAAGTGTTATTTGGTGTTTGCGTTGAGCATGAATATGATTTGATCATGTTTATTGTAATACGGTTATTCATTTAAGTAAGAGAATAAATTGTTGTTCTGTTTACATGAATAAAACCTTATATGGTTACACACCCAATGAAAATAGTTCGTTGGATCTCGATTGTAGTGATACACATAATCATAATATTGAAACCAAAAGATGCAAAGTTAATAATGATAGTGCAACTTATTTGTAGCACTGTCGTTTAGGTCATATTGGTGTAAAAGCGCATGAAGAAACTCCATGCTGATGGGATTTTGGAATCACTTGATGCTTGCGAACCATGCCTCATGGGCAAGATGACTAAGACTCCGTTCTCCGGAGCGAGCAACTGACTTATTGGAAATAATACATACTGATGTATGCGGTCCGATGAGTGTTAAGGCTCACGGCAAGTATCGTTATTTTCTGAACTTCACAGATGATTTGAGCAGATATGGGTATATCTACTTGATGAAACATAAGTCTGAAACATTTGAAAAGTTCAAAGAATTTCAGAGTGAAGTGGAAAATCATCGTGACAAGAAAATAAAGTTTCTACGATCTGATCGCGGAGACAAATATTTGAGTTATGAGTTTGGTCTTCAATTAAAACAATGTGGAATAGTTTCACAAACTCATGCCACATGGAACACCACAGCATAATGGTGTGTCTGAACGTCATAACCGTACTTTATTGGATATAGTGCAATCTATGTTGTCTCTTACCGATCTACCACTATCGTTTTGGGGTTATGCATTAGAGACAACTGCATTCACGTTAGAAGGGCACCATCTAAATCTGTTGAGACGACACCGTATGAACTGCGGTTTGGCAAGAAACCAAAGTTGTCGTTTCTTAAAGTTTGGGGTTGCAATGCTTATGTGAAAAAGTTTCATCCTGATAAGCTCAAACCCAAATCGGAAAAGTGTGTCTTCATAGGATACCCAAAAAGTTACTGTTGTGTACACCTTCTATCACAGATCCAAAGGCAAGACATTCGTTGCTAAGAATGGATCCTTTCTAGAGAAGGAGGTTCTCTTGAAAGAAGTGAGTGGGAGGAAAGTAGAACTTGATAAGGTAATTGTACCTTCTCCCTTATTGGAAAGTAGTTCATCACAGAAATCTGTTCCTGTGACTACTACACCAATTAGTGAGGAAGCTAATGATGATGATCATGTAACTTCACATCAAGTTACTACCGAATCTCGTAGGTAAACCAGAGTGAGATCCGCACCAGAGTGGTACGGTAATCCTGTTCTGGAGGTCATGCTACTTGACCATGACAAACCTACGAACTATGAAGAAGCGATGGTGAGCCCAGATTCCGCAAAAATGGCTTGAGGCCATGAAATCTGAGATGGGATCCATGTATGAGAACAAAGTATGGACTTTGATTGACTTGCCCGATGATCGGCAAGCAATTGAGAATAAATGGATCTTCAAGAGGAAGACGGACGCTGATAGTAGTGTTACTATCTACAAAGCTAGAATTGTCGCAAAAGGTTTTCGACAAGTTCAAGGTGTTGACTACGATGAGAGTATCTCACTCGTATCTATGCTTAAGTCTGTCCGAATCATGTTAGCAATTGCCGCATTTTATGAAATCTGGCAAATGGATAAACAAAAGCATTCCTTAATGGATTTATTAAAGAAGAGTTGTATGTGATGCAACAAGAAGGTTTTGTCAATCCTAAAGGTGCTAACAAAATATGCAAGCTCCAGCGATCCATTTATGGACTGGTGCAAGCATCTCGGAGTTGGAATATACGCTTTGATAAGTTGATCAAAGCATATAGTTTTATACAGACTTGCGGTGAAGCCTGTATTTACTAGAAAGTGAGTGGGAGCACTACATCATTTCTGATAAGTATATGTGAGTGACATATTGTTGATCGGAGATAATGTAGAATTATTCTGCAAAGCATAAAGGAGTGTTTGAAAGGAGTTCTTCAAAGAAAGACCTCGGTGAAGCTGCTTACGTATTGAGCATCAAGATCTATAGAGATAGATCACGACACTTGATAAGTTTTTTTCAATAAGTACAAACCTTGACAAGATTTTGAAGTGGTTCAAAATGGAGCAGTCAAAGAAAGAGTTCTTGCCTGTGTTACAAGGTGTGAAATTGAGTAAGACTCAAAACCCGACCACGACAGAAGATAGAAAGAGAATGAAAGTCATTCCCTATGCCTCAACCATAGGTTCTATAAAGTATGCCATGCTATGTACCAGATCTATTGTATACCCTACACTGATTTTGGCAAGGTAGTACAATAGTGATATAGGAGTAGATCATTGGACAACGGTCAAAATTATCCTTAGTGGAATAAGGATATGTTTCTCGATTATGGAGGTGACAAAAAGGTTCGTCATAAAGGGTTACGTCGATGCAAGTTTTGACACTAATCCAGATGACTCTAAGTCTCAATCTGGATACATATTGAAAGTGGGAGCAATTAGCTAGAGTAGCTCTGTGCAGAGCATTGTTGACATAGAAATTTGCAAAATACATACGGATCTGAATGTGGCAGACCCGTTGACTAAACTTCTCTCACAAGCAAAACATGATCACACCTTAGTACTCTTTGGGTGTCAATCGCATAGCGATGTGAACTAGATTACTGAATAACCCTTTGGGTGTTGGTCGCATGAAGATGTGAACTAATCACATAAAGATGTGAACTATTAGTGTTAAATCACATGGTGATGTAAACTAGATTATTGACTCTAGTGCAAGTGGGAGACTGAAGGAAATATGCCCTAGAGGCAATAATAAAGTTATTATTTATTTCCTTATATCATGATAAAAGTTTATTATTCATGCTAGAATTGTATTAACCGGAAACATAGTACATGTGTGAATACATAGACAAACAGAGTGTCACTAGTATGCATCTACTTGACTAGCTCGTTATCAAAGATGGTTATGTTTCCTAACCATGGACAAAGAGTTGTCATTTGATTAACGAGATCACATCATTAGTTGAATAATCTGATTGACATGACCCATTCCATTAGCTTAGCACCCGGTCGTTTAGTATGTTGCTATTGCTTTCTTCATGACTTATACATGTTCCTATAACTATGAGATTATGCAACTCCCGTTTGCCGGAGGAACACTTTGTGTGCTACCAAACGTCACAACGTAACTGGGTGATTATAAAGGAGCTCTACAGGTGTCTCCAAAGGTACATGTTGGGTTGGCGTATTTCGAGATTAGGATTTGTCACTCCGATTGTCGGAGAGGTATCTCTGGGCCCTCTCGGTAATGCACATCACTGAAGTCTAGCAAGCATTGCAACTAATGAGTTAGTTGCGAGATGATGTATTACAGAACGAGTAAAGAGACTTGCCGGTAACGAGATTGAACTAGGTATTGGATACCGATGATCGAATCTCAGGCAAGTAACATACGGATGACAAAGGGAACAACGTATGTTGTTATGCGGTCTGACCGATAAAGATCTTCGAAGAATATGTAGGAGCCAATATGGGCATCCAGGTCCCGCTATTGGTTATTGACCGGAGATGTGTCTCGGTCATGTCTACATTATTCTCGAACCCGTAGGGTCCGCACGCTTAAGGTTTCGATGACAGTTATATTATGAGTTTATGAGTTTTGATGTACCGAAGGAGTTCAGTGTCCCGGATGAGATCGGGGACATGACGAGGAGTCTCGAAATGGCCGAGACGTAAAAATCGATATATTGGACGACTATATTCGGACATCGGAAAGGTTCCGAGTGATTCGGGTATTTTTCGGAGTACCGGGGAGTTACGGGAATACGGGGAAGAGTATTGGGCCTTAATGGGCTTTAGTGGGAAGGAGCCAGGAGGTGGCGCGCGCCCCTCCCAAGCCCAGTCCGAATTGGACAAGGGGTTTGGGGCACGACCCCCCTCCCTTCCTTCTCCACTTCCCTCCTTTCCCCCCTTCTCCTAGTTGGACTAGGAAAGAAGGAGTCCTACTCCCGGTGAGAGTAGGACTCCCCTTGGCGCGCCCTCCTCCTAGGGCCGGCCTCCTCCTCCCTTGCTCCTTTATATACGGGGGCAGGGGGCACCCTAGAGACACAAGTTGATCCACGCGATCATATTCTTAGCCATGTGCGGTGCCCCCTTCCATCATAGTCCTCGATAATATTGTAGCGGTGCTTAGGCGAAGCCCTGCGACGGTAGTACATCAAGATCGTCACCACGCCGTCACGCTGACGGAACTCTTCCCCGACACTTTGCTGGATCGGAGTCCGGGGATCTTCATCGAGCTGAACGTGTGCTAGAACTCGGAGGTGCCGTAGTTTTGGTGCTTGATCGGTCGGGCCGTGGAGACGTACGACTACATCAACCAAGTTAACGCTTCCGTTGTCGATCTACAAGGGTACGTAGATCACACTCTTCCCCTCTCGTTGCTATGCATCACCATGATCTTGCGTGTGCGTAGGAATTTTTTTGAAATTACTACGTTCCCCAACACACACACTTATGCATACCTTGCAATCTTGGAGCAAGAAAAAGTTTGGTAATGTGGTCATGGACATTAATAAGTCTCGTACTCGTCTTGAAGAGCTAATGGCTATGAATGCAGATCAGAGAACTATCAGGGAGGCCACAGATCGCATGAATGAACTTCTGTACAGGGAGGAGATGCTTTGGATGCAGAGATCCAGAATAGATTGGTTGAGGGAGGGAGACCGTAACACAAAATTCTTTCATAGGAAGGCTGTTTGGAGAGCACGGAAAAATCGGATTAAATCATTGGTTGATGAACAGGGAGTGACACATACGGACAACAGAGTTTTGGCGGACATGGCCACCACTTATTTCAAAAATTTGTTCACTGCTGACCCTACTTTGTGTGCTGATCCAGTCACTAACCTTATACATGCACGTGTTACAGATATAATGAATGACAGCTTGTGCGCAGAATTTACAGAGAAAGAAATTTCAGATGCATTATTTCATATTGGTCCCCTCAAGGCACCAGGACCGGACGGTCTTCCGGCACAGGTCTTCCGGCGGAATTGGGCAGTTATGAAACCACAGGTGGTTGCAGGTGTGTTGGAATTTTTTAGGACTGGGCATATGCCTGAGGGGGTCAATGACACAGCCATTGTCCTGATTCCAAAGGTGGATAGACCGGTAAAATTAATAGACTTTAGACCAATCATCTTATGCAACATCATTTACAAGGTAGTGGCAAAGTGTTTGGTCAACAGGTTACGACCTATCCTGGAGGAGATCATTTCGCCAGAGCAGAGTGCTTTTGTTCCAGGTAGACTGATTACTGATAATGTTCTTATTGCTTTTGAGTGCATTCACCACATCCAGCAAGAGAAGGATCCATCAAGGAGTTTTTGCGCATATAAACTGGACCTCTCAAAGGCTTATGACAGGGTAGACTGGAGTTTCTTGAAGCAAACGATGCAAAAGATGGGTTTCGCTCACCGATGGGTTGACTGGATAATGTCTTGTGTCACCTCAGTGAGATATTCTGTAACATTTAATGGAACCCTCTTGGATTCGTTCGCACCGTCGCGTAGGCTTCGGCAAGGTGACCCCCTATCCCCGTTTTTGTTCCTGCTTGTGGCTGATGGCTTGTCTGCTTTGTTGAAGGATGGAGAGGCTCAAGGAAAATTTACTCCCATTAAAGTTTGTCGGCGCGCGCCTGGGATCTCACATCTACTTTTTGCTGATGATACATTGTTGTTCTTTAAAGCGGATGAGGGGCAAGCCAGGGAGGTGAAGAAAATTATAAATACTTATGAAACTGCTACTGGACAGCTCATAAATCCCACAAAGTGCAGCATTTTGTTTGGTAATTCTTGTTTGGCAGCTGACCAGGAACGTGTCCGCACATCGTTGCAGGTTCAAATGTCCACTTTTGAGGAAAAATATTTAGGCTTACCAACACCGGAAGGACGGATGTCAAAAGGTAAATTTTAGAATTTACAGGCCCGCCTCACAAAACGCATTATCGCGTGGGGTGATACGCTGTCCCTAGCAGGGAAGGAAACAATGATCAAGGCAGTTGCCCAGGCTATTCCGACGTACATGATGGGAGTGTTTAAACTGCCTATGTCGGTGTGTGATGACTTAAACAGAATGGTTCGCAATTTTTGGTGGGGCGCTTCAGATGGAAAGAGGAAAACTCATTGGATATCTTGGCCGCGTATCTTGGCACATAAAATGAGAGGAGGATTCGGATTCAGAGATTTCAGAGTCTTCAACCAGGCGCTGCTTGCTCGGCAAGCGTGGCGTCTTCTTACTAATCCTAATAGTCTTTGTGCGCAGGTCCTCAAAGCTCGCTACTATCCAGAGGGACGCCTCGAGGATACAGTATTTTCTGGGAATGCCTCGTCAACTTGGCAGGCTATCCAGTATGGGCTTGAGCTCCTCAAGAAGGGGCTGGTGTGGCGCGTGGGAAATGGCCAGAGCATCCGTATCTGGCGTGATCGATGGCTACCTCGAGCTCCATCGGGCGTTCTGATTTCCGCCCAAGGTACCTGCCGGCTTCGCCGAGTGGCCGAGTTACTCGACGAGCGCGGCGCATGGCGTATGGACCTACTCCACCGGCACTTCCTTCCGGCTGATGTCAATGTTATCAGGAATATACGGACGTCTCCACGCCTCGCCGATGATATCCTTGCATGGGCTCCTGAGAAGAACGGTATATTCACTGTTCGGTCTGCGTACCGCTTCGCGATGGACGAGCACGAGCGTCCTTCCGCGAGCGCATCTAGCAGGGCACCGGATGGTCGGTGCGCCATCTGGAAGAACATATGAGGGTGCCCTGCCCCCCCCCAAAGGTACGTGTGTTTGCATGGCGGCTTGTGACAAATTCTCTTGCAACATGGGTGAATAAGTTTTCCCGTCATTTGGAGACCACTGACATATGCCCCCTGTGTGGTTTGGAACGCGAGGATGGGTTCCACGCGATGAGTAGGTGCCCCCGTGCGGTGGAGCTTTGGAGGGCGATGGCTAAGGATTGGAAGCTCCCGGATATAAAGTCAGTTCGGCACACAGGCCCGGAGTGGCTTTTTGATGTGCTTGAGCCCCTCTCGGACACATCCCGCATGGTGCTCTTGATGACCATGTGGCGCACGTGGCACGTCTGCAACGAGATCACCCATGATAAAATTCCTCCACCGACTGAAGCCTCTCGACGGTTCCTGCATAGCTACCTGATGTCGCTACTTTGCATTCAACAATTCCCTAAGGATGATCAGAGGAAGGGGAAAATGGTTCTGATGGACCCGGCACTAAGGACGGCGCCTTGCAGCAGCAACAACGACGCACTCGGAAACGAAAGAAACAGCGGAGCACTGTGCACGAGTACGCACAGCGGCGCACTGGGAAACAGCAGTAACAACGGTGCACTGTGCATAAGCATGAATCATGACGAGCTACACACATGCATGAACAGGGGCAAAGTAGCTTCTGTGCACAAGCATTCGTGTGTGGGCTGGCGGTCACCTGAGCCTGGGTGGCTTACTTTAAATGTCGACGGATCCTATATGGCGCATACTGGAAATGGGGGCATCGGCATGGTGCTTCGTGACAGCTTCGGTGGTATTATCTTTACCTCGTGCCGACATCTTTTCACATGTGATAATGCACTAGCTGCAGAACTTGAGGCTTGCAAAGAAGGAATTGCATTGGCGCTAAAATGGAGCTCACTCCCATTCACCATCGAAACGGATAGTGTTGAAGCTGCTACGATGATTTCCAACCCCTTGGTTGATAGATCACAGTACACTGCCCTTGTCCAGGAGATCTCTGCTATGATGAGAGGGGCAGACAGATTAAGGTTAAGGCGATAAAGAGGGAGTGTAATCTTGTTAGCCATGAACTAGCTAAGATTGGGAGGGTTGAGGTTAAGACGGCCGTCTGGTTACGGTCGGGTCTTGAGATGGTTGTAAAACTGTGTGCACTGGATCATACTGATCCGGGTTAATTAATACAGAACCCTCTCCCCCCGCAAAAAAAAAATCTATCATGAGCCATGGACATGAAAATATTCGTAAGTGGACATAACCTTGGCCCTTGCATTGTCGAACCCCAAAAATGCTCCAAAAATACTCCCAAATGGTAAAGTATGTAGCATTGCACTATATAATGCACCACTCCATCCTGATTTTAAAAATGAATATTTAATGGAGGTGGATCCATTAGCTTTATGGGACTCCCTCAAGAAAAGATATGACCAACAAAGAGCAGTAATGTTGCCGGAAGCCCAAACAGAATGCTCTCTCATACACTTCCTGGACTAAACAAACCTCATTTCAAGAAACATGATCAAAATGACAACTCTCAAACTTGTCAAGGGTCTGGATGCATGAATCGTCGTACTAATCAATGTTGTATTCCCAAGCACCTTGTGGATCTATACATGAAGTAGGAGAAAAAGACAAACAAGATCATGGAAATAAAGTTGAAGCTCATTTCTATGCTATTCAAGATAACCCTCAAGCTGGTCCTTCTCAAGGAGCTATTCAAGTATACATGCCAAAGGGCAATATCATCCTCGATGAAGACATGCTTGTGGATTACAACACAGATGTTTTTGGAGACCTTATTTAATCTCGATAAACAAGTTGATGTCATTTAGCTATTTAAGTACTACAAAAAGTTATATATTGTATAACAATAAGTAGAATAAAGTTTGTTAGACTATGTATATTGTATTATGTGAATTAGACATAATATTGTAATGAATTTATATTTAAGATTGTGATATAAATATCATGTATGTAATTTGATGAATATATGAATAGAAGTAAACTTATTCTAAAATACTCTGTGTCTATCTATAAAATTTTACGGGAACAATCCGATAGAAGAAGAGTTATGCTTAGTGGATAGTACTACCACTAAAACAATTTTAGGGGAAGCAAAATATTTCCAAACTCTTACTAAGAGAAAGACATATGTATGGACAAAACTGAAGAGGACTAAGCAATGAGGGGCACAGAAATAGAAATCCCTTGTTCATATATAGTTTTGTGTAGTTTTGTTACCTAGTGCATGGAAGATCATCAAGATATGATTGGTGGAGCATGTGATGATAATTTCATATTACTTTGTTGTAACTCGATTTTTTATATATTTCCTGGTCCTCATTTATTTTATTTGAATATGATGTACATTTAGACTAAAGTCAGGTTGTTCGAAAAAAAATCAATACCATAATAGCAAATCTAACCGATGCATTAAGGTTGTCTACTCACATTCTATGGTACCATGTCAATTTTGAATTTGGTCAATGAACACACATATATTGTTAGATCGGCTTGATCTTGATAGGAATGAGTTGTTTCGAGCTGGTTTGTCAAATGCAAAATCATTGCTTTTGAAGAGAGAATTGATGTAAAAAAATATCCTACATATGACAAATAATATAACTTGGTCAAACAACAGAAAGCTATGAATTGATGCCCTATGCAGTCAATGCGACGATGATTAAGGGTTTTGCCATGCACCACTGTCTTTTGCTAGCTAACCACATTGGATGTACTCTTGTGCAGTGATGTCGCTTGAACTACGTCGGTATTTCCCCAAAGAGGAAGGGTTGATGCAGGACAACTATGGTAGGTATTTCCCTCAGTTATGAAACCAAGGTATCAATCCAGTAGGAGAACCAAGCAACATTATGTAAACGGTACCTGCACACAAAGAATAAATACTTACAACTCGACCCTTATGAGGGGTTGTCAATGCCTCTTACGGGTAATGACATAGGAAATTGTCAAGTTGACGGGATAAACATTGTGTAGATTGGATAAAATAGATCTAGAATAAACGTGAAATAGAAGATGCAAATAAAATATGCAGCAAAGTATTTTTGGGTTTTTGGAATAATAGATCTGAAAATAAAAGCAAATAAAAATAGATCTCAAAGGCAAATAATAGATCGGAAAGCAAATATGATAAAGAATAGACCCGGGGGCGTAGATTTCACTAGTGGCTTCTCTCAAGAAATAGCACACGGTGGGTAAAAAAATTAATGTTGGGCAATTAATAGAACCTCAAATAATTATGACGATATCCAGGCAATGATCAATATATAGGCATCACGTCCAAGGTTAGTAGGCCGACTCCTGCCTGCATCTACTACTATTACTCCACACATCGACCGCTATCCAGCATGCATGTGGTGTATTAAGTTCATGGAGAAACAGAGTAATGCAATAAGAACGATGACATGATGTAGACAAGATCTATTTATGTGGGAATAGACCCCATCTTGTTATCCTTAATAGCAACAATCAATACGTGTCTTGCTTCCCCTTCTGTCACTAGGAAAGAACACCGCACGACCGAACCCATCACAAAGCACCTCTTTCCATGGCAAGAAAAATCAATCTAGTCAACCTAACTAAACCAAAGATTCAAAGAAGAAATACAAGGCTATAAATAATCATGCATATAAGAGATCAAAACTCAAATAACTTTCATGCATAAAATATATCTGATCATAAACTCAAATTTCATCGGATCCCAACAAACACACCACAAAAAAGAGTTACATGAAATAGATCTCCAAGAGACCATTGTATTGAGAATCAAAAGAGAGAGAGGAACAATACAAAATTATAGATACGTTGCTATAAAATAGATCTTGTCACTGGCACTGGACACTATGTCAATAGGTTAGTCCCAAAAAATGATATAGAGTTGCTAAAAATGATTATAAAAGATCCAAGAATGATAATATAACAGCACGGAACAATCAAAAATTATAGATACGTTGAATACGTATCATGCAGGTAGAGCTAGGTGATCGATGTGTGTTTGGGATGAGAGCAATGGTGGGATGCATGTGATGTATGTTGATTGTGTGGAGGTGGTGTAAGCAATTGTCCAAGAGTGGCAAACGGCCTGGCTCATGAGACAACCAAGTTTTATTTTCTTAATAAAAACTCATATCATGTAACATGTTGATTATGAATGAAACAATTATTTCATTTTTTTTAAATCGCCATGATGGCCATCACTCAATACCAATGCCGAATCCTATCATGAGGAACTCATTAGCTATCTCATGAGTCATGAGCCAGGTTGTCTGCAAGGAAAACAAATATGCTTGGCGCATGCTTCCCGATCAACTATAGCCATTATTCAATAGTGGCAAATGGCCTGTCTCATGGGCTCATGAGATAGCCAAAGTTCAATTTTCGCTAAAGTTGGTAGACAACCTGGTTTAATGGTTGTATGTTTTCTTTAAGCCAAAGGGAATCCCACACAAAATTCCTCTATTTTGCCTAAGATATTTCTCCCCATATATTTGGTAATATTGACAGGAAAAATAATTTGTGTGGGAGGACGAGAGTGCCAAATATTGGACACCATCCAAATAAAAAGCTAAAATATTGGTCATCACCTGAGGACTAAGGCAATGGCTTAGCCGGCGGCAGTGGTTGCGCTCGATGACAATGATGTGTGTCATGCCCTAGTTGTCCACCTCTTTCCTATCTTTCCAGCGCCCCTGGTTATGTCGCTCACTCCCTCTTATGCTTGTCATCGATCAGCTTTTGCTTGTGCTCCAATGTCACCGTGCTCTATGTGTTGCTATTGTGGATGTGTGCACCAGATGATCGTTTAGCTGTCTTACTACACTTTTGCTTTCAGATGGAGAGTTAACAGAGCCCGGAAGTTTTCTTCTTAGAAATACATGTGACTTTATTCAATGATAACAACCATTATATGTCACAATGCTTTGGATCAAAGATCCGAAAAACTAGAAAGTAAATCCTAGAACTACTAATTAGTAGTTACATTTAGATCTCTTGGATATATCTTCTCATGGTAAAAATTTTTTTGCAAAGACGAAACTATTCCAAAGCTTCAATGAAGACCCTTGCAATTAGACATGAGCAATCACATGTCACTCGTACACAACCAATAAAGGTTTTAGAGAGCCCCTTGTGTCGCACATCCAAAAATATGGGTAGCCATGACTGATGAACGATCTATATATGGTCGAGGATGGTCCCTTAGAAGTGCATATTGTCAAACCACACGATCTGCACTATGATGCCGAGGAAGGATTCCAACTACGCAAAAAAGTCAAACTAACAAAAGCACCAATCCACACTAGTAAAAACTCAAACGCAAACACCACAAGATCCGTCAAATTGGTTTTACGATGATACAAACATGAATTCCGCAAGATCTAAAACATCAGTATTGCGAAAACACAAACACGAACTTTGCAAGATCGGATTGACCATACCTAAAGAGAATACATAGCTCTGGCTCTGAGGTGTTTTCCCAGTAAAGCGTAAAGCATTGTCCGATAATGAAAAGCATAAAAGTATTATTTCCAATGACACCAGATCCATTGATTGCAGCGTTGTCTCTAAGATAGCATAACTCATTCTAGGAAGATTCTTAACAACACTACTAGGGAAAAGCCTAGCAGTAGCGCGGGCATTGACGTATTAGTAGCGTGGGTACCGTGCTACTGATAAGGCGCTACAGCTATAACTACTTAGTAGTAGCGCGTCCCATACCAACGCTACTGCTAAGTGCTTTAGCAGTAGCGTTTTCCTGTCCAGCGCTAAAGAGCGCGACTACTATATTTTCTCATATCTTTTTTTGCCGTGTATTTGTGATGTTTTTGTATAGGTTTTATACAGTATTCCAATCATATCATAAACATGCAATATGCTCATCACATCATACACATAATAGTCTCATCATATCATCCAACACAAATTATGTCGTCACATCATAATCACGATATAGCTATACAAGTTACATGACATGTCTTATCATACATAATGTAGTACTTCTTGAGGCGTCGGTTCGTATCCCTCTCTTGCATTAGCGTGAACCTATAAACTAACTACTGGTCGCTCGGAAACCGGAAACCGGTACACCTAGGCCTGACACTCCGGCCACTCGTCGTATACTCCTGGTGTAGCACTTCTTCGTCATCGATGATCTATGCACCTGCATTGTCACATGAGTCAATGATATGCAACATATATAGTTGAGCAACAGAAAGAGACAGACTTGGCAAAAATAGAAGCAACATATCATAAGCATAAATAACAAAGTTCATCATACCCAAAATGCCCTAACTAGAGTGATCTTCGCTAGTTGAGGAGGATGGTTTAATTACATCACAAATAAAGTTTCACCGTACATAACTCAAAGTTTCGTCATTCAGAAAGTATGGAATAAACGGACACATTGTCATATATAGACAATCACTCCAACATGTCGTGCCATCCATCCAAGTCAGGGAGATAGTCCCCGAGCTTAGTGAAAGGCTTCAGGTCGAGACGCTGAGCGGCTACGCGTGTTCGGACGTCTTCCCGCGACATTTGCCCTTCCTCGTAGAACATCCCCGTTTTGTCAAGGACCTCCTTCATGATGACTTGGGAAAGTTCATGCTGGATGTGATAGAACTCATCTCAAAGTCGATGATCCGGGATATCTCCTATGGTCTTTGCCCATTGCAGAATATGGGCATCGCCGGATGTAGGTGACATGCGAAGGTTCTGCTGATCCCGTCTTTTGTCCAGCATGTGGTGTAGGACATATAATCCATCACTAAGAGTATCACTCGGTTGCTGGATGCAGCAGAAGCCGGTCTTATGGCCGAAGGAGGGCCCGCCGTCCCTTTTCTTCTTGGTCTTGATCTCTCCATCCCGTACGCCTTAGAAAGATAACACTGTCGAGAACAGACTTGATGTGTATGTAATCCTTTTTGTTCATGTTCTTCAATGAGTCCAAGTAATGAGCGTGGGAGTGTCGGGGGTAAAAGATGATGAGGATGGCGCGCCCGCTGCTGCACAAAATAAGTACACCTCTAATTAATTAGCCTCCACTGTGCAAATGAATGATTGAAATCGAAGGAGGGATATCTGTGCGGATGACTTATAGGGGATGATAAGGCACGAGAATCGTCTCCTTGTCCTTATTGGCGACCATGGAATCGACAATGTAGTCCCTTGCGTATTCATGGTGCTTTGCGCAGACTGCCAAGAAGCCCTCATGCATGAAGTACCACTGGTACAGCGACGTCCTAAACAAACGATTTTTAACCCCTTTCCGCGATGACATTTGGAACCGTCGCCAAGTGAGTGTGTGGGATAGGGTGTCCTTCCCACACGACCCAGAAATCATCGGGGACAGGCCCTCCTGGGACCCAGGCTGGGGCCGTGTGCGATTGGGGGAGGCATCGAAACCCAATCATTTCCGTAGGTATGTACAACCCACACGGCAATCCGAGAAAATCATTTCTGTAGGTATGTACATCCCACATGGTGAATCCCAGAAAATCATTTTCGTAGGTATGTACATCCCACATGGTGAATCCCAGAAAATCATTTCCATAGGTATGTACATCCCACACGGTAATCCTAGAAAAACATTTCCGTAGGTATGTATATGACACACAGTTCTTTGTGTGGAAACGTTTGTGCAAGGTGGCCTAACGCAAATAGTTCGCTGTCGGAATCCGTGTGTGATTGTTAGTTGATCGAACACGCCTACTTTCTAGAAACCGTGCGGGTTGTTTGAGTTCACCGCCCACGGTGTTGTCTGAGTAACCGTTTGCAATAGAAAACCCCAATAAGCAGGGTAATTAGCCTATTATTGGTAATCCATGTACTAATCAAATTGTTATTTCTTATAAAACACGCCAGATATTTCATATCCGTATAAAAGCAACCAGGATTTCATAATCGAATTACATCAGATAGCTTCGGCACTCGGTTACGCCATTACACAATAGCACCAAGTTTCACATGCAGCATCAAAAACCTTTGGAAAGTAGCATAATACACGGTAAATAGACAGATGAATCTCACCTGGGAAACTATTGAAGTGGAAGGAAAATATTGAGCTTTCAGTGATGTTGAATGTCCTTATAACTTTAGGCCAGTGGCTATGGATAATTGCCCGCCCAACCTTCGTCCTCTTCAGCAAGACTTCAATATTGTACCATGGGTGTTGAATGAATACCTTCCTCGCCTCTTGACCATGCAGGTGGTTTGAGAGGTAATCATCAGTGAACTGCTTTGAAAAGTACTGAAAACAAAGCTATGCATAAATCGTTGTTGTAAATTTTGAAATGGCGCAAGGGGTAAAAACAAGGTAAAAGAGTTGGTACCATCCTATATTTGACTGATGTCTTCTTCATTGTGCAAACAAAGATTTTGTTGTTATTCATCGCAAGTTTCTTTATCCTAACAATCTTTCTAAATTTCTTGACTTGACTGATATTCATGGACATCTCATTTCCCCATATGCAAAATGGGTCGAACAGTGAGTCTAAGCCTCTCACAGCAGGACCTACATGTGCAAGACCAAATTGTAAGAAATCTAAATATTAGAATGATTCCTGCAACTGCACAATAATGTGCTATTAGCCAAAGGACCCTGCTTGAACAAACCTTGATGGTAAACCGCAGTGTCTCCCATTGTTTCCCTGCAACACACATAAGAAAGATCTTGATCAGGTTAACTGAGAGTTGCCATACTATCAGTAGAATATGTATTAATTACATCCAAATTCAATTGGTGTCACATGCATAACAATACAAAATTGTACCCATAGCAAATGAAAATCAAATTGCAGAACTAAACCAAACAGTTAAATGGACAGCAGATCAAATGAACCAAAATAGTTAACTGAGCACGACATTGCAGAATAGAAACATGTACTAGAAGATAAGACAGTTAACAAAACAAAGAATACTTGAGAACAGTACTACGAAATGTAGCAATTGTTGGACCAAAGTGTTAACTGAACATTACATTTCAGAGGACCAAACTGTTAACTGAACATCAGATTGCATATTAACATTACAGAGGACAAATCACTAGAAGGCACTGGCGGTGGCCTCGAGAAAACATCATGATCTATATTTTAAAGTAGACAACCGCGTGGTGGTGTTGACGGTGGCCTCGAAGACGAGGTGCTCCTCCAAGATCTGGCGGTCGACACGCATGGCAGCCATAGTGACCTCGTTCACGCGTGCGGCCGCATGCTACTCAGCTCCACGTTATATGCGTGTAAAATGGCTGTGGGCGGTGCTTAATTGGAGGAGGGGGCGGTGATTTTAGTGGAAGGTGTCGCCCCGTCAGTCGGGGCATGTGGGACAGGAAAGGAGGAGGATGGTGTGGGTGAAGTGTGGATTACCTGACCATATCGACGAGGCCGCGCATCAAGAAAAAGGGTTGGCGGCGAGGAGGTCGTGGAGCAAGAAGAAGGATCACCGGCGAGGAGGCGGCGCTGCAAGAAGAAGGGTCGCCAGCGACGAGGCGGCGCTGCAAGAAGAAGGGTCGCTGGTGAGGAGGTTGTGCTGCTAGTAAGCAACAATGAAGGTTTGAACTTGGAAAGAAAGAAGGAACAGTGGAAATGTGGCTTTTGGTAGGAGGGAGGGGTGGGGAGATAGATATTTCCATGGTGGAAAAAATCGCTCGGTGCCGCGAGAAACTGGCACGCAAGTGTGGTTCAAGTGGGGGCGGTGGACTGTAGATGACGAAGCTTCCTGCGTAAGCCAGACAAGATGATGCCCCAAGATATTTTATATCGCCTCTCACACAATTCTTTCTAGTAAACTGTTTGTGGTATATCTGATTTTTTTTCATTATGTTTTGAAAGACAGAATGGTGTTACGAAGGGAAAGGATGGTGTTTGAATTGCTAGAACATTTACGTACAGTGAACATGCAACTAGTACATGAGTGTCGTGTTTAAATTTGGGATTATTCTGGGTTCGTTTGGCATTTTTATGCATTAATTGAGTTTCTAGGCCTTTAATGTGCATAATTCAAATTTGAACTACAAGCACATGCTCCAATGCACCAAAGTTTGCTGAAAATCACATGTGCGTCTTTGGGTGAATTTATAGGCCCCATGCACGAAATGGTAATAAAATTCAAATATCTAGGCGTCATGGCTTGGCCAAAAAGATTGAGAAACTTTGTTTTTTAATTCCTGTAATTCCAAAACGTGCCTAAAAATCATGAAACTTGGCATGTTGTCATGACATGGCATCAACATGCTGCGGTAATTTCTTTGGCCGAATTAGGACAAGCTTTGGTGTAAGCTTCTTGCAAACCGGAGTTTCCCTCAAGAAGGCTCGTGGTTCCGAGAGGGAACGTGTCACCTCCGTGTGCGAAATGACATACGTACACTGTCTTCTCCCGCCTTAATTTTTTTACACAGCCAGATTAGACCAAATAGAAGTACCGTGCTAAATTTTAGAATTATTCCGGGTTCATTTAGCCTATTTTATACTTTAATTGAGTTTCTGGGCATTTAATGTGCATAATTCAAATTTGAACTACAAGCACATGCTCCAATGCACCAAAGTTGTTTGAAAAATCATATGTGTGTCCTTGGGTGAATTTCTAGGTCTCATGCAAGAGATGGAAGTGAAATTCAAACATCTGGGCGTCGTGGCTCGGACAGAAAGATCGAGAAACTTGGTTTCTAATTCCTGTAATTCCAAACACGCCTGAAAATCATGAAACTTGGCATGGTGTCATGACATGGCACAAACATGCTGCGGTATTTTTTTTGGCCGAATTGGGACAAGCTTTGGTGTAAGCTTCTTGCAAACCAGAGCTTCCCTCAAGACGGCTCGTGGTTCCAAGAAGGAACGTGTCACCTCCGTGTGCGAAACGACATACGTACACTGCCTTCTCCCGCTTAATTTTTTACACAGCTAGATTAGACCAGATAGAAGTATCGTGCTAAATTTTGGAATTATTCCGGGTTCGTTTGACCTTTTTATACATTAATTGAGTTTCTGGGCATTTAGTGTGCTTAATTCAAATTTAAACTACAAGCACAGGCTCCAGTGCACCAAAATTGTTTGAAAAATCACATGTGTGTCCTTGGGTGAATTTCTAGGTCCCATGCAAAAGATGTGAGTGAAATTCAAACATCTGGGCATCGTGGCTCGGCCGAAAAGATTGATAAACTTGGTTTTTTAATTCCTATAATTCCAAAACACGCCTGAAAATCATGAAACTTGGCATGGTCTCATGACATGGCACCAACATGCTATGGTAATTTTTCTGTCCGATTTGCGAAGGCGCACACATCAACAATCAACAAAGTAATTTTGAAACAGGTGCTGTCACATTACAAATCGGAAACACAAGTATTATTGAAACCGTGGGCGTTTGACTTACCAATTACATACGGCCACGCGTCCCCTTTTTTATTGGCTAGGAGGTGCCGTGTGTTGGGGAACGTAGCAGACTTTTAAAATTTTCTACGCATCAACAAGATCAATCTATGGAGTCATCTAGCAACGAGGGAGAGAGAAGTGCATCTACATACCCATGTAGATCTCGCGCGGAAGCGTTCAAGAGAACGGGGTTGATGGAGTCGTACTCGACGTGATCCAAATCACCGATGACCAAGTGCCGAACGGACGACACCTCCGCGTTCAATACACGTACGGTTGGGAAGACATCTCCTCCAACGCGATCCAACAAGGGGGAAGGAGAGGTTGATAAAGATCCAGCAGCACGACGGCGTGGTGGTGGAAGCAACGGTGATCTCGGCAGGGCTTCGCCAAGCATAGGGAGACGGAGGAGTGTCACCGGAGGGAGAGGGAGAGGCCAGGGGCTTGGGTGCGGCTGCCCTCCCTCCCCCCCCCACTATATATAGGGTGCCTAGGGGGGCGCCGGCCCTAGGAGATCCAATCTCCTAGGGGGGCGGCGGCCAAAGGGCGGCTTCCCCCCAAGCCAAGTGGGGGGCGCCCCACCCCTAGGGTTTCCCAACCCTAGGCGCAGGGTAGGCCCAAGGGGGGGCACACCAGCCCACTAAGGGCTGGTTCCCCACCCAATTCAGCCCATGGGGCCCTCCGGGATAGGTGGCCCCACCCGGTAGACCCTCGGGACCCTTTCGGTGGTCCCGGTACAATACCGGTAACCCCCGAAACCTTCCTGATGGCCAAAACTGGACTTCCCATATATAAATCTTTACCTCCGGACCATTCCGGAACTCCTCGTGACGTCCGGGATCTCATCCGGGACTCCGAACAACTTTTGGGTTACTGCATACTAATATCTCTACAACCCTAGCGTCACCGAACCTTAAGTGTGTAGACCCTATGGGTTCGGGAGACATGCACACATGACCGAGACGTCTCTCCGGTCAATAACCAAGAGCGGGATCTGGATACCCATGTTGGCTCCCACATGCTCCACGATGATCTCATTGGATGAACCACGATGTCGAGGATTTAATCAATCCGTATACAATTCCCTTTGTCAATCGATACGTTACTTGCCCAAGACTCGATCGTCAGTATCCCAATACCTAGTTCAATCTCGTTACCAGCAAGTCACTTTACTCGTGCCGTAATGCATGATCCCGTAATCAACCACTTGGTCACATTAAGCTCATTATGATGATGCATTACCGAGTGGGCCCAGAGATACCTCTCCGTCATACAGAGTGACAAATCCCAGTCTCGATTCGTGCCAACCCAACATATACTTTCGGAGATACCTGTAATGTACCTTTATAGTCACCCAGTTACGTTGTGACGTTTGGCACACCCAAGGCACTCCTATGGTATCCGGGAGTTGCACAATCTCATGGTCTAAGGAAATGATACTTGACATTCAGAAAAGCTACAGCAAATGAACTACACGATCTTTGAGCTAAGCTTAGGATTGGGTCTTGTCCATCACATCATTCTCCTAATGATGTGATCCCTTTATCAATGACATTCAATGTCCATAGTCAGGAAACCATGACTATCCTTTGATCAACGAGCTAGTCAACTAGAGTCTCACTAGGGACGTGTTGTGGTCTATGTATTCACACATGTATTACGATTTCTGGATAACACAATTATAGCATGAACAATAGACAATTATCATGAACAAAGAAATATAATAATAACCATTTTATTATTGCCTCTAGGGCATATTTCCAACAGTCTCCCACTTGCACTAGAGTCAATAGTCTAGTTACATTGTGATGAATCGAACACCCATGCAGTTCTGGTGTTGATCATGTTTTGCTCTACGGAGAGGTTTAGTCAACGGATCTGCCACATTCAGGTCCGTATGTACTTTACAAATCTCTATGTCTCCATTTTGAACACTTTCACGAATGGAGTTGAAGCGACGCTTGATATGCCTGGTCTTCCTTTGAAACCTGGGCTCCTTGGCAAGGGCAATAGCTCCAGTGTTGTCACAGAAGAGAGTCATAGGGCCCGACGCATTGGGTATGACTCCTAGGTCGGTAATGAACTCCTTCACCAGACTGCTTCTTGTGCTGCCTCCGAGGCTGCCATGTACTCCGCTTCACATGTAGATCCCGCCACAACGCTTTGCTTGCAACTGCACCAGCTTACTGCCCCACCATTCAAAATATACACGTATCCGGTTTGTGACTTAGAGTCATCCAGATCTGTGTCGAAGCTAGCATCGACGTAACCCTTTACGACGAGCTCTTCGTCACCTCCATACACGAGAAACATGTCCTTAGTCCTTTTCAGGTACTTCAGGATATTCTTGACCAATGTCCAGTGTTCCATGCCGGGATTACTTTGGTACCCTTCTACCAAACTTACGGCAAGGTTTACATCAGGTCTGGTACACAACATAGCATACATGATAGACCCTATGGCCGAGGCATAGGGGACGAAACTCATCTTTTCTCTATCTTCTGTCGTGGTCGGGCATTGAGCCGTGCTCAATCTCGTACCTTGCAATACAGGCAAGAACCCCTTCTTTGACTGATCCATTTTGAACTTCTTCAATATCTTGTCAAGGTACATACTCTGTGAAAGACCAATGAGGCGTCTTGATCTATCTCTATAGATCTTGATGCCTAATATATAAGCAGCTTCTCCAAGGTCCTTCATTGAAAAACACTTGTTCAAGTAGGCCTTTATGCTTTCCAAGAATTCTATATCATTTCCCATCAACAGTATGTCATCCACATACAATATGAGAAATGCTACAGAGCTCCCACTCACTTTCTTGTAAATGCAGGCTTCTCCATAAGCCTGCGTAAACCCAAACGCTTTGATCATCTCATCAAAACGAATGTTCCAACTCCGAGATGCTTGCACCAGCCCATAAATCGAGCGTTGGAGCTTGCACACCTTGTCAGCATCTTTAGGATCGACAAAACCTTCCGGCTGCATCATATACAATTCTTCCTTAAGGAAACCATTAAGGAATGCCGTTTTGACGTCCATTTGCCATATCTCATAATCATATAATGCGGCAATTGCTAACATGATTCGGACGGACTTCAGCTTCGCTACGGGTGAGAAAGTCTCATCATAGTCAACCCCTTGAACTTGTCGATAACCCTTAGCGACAAGCCGAGCTTTATAGATGGTCACATTACCATCCGCGTCTGTCTTTTTCTTAAAGATCCATTTATTTTCTATGGCTCGCCGATCATCCGGCAAGTCAGTCAAAGTCCATACTTCGTTTTCATACATGGATCCTATCTTGGATTTTATGGCTTCCAGCCATTTGTCGGAATCCGGGCCTGCCATCGCTTCTTCATAGTTCGAAGGTTCACCGTTGTCTAACAACATGATTTCCAAGACAGGGTTGTCGTACCACTCTGGTGCGGAACATGTCCTCGTGGACCTACGAAGTTCGGTAGTAACTTGATCTGAAGTTTCATGATCATCATCATTAACTTCCTCTCTAGTCGGTGCAGGCACCTCAGGAACATTTTCTTGAGCTGCGCCACTTACCGGTTCAAGAGGTAATATTTCATCAAGTTCTACTTTCCTCCCACTTATTTCTTTCGAGAGAAACTCTTTCTCTAGAAAGGACCCATTCTTAGCAACAAATATCTTGCCTTCGGATCTGAGGTAGAAGGTATACCCAATAGTTTCTTTAGGGTATCCCATGAAGACACATTTTTCCGATTTGGGTTCAAGCTTTTCAGGTTGAAGTTTCTTGACATAAGCATCGCATCCCCAAACTTTTAGAAACGACAGCTTAGGTTTTTTCCCAAACCATAATTCATACGGTGTCATCTCAACGGATTTCGACGGAGCCCTATTTAAAGTGAATGCGGCAGTCGCTAAAGCATAGCCCCAAAATGATAGCGGTAGATCGGTAAGAGACATCATAGATCGCACCATATCCAATAGAGTGCGATTACGATGTTCAGACACACCATTACATTGAGGTGTTCCAGGCGGCGTGAGTTGTGAAACTATTCAACATTTTCTTAAGTGTGTGCCAAATTCGTGACTCAAGTATTCTCCCCCATGATCTGATCGCAAGCACTTGATTTTCTTGTCACGTTGATTCTCAACCTCACTCTGAAATTCCTTGAACTTTTCAAAGGTCTCAGACTTGTGTTTCATTAAGTAGACATACCCATATCTACTCAAGTCATCAGTGAGGGTGAGAACATAACGATAGCCACCGCGAGCCTCAACACTCATTGGACCGCACACATCAGTATGTATGATTTCCAATAAGTTGGTTGCTCGCTCCATTGTTCCTGAGAATGGAGTCTTGGTCATTTTACCCATGAGGCATGGTTCGCACATGTCAAATGATTCGTAATCAAGAGACTCCAAAAGTCCATCTGCATGGAGCTTCTTCATGCGTTTGACACCTATGTGACCAAGGCGGCAGTGCCACAAGTATGTGGGACTATCATTATCAACTTTACATCTTTTGGTATTCACACTATGAATATGTGTAGCATTACGCTCGAGATTCATTAAGAATAAACCATTCACCATCAGACCATGACCATAAAACATAGCTCTCGTATAAATAGAACAACCATTATTCTCGGATTTAAATGAGTAGCCATCTCGAATTAAACGAGATCCTGATACAATGTTCATGCTCAAAGCTGGCACTAAATAACAATTATTGAGGTTTAAAACTAATCCCGTAGGTAAATGTAGAGGCAGCGTGCCGACGGTGATCACATCGACCTTGGAACCATTCCCGACGCGCATCGTCACCTCGTCCTTTGTCAGTCTCCGCTTATTCCGCAGCTCCTGCTTTGAGTTACAAATGTGAGCAACCGCACCGGTATCAAATACCCAGGAGCTACTACGAGTACTGGTAAGGTACACATCAATTACATGTATATCACATATACCTTTAGTGTTGTCGACCTTCTTGTCCGCTAAGTATTTGGGGCAGTTCCGCTTCCACTGACCACTTCCCTTGCAATAAAAACACTCAGTCTCGGGCTTGGGTCCATTCTTTGGCTTCTTCCCGGCAGCTTGCTTACCGGGCACCGCAACTCCCTTGCCGTCCATCTTGAAGTTCCTCTTACCCTTGCCTTTCTTGAACTTAGTGGTTTTATTTACCATCAACACTTGATGTTCCTTTTTGATTTCCACCTCTGCTGATTTCAGCATTGAATACACCTCAAGAATGGTCTTTTCCATCCCCTGCATATTGAAGTTCATCACAAAGCTCTTGTAGCTTGGTGGAAGCGACTGGAGGATTCTGTCAATGACCGCGTCATCCAGGAGATTAACTCCCAGCTGAGTCAAGCGGTTATGCAACCCAGACATTCTGAGTATTTGCTCTTTGACAGAACTATTTTCCTCCATCTTACAGCTGAAGAACTTGTCGGAGACTTCATATCTCTTGACCCGGGCATGAGCTTGAAAAAACATTTTCAGCTCTTCAAACATCTCATATGCTCCGTGTCTCTCAAAACGCTTTTGGAGCCCCGGTTCTAAGCTGTAAAGCATGCCGCACTGAACGAGGGAGTAATCATCAGCATGTGACTGCCAAGCGTTCATAACGTCTTGGTTCTCTGGGACAGGTGCGTCACCTAGCGGTGCTTCTAGGACATAATCTTTCTTGGCAGCTATGAGGATGATCCTCAGGTTCCGGACCCAGTCCGTATAGTTGCTGCCATCGTCTTTCAGCTTGGTTTTCTCTAGGAACGCGTTGAAGTTGAGGACAACGTGGGCCATTTGATCTACAAGACATATTGTAAAGATTTTAGACTAAGTTCATGATAATTAAGTTCATCTAATCAAATTACTCAATGAACTCCCACTCAGATAGACATCCCTCCAGTCATCTAAGTGAAACATGATCCGAGTTAACTAGGCCGTGTCCGATCATCACGTGAGACGGACTAGCCAACATCGGTGAACATCTTCATGTTGATCGTATCTTCTATATGACTCATGCTCGACCTTTCGGTCTTCCATGTTCCGAGGCCATGTCTGTACATGCTAGGCTCGTCAAGTCAACCTAAGTGTATTGCGTGTGTAAATCTGGCTTACACCCGTTGTATTCGAACGTTAGAATCTATCACACCCGATCATCACGTGGTGCTTCGAAACAACGAACCTTCGCAATGGTGCACAGTTAGGGGGAACACTCTCTTGAAATTATTACGAGGGATCATCTTATTTAAGCTACCGTCGTTCTAAGCAAATAAGATGTAAAACATGATAAACATCACATGCAATCAAATAGTGACATGATATGGCCAATATCATTTGCTCCTTTTGATCTCCATCTTCGGGGCTTCATGATCATCTTTGTCACTGGCATGACACCATGATCTCCATCATCATGATCTCCATCATCGTGTCTTTTTGAAGCTGTCGTCATCTATTACTTCTACTACTATGGCTAACGCTTTAGCAATAAAGTAAAGTAATTACATGACGTTTAGGTTGACACGCGGGTCATAAATAAATAAAGACAACTCCTATGGCTCCTGCCGGTTGTCATACTCATCGACATGCAAGTCGTGATTCCTATTAAAAGAACATGATCATCTCATACATCACATATATCATTCATCACATCCTTTGGCCATATCACATCACAAAACACTTGCTGCAAAAACAAGTTAGATGTCCTCTAATTGTTGTTGCAAGTTTTTACGTGGCTGCTATAGGTTTCTAGCAAGAATGTTTCTTACCTACGCCAAAACCACAACGTGAATTGCCAATTTCTATTTACCCTTCATAAGGACCCTGTTCATCGAATCCGATCCGACTAAAGTGGGAGAGACAGACACCCGCCAGCCACCTTATGCAACTAGTGCATGTTAGTCGGTGGAACCGGTCTCATGTAAGCGTACGTGTAAGATTGGTTCGGGCCGCTTCATCCCACGATGCCGCCGAATCAAGATAAGACTTGTAACGACAAGCAAATTGACAACATCGACACCCACAACTGCTTTGTGTTCTACTCGTGCATAGTAACTACACATAGACCTAGCTCTGATACCACTGTTGGGGAACGTAGCAGAATTTTAAAATTTTCTACTCATCACCAAGATCAATCTATTGAGTCATCTAGCAACGTGGGAGAGAGGAGTGCATCTACATACCCTTGTAGATCGCGCGCGGAAGCGTTCAAGAGAACGGGGTTGATGGAGTCGTACTCAACGTGATCCAAATCACCGATGACCAAGTGCCGAACGGACGACACCTCCGCGTTCAACACACGTACGGTTGGGAAGACGACTCCTCCAACTTGATCCAACAAGGGGGAAGGAGAGGTTGATGAAGATCTAGCAGCACGGCGGCGTGGTGGTGGAAGCAACGGTGATCTCGGCAGGGCTTCGCCAAGCGCAGGGAGACGGAGGAGTGTCACGGGAGGGAGAGGGAGAGGCCAGGGGCTTGGGTGCGGCTGCCCTCCCGCCCCCCACTATATATAGGGTGCCTAGGGGGGCGCCGGCCCTAGGAGATCCAATCTCCTAGGGGGGCGGCCAAAGGGCGGCTTCCCCCCCAAGCCAAGTGGGGGGCGCCCCACCCCTAGGGTTTCCCAACCCTAGGCGCAGGGTAGGCCCAAGGGGGGGGCGCACCAGCCCACTAAGGGCTGGTTCCCCACCCAATTCAGCCCATGGGAACCTCCGGGATAGGTGGCTCCACCCGGTGAACCCCCGGGACCCTTCCGGTGGTCCCGGTACAATATCGGTAACCCCCGAAACCTCCCCGATGGCCAAAACTGGACTTCCCATATATAAATCTTTACCTCCGGACCATTCTGGAACTCCTCGTGACGTCCGGGATCTCATCCGGGACTCCAAACAACTTTTGGGTTACTGCATACTAATATCTCTACAACCCTAGCGTCATCGAACCTTAAGTGTGTAGACCCTACGGGTTCAGGAGACATGCAGACATGACCGAGACGCCTCTTCGGTCAATAACCAAGAGCGGGATCTGGATACCCATGTTGGCTCCCACATGCTCCACGATGATCTCATCGGATGAACCATGATGTCGAGGATTTAATCAATCCGTATACAATTCCCTTTGTCAATCGGTGCGTTACTTGCCCAAGACTCGATCGTCGGTATCTCAATACCTAGTTCAATCTCGTTACCGGCAAGTCACTTTACTCGTGCCGTAATGCATGATCCCGTAATCAACCACTTGGTCACATTGAGCTCATTATGATGATGCATTACCGAGTGGGCCCAGAGATACCTCTCCGTCATACGGAGTGACAAATCCCAGTCTCGATTCGTGCCAACCCAACAAATACTTTCAGAGATACTTGTAATGTACCTTTATAGTCACCCAGTTACGTTGTGATGTTTGGCACACCCAAGGCACTCCTACAGTATCCGGGAGTTGCACAATCTCATGGTCTGAGGAAATGATACTTGACATTCAGAAAAGCTATAGCAAACGAACTACACGATCTTTGAGCTAAGCTTAGGATTGGGTCTTGTCCATCACATCATTCTCCTAATGATGTGATCCCGTTATCAATGACATTCAATGTCCATAGTCAGGAAACCATGACTATCCTTTGATCAACGATCTAGTCAACTAGAGGCTCACTAGGGAAGTGTTGTGGTCTATGTATTCACACATGTATTACGATTTCCGGATAACACAATTATAGCATGAACAATAGACAATTATAATGAACAAAGAAATATAATAATAACCATTTTATTATTGCCTCTTGGGCATATTTCCAACACCGTGCGGGGTAGTTATTTGAGTGCGGGAGGCGTGCGATCAGACCCCTGCGCGTGCTCATCGGGAGGAGGAAGAGCCTTTTGACCTGAAAGTGCTAGTTATCGACTAGAGGGGGGGTGAATAGGTGATTTTTATGAAAGTCTTCAAAACATGGGAGTTTCGAAGACAAACGATAGAAATGAACCTATAACCATGCAGTGGAAGGTAGACTACACTAGACAAGCCATAGTCAAGTATTCAATGAAGTGAGAGCATGAAGACTAATAGCAGCTAGGCAGTACGGATCAGGATGGAAGATAGTATGAAACCAATCTGAACAAAAAGTCACACAGTGAAGACAAATGGACAATGCAAACAGGCAATGACTTCACAAGGACCAACTGTAAATAAAGAGATGGGAAGGATAGAACCAGTGGCTTGTTGAAGACAATGATTTGTTGGACCAGTTCCAGTTGCTGTGACAACTGTACATCTGGTTAGGGAGGCTGAGATTTAGCTCAGAAGACTGTGTCTTCACCTTATTCCCCTTGAGCTAAGGACACCCAGTCCTCGCCCAATCACTCTGGTAAGTCTTCAAGGTAGACTTCCAAACCTGCACAGACTTCGTTCACCGGCGATCCACAATGACTCTTGGATGCTCAGAACATGACGCCTAACCGGCTGGAGGATTCACAGTCCTCAAGTGTAACAAGTCTTCAGATCACACAGACAGGAAGACTTCAGTGATGCCTAACACTCTTTGGCTCTGGGTGTTTAGAGCTTTGTCCTCGCAAGGATTTCTCTCCCAATGGTTTCGAGGTGGGTTGCTCTCAAACGACAAAAGCCGTGCACTAGCTTTGAGTAGCCACCAATTTATGGTGTAGGGGGTGGGCTATTTAGAGCCACTAGGCAACCTGACCTGATTTGTCCGAAATGACCCTGGGTCACTAAGGAACTGACATGTGTTCCAACGGTCCGATTTCAAACACACGCGACAACTTTACTTGGGCTACAAGTAAAGCTGACTCATCCAGCTCTGGATAAGATTTGCTCTCATTGTCTTCGCTCGAAGACATAGGATTTTGGTTAAGCATCACTTCAGTCACTCTGACTTTGTTCACTGGGACCCCACTTAACAGTACGGTGGTTCCTATGACTCAACAAAGAAGAAAAGGAAACAACGAAACAACTAAGTCTTCACGCTCCATAGTCTTCACGCGATGTATTCTCTTGTCATAGTCTTCAATGTGAATATCTTCACATACCACCTTTGTCTTCAATGTCTTCATACATTTTTAGGGGTCATCTCCGGTAGGTAAACCGAATCAATGAGGGACTACTACATGTGTTATCCTGCAATTCTCACAAACACATTAGTCCCTCAACTAGGTTTGTCGTCAATACTCCAAAACCAACTAGGGGTGGCACTAGATGCACTTACATGACCGCTACCCGCCACGCACCTCCCTCCCAACGTCTCCATTAGTGGCGCCCGAGCACCTGTTCTATAGCATGACTATATGTCTCACTGGACTGAGATTTAAGAGAGAAAAATGAAAATCTAAAAAGAAAGTTTTGCATGGATCTTGATGTAAGATCCGACGGACCTATATAGCATCGACTGCGACTTATAGCAAGCATGATGAATATAAGGACGATGACATTGGATAATAATTGTCTTACATATTTAGAAACATAATTTTAAAAAGCCACATGCGGCAACGCCCGAAATACACAAGGGCAAAAGAAGAAGCAAGACAACGATCTGGCTCGCTGATCTCTACTTTCTTGATGCATTGCTACAGGCCGCGGGAACTAGTATCTGTGGCGAGCGGCGACGAGCTCTTTCTTGTCCCCAAGATGCTGCTTGAGAGCATCCACGGATTCCTCCACCATCCTTCTGCGCTCGATGCGCAGCATGACATTCTCGTCCATAAGTTTCTTGATGATGACGCCGGTCCTCCTCAACAAGGCAGTGGTCTGCTCCTGCTACTCCGCACTTCCAACGATCTTCGCCCTCAGCAGGTCACTCTCGTCCTGGAGCTTCGCATTGCTCTCATTTAGTTGCCGGATGATGTCGGTAGACTGTTCAAACAAGGCTTTCAGGTCATCATGCAACCTTGCCCACCTCGAGATCTGATCCATCTGCCTAAGGACAAGGGCACGCATACACCTGTAAGAGTCGTCGCCTGCCCGCGAGACATTTTACCAAGCCGCCGCGGCGCGGGAGGACATCTTTACTGCATTCGCGACGCGGCGGGACATCTCTTCTGCTTTCGCGGCATGGCCGGACCAGTCTGCTGCATCGACGGCGTGGCGGGTCCTCCGTGCTACTTCGGCGGCGCGGCGGGACCTCTCTGCTGCTATGGCCGTGCGGTAGGACATGTTGGCTGCTTTCGCGGCGAGGCGAGACATCTCTCGTACTTCCCCTTCCAGGCTCGCCTCTCCCTAGGGGCAATCTCTCGACCCAGAACTCACGCTGGCCATGGCGGACGCAAGGGAATGATGATGAATGACTTGTTTGTTTTTGACTTTTTGTGGATGAGGAGTTGAGGAGGAATGTGCAATCATCTTGAAGTAGTAGTATTTATAACCGTGTAGTAATACGCTCCTAAGTGGTAAACTGTTTAGGTTTTGATCGGTGTGAACAGGTTTGCAATTCGGAATGTGACGGGACGTGACCTCCCTGTTCTTCTAAAAAAATTGTGACGGAACACATGCTCAAAATTTACTGACGGTTATAAGTGCGTCATGAAGGAAATATGCCCTAGAGGCAATAATAAAGTTATTATTTATTTCCTTATATCATGATAAAAGTTTATTATTCATGCTAGAATTGTATTAACCGGAAACATAATACATGTGTGAATACATAGACAAACAAAGTGTCACTAGTATGCCTCTACTTGACTATCTCGTTAATCAAAGATGGTTATGTTTCCTAACCATGGACAAAGAGTTGTTATTTGATTAATGGGATCACATCATTAGTTGAATGATCTGATTGACATGACCCATTCCATTAGCTTAGCACCCGATCGTTTAGTATGTTGCTATTGCTTTCTTCATGACTTATACATGTTCCTATGACTATGAGATTATGCAACTCCCGTTTGCCAGAGGAACACTTTGTGTGCTACCAAACGTCACAACGTAACTGGGTGATTATAAAGGAGCTCTACAGGTGTCTCCAAAGGTACATTTTGGGTTGGCGTATTTCGAGATTAGGATTTGTCACTCCGATTGTCGGAGAGGTATCTCTAGGCCCTCTCGGTAATGCACATCACTTAAGCCTTGCAAGCATTGCAACTAATGAGTTAGTTGCGGGATGATGTATTACAGAACGAGTAAAGAGACTTGCCGGTAACGAGATTGAACTAGGTATAGGATACCGACGATCGAATCTCGGGCAAGTAACATACCGATGACAAAGGGAACAACGTATGTTGTTATGCAGTCTGACCGATAAAAGATCTTCGTAGAATATGTAGGAGCCAATATGAGCATCCAGGTTCCGCTATTGGTTATTGACCGGAGACGTGTCTCGGTCATGTCTACATTGTTCTCGAACCCGTAGGGTCCGCACGCTTAAGGTTACGATGACAGTTATATTATGAGTTTATGCATTTTGATGTACCGAAGGTTGTTCGGAGTCCCGGATGTGATCACGGACATGACGAGGAGTCTCGAAATGGTCGAGACATAAAGATTGATATATTGGAAGCCTATGTTTGGATATCGGAAGTGTTCCGGGTGAAATCGGGATTTTACCGGAGTACCAGGAGGTTACCGGAACCCCCCCCGGGAGGTATATGGGCCTTAGTGGGCCTTGGTGGAAGAGAGGAGAGGTGGCCATAGATGGGTCGCGCGCCCCTCCCCCCCCCTGGTCCGAATAGGACAAGGAGAGGGGGCCGGCCCCCCTTCCTCCTCTCTCTCCTCTTTTCCCCCCTCCGCGAATCCTATTCCAATTAGGAAAGGGGGGAGTCCTACTCCCAGAAGGAGTAGGATTCCTCCTGGCACGCCTCTCCTGGCCGGCCGGCCCCCCTCCCTTGAACCTTTATATACGGAGGCAGGGGCACCCCTAGAGACACAAGTTGATCCACGTGATCATATTCTTAGCCGTGTGCGGTGCCCCCTTCCACCATAGTCCTCGATAATATTGTAGCAGTGCTTAGGCGAAGCCCTGCGACAGTAGTACATCAAGATCGTCACCACGCCGTCGTGCTGACAGAACTCTTCCCCCACACTTTGCTGGATCGGAGTCCGGGGATCGTCATCGAGCTGAACGTGTGCTAGAACTCGGAGGTGCCGTAGTTTCGGTGCTTGATAGGTCGGGCCGTGAAGATGTACGACTACATCAACCAAGTTGACGCTTCCGTTGTCGATCTACAAGGGTACGTAGATCACACTCTCCCCCTCTCGTTGCTATGCATCACCATGATCTTGCGTGTGCGTAGGAATTTTTTTGAAATTACTATGTTCCCCATCAGTGGCATCCGAGCCTAGGTTTTATATGTTGATGTTATATGCACGAGTAGAACACAAGTGAGTTGTGGGCGATATAAGTCATACTGCTTACCAGCATGTCATACTTTGGTTCGGCGGTATTGTTGGACGAAGCGGCCCGGACCGACATTACGTGTACGCTTACGCGAGACCGGTTCTCCCGACGTGCTTTGCACATAGGTGGCTTGCGGGTGACAGTTTCTCCAACTTTAGTTGAACCGAGTGTGGCTACGCCCGGTCCTTGTGAAGGTTAAAACAACACTAACTTGACAAACTATCGTTGTGGTTTTGATGCGTAGGTAAGATTGGTTCTTGCTTAAGCCCGTAGCAGCCACGTAAAACATGCAACAACAAAGTAGAGGACGTCTAACTTGTTTTTGCAGGGCATGTTGTGATGTGATATGGTCAAGACATGATGCTAAATTTTATTGTATGAGATGATCATGTTTTGTAACCGAGTTATCGGCAACTGGAAGGAGCCATATGGTTGTCGCTTTATTGTATGCAATGCAATCGCGCAGTAATGCTTTACTTTATCACTAAGCGGTAGCGATAGTCGTGGAAGCATAAGATTGGCGAGACGACAACGATGCTACGATGGAGATCAAGGTGTCGCACCGGTGACGATGGTGATCACGACGGTGCTTCGGAGATGGAGATCACAAGCACAAGATAATGATGGCCATATCATATCACTTATATTGATTGCATGTGATGTTTATCTTTTATGCATCTTATCTTGCTTTGATTGACGGTAGCATTATAAGATGATCTCTCACTAAATTATCAAGAAGTGTTCTCCCTGAGTATGCATCGTTGTGAAAGTTCTTCGTGCTGAGACACCACGTGATGATCGGGTGTGATAGGCTCTACGTTCAAATACAACGGGTGCAAAACAGTTGCACACGCGGAATACTCAGGTTATACTTGACGAGCCAAGCATATACAGATATGGCCTCGGAACACGAAGACCGAAAGGTCGAGCGTGAATCATATAGTAGATATGATCAACATAGTGATGTTCACCAATGAAACTACTCCATCTCACGTGATGATCGGACATGGTTTAGTCGACTTGGATCACGTAATCACTTAGAGGATTAGAGGGATGTCTATCTAAGTGGGAGTTTGTTAAGTAATATGATTAATTGAACCTAAATTTATCATGAACTTAGTACTTGATAGTATCTTGCTTATGTATGTTTGATTGTAGATAGATGGCCTGTGCTGTTGTTCCGTTGAGTTTTAATGCGTTCCTTGAGAAAGCAAAGTTGAAAGATGATGGTAGCAATTACACGGACTAGGTCCGTAACTTGAGGATTATCCTCATTGCTGCACAGAAGAATTACGTCCTGGAAGTACCGCTGGGTGCCAGGCCTGTTGCTGGAGCAACACCAGATGTCGTGAACGTCTGGCAGAGCAAAGCTGATGACTACTCGATAGTTCAGTGTGCCATGCTTTACGGCTTAGAACCGGGACTTCAACGACGTTTTGAACGTCATGGAGCATATGAGATGTTCTAGGAGTTGAAGTTAATATTTCAAGCAAATGCCCGGATTGAGAGATATGAAGTCTCCAATAAGTTCTATAGCTGCAAGATGGAGGAGAACAGTTCTGTCAGTGAGCATATACTCAAAATGTCTGGGTATAATAATCACTTGATTCAAATGGGAGTTAATCTTCCAGATGATTGCGTCATTGACAGAATTCTCCAATCACTGCCACCAAGCTACAAGAGCTTCGTGATGAACTATAATATGCAAGGGATGAATAAGACTATTCCCGAGCTCTTCGCAATGATGAAAGCTACGGAGGTAGAAATCAAAAAGGAGCATCAAGTGTTGATGGTCAACAAGACCACTAGTTTCAACAAAAAGGGCAAAGGGAAGAAGAAGGGGAACTTCAAGAAGAACAGCAAGCAAGTTGCTGCTCAAGAGAAGAAACCCAAGTCTGGACCTAAGCCTGAAACTGAGTGCTTCTACTGCAAGCAGACTGGTCACTGGAAGCAGAACTGCCCCAAGTATTTGGCGGATAAGAAGGATGGCAAGGTGAACAAAGGTATATGTGATATACATGTTAGTGATGTGTACCTTACTAATGCTCGCAGTAGCACCTGGGTATTTGATACTGGTTCTGTTGCTAATATTTGCAACTCGAAACAGGGACTACGAATTAAGCGAAGATTGGCTAAGGACGAGGTGACGATGCGCGTGGGAAACGGTTCCAAAGTCCATGTGATCACGGTCGGCACGCTACCTCTACATCTACCTTCGGGATTAATATTAGACCTAAATAATTGTTATTTGGTGCCAGCGTTAAGCATGAACATTATATCTGGATCTTGTTTGATGCGAGACGGTTATTCATTTAAATCAGAGAATAATGGTTGTTCTATTTATATGAGTAATATCTTTTATGGTCATGCACCCTTGAAGAGTGGTCTATTCTTATTGAATCTCGATAGTAGTAACACACATATTCATAATGTTGAAGCCAAAAGATGCAGAGTTGATAATGATAGTGCAACTTACTTGTGGCACTGCCGTTTAGGTCATATCGGTGTAAAGCGCATGAAGAAACTCCATACTGATGGACTTTTGGAACCACTTGATTATGAATCACTTGGTACTTGCGAACCGTGCCTCATGGGCAAGATGACTAAAACGCCGTTCTCCGGTACTATGGAGAGAGCAACAGATTTGTTGGAAATCATACATACAGATGTATGTGGTCCGATGAATATTGAGGCTTGTGGCGGATATCATTATTTTCTCACCTTCACAGATGACTTAAGCAGATATGGGTATATCTACTTAATGAAACATAAGTCTGAAATGTTTGAAAAGTTCAAAGAATTTCAAAGTGAAGTTGAAAATCATCATAACAAGAAAATAAAGTTTCTACGATCTGATCGTGGAGGAGAATATTTGAGTTGCGAGTTTGGTGTACATTTGAAACAATGCGGAATAGTTTCGCAACTCACGCCACCCGGAACACCACAGCGTAATGGTGTGTCCGAACATCGTAATCGTACTTTACTAAATATGTTGCGATCTATGATGTCTCTTACTGATTTACCGCTGTCGTTTTGGGGTTATGCTTTGGAGACGGCCGCATTCACGTTAAATAGGGCACCATCAAAATTTGTTGAGACGACGCCTTATGAACTATGGTTTGGCAAGAAACCAAAGTTGTCGTTTCTGAAATTTTGGGGCTGCGATGCTTATGTGAAAAAGCTTCAACCTGATAAACTCGAACCCAAATCGGAGAAATGTGTCTTCATAGGATATCCAAAGGAGACTATTGGATACACCTTCTATCACAGATCCGAAGGCAAGACTTTTGTTGCTAAGTTCGGAAACTTTCTAGAGAAGGAGTTTCTCTCGAAAGAAGTGAGTGGGAGGAAAGTAGAACTTGACGAGGTAACTGTACCTGCTCCCTTATTGGAAAGTAGTGCATAACAGAAAACTGTTTCTGTGACACCTACACCAATTAGTGAGGAAGCCAATGATAATGATCATGAAACTTCAGAACAAGATACTACTGAACCTCGTAGATCAACCAGAGTGAGATCCGCGCCAGAGTGGTACGGTAATCCAGTTCTGGAAGTCATGCTACTAGATCATGATGAACCTACGAACTATGAAGAAGCGATGGTGAGCCCAGATTCCGCAAAATGGCTTGAAGCCATGAAATCTGAGATGGGATCCATGTATGAGAACAAAGTGTGGACTTTGGTTGACTTGCCCAATGATCGGCAAGCAATTGAGAATAAATGGATCTTCAAGAAGAAGACTGACGCCGACGGTAATATTACTGTCTACAAAGCTCGACTTGTCGCAAAAGGGTTTCGGCAAGTTCAAGGGGTTGACTACGATGAGACCTTCTCACCCGTAGTGATGCTTAAGTCTGTCCGAATCATGTTAGCAATTGCCGCATTTTATGATTATGAAATTTGGTAGATGGATGTCAAAACTGCATTCCTGAATGGATTTCTGGAAGAAGAGTTGTATATGATGCAACCGGAAGGTTTTGTCGATCCAAAGGGAGCTAACAAAGTGTGCAAGCTCCAGCGATCCATTTATGGACTGGTGCAAGCCTCTCGGAGTTGGAATAAACGCTTTGATAGTGTGATCAAAGCATTTGGTTTTATACAGACTTTTGGAGAAGCCTGTATTTACAAGAAAGTGAGTGGGAGCTCTGTAGCATTTCTGATATTATATGTGGACGACATATTACTGATAGGAAATTATATAGAATTTCTGGATAGCATAAAGGGATACTTGAATAAGAGTTTTTCAATGAAAGACCTCGGTAAAGCTGCTTACATATTAGGCATAAAGATCTGTAGAGATAGATCAAGACGTTTAATTGGACTTTCACAAAGCACATACCTTGACAAGATTTTGAAGAAGTTCAAAATGGATCAAGCAAAGAAAGGGTTCTTGCCTGTGTTACAAGGTGTGAAGTTGAGTCAGACTCAATGCCCGACCACTGCAGAAGATAGAGAGAAAATGAAAGATGTTCCCTATGCTTCAGCCATAGGCTCTATCATGTATGCAATGTTGTGTACCAGACCTGATGTGTGCCTTGCTATAAGTCTAGCAGGGAGGTACCAAAGTAATCCAGGAGTGGATCACTGGACAGTGGTCAAGAACATCCTGAAGTACCTGAAAAGGACTAAGGATATGTTTCTCGTATATGGAGGTGACAAAGAGCTCATCGTAAACGGTTACGTTGATGCAAGCTTTGACACTGATCCAGACGATTCCAAATCGCAAACCGGATACGTGTTTACATTAAACAGTGGAGCTGTCAGTTGGTGCAGTTCTAAACAAAGCGTCGTGGCGGGATCTACGTGTGAAGCGGAATACATAGCTGCTTCGGAAGCAGCAAATGAAGGAGTCTGGATGAAGGAGTTCATATCCGATCTAGGTGTCATACCTAGTGCATCGGGTCCAATGAAAAAATTTTGTGACAATACTGGTGCAATTGCCTTGGCAAAGGAATCCAGATTTCACAAGAGAACCAAGCACATCAAGAGACGCTTCAATTCCATCCAGGATCTAGTCCAGGTGGGAGACATAGAGATTTGCAAGATACATACGGATCTGAATGTTGCAGACCTGTTGACTAAGCCTCTTCCACAAGCAAAACATGATCAGCACCAAGGCTCCATGGGTGTTAGAATCATTACTGTGTAATCTAGATTATTGACTCTAGTGCAAGTGGGAGACTGAAGGAAATATGCCCTAGAGGCAATAATAAAGTTATTATTTATTTCCTTATATCATGATAAAGTTTATTATTCATGCTAGAATTGTATTAACCGGAAACATAATACATGTGTGAATACATAGACAAACAGAGTGTCACTAGTATGCCTCTACTTGACTAGCTCGTTAATCAAAGATGGTTATGTTTCCTAACCATGGACAAAGAGTTGTTATTTGATTAACGGGATCACATCATTAGTTGAATGATCTGATTGACATGACCCATTCCATTAGCTTAGCACCCGATCGTTTAGTATGTTGCTATTGCTTTCTTCATGACTTATACATGTTCCTATGACTATGAGATTATGCAACTCCCGTTTGCCAGAGGAACACTTTGTGTGCTACCAAACGTCACAACATAACTGGGTGATTATAAAGGAGCTCTACAGGTGTCTCCAAAGGTACATGCTGGGTTGGCGTATTTCGAGATTAGGATTTGTCACTCCGATTGTCGGAGAGGTATCTCTGGGCCCTCTCGGTAATGCACATCACTTAAGCCTTGCAAGCATTGCAACTAATGAGTTAGCTATGGGATGATGTATTACAGAACGAGTAAAGAGACTTGCCGGTAACGAGATTAAACTAGGTATAGGATACCGATGATCGAATCTCGGGCAAGTAGCATACCGATGACAAAGGGAACAACGTATGTTGTTATGCAGTCTGGCCGATAAAAGATCTTCGTAGAATATGTAGGAGCCAATATGAGCATCCAGGTTCCTCTATTGGTTATTGACCGGAGACGTGTCTCGGTCATGTCTGCATTGTTCTCGAACCCGTAGGGTCCGCACGCTTAAGGTTACGATGACAGTTATATTATGAGTTTATGCATTTTGATGTACCGAAGGTTGTTCGGAGTCCCGGATGTGGTCACAGACATGACGAGGAGTCTCGAAATGGTCGAGACATAAAGATTGATATATTGGAAGCCTATGTTTGGATATCGGAAGTGTTCCGGGTGAAATCGGGATTTTACCGGAGTACCGGGAGGTTACCGGAACCCCCCCCCCCCGGGAGGTATATGGGCCTTAGTGGGCCTTGGTGGAAGAGAGGAGAGGTGGCCATAGATGGGCCGCGCGCCCCTCCCCCCTTGGTCCGAATAGGACAAGGAGAGGGGGCCGGCTCCCCTTCCTCCTCTCTCTCCTCTTTTCCCCCCCTCCGCGAATCCTATTCCAATTAGGAAAGGGGGGAGTCCTACTCCCAGAAGGAGTAGAACTCCTCCTGGCGCGCCTCTCCTGGCGGGCCGGCCCCCCTCCCTTGAACCTTTATATACGGAGGCAGGGGCACCCCCTAGAGACACAAGTTGATCCACGTGATCATATTCTTAGCCATGTGTGGTGTCCCCTTCCACCATAGTCCTTGATAATATTGTAGTAGTGCTTAGGCGAAGCCCTACGACAGTAGTACATCAAGATCGTCACCACGCCGTCGTGCTGACGGAACTCTTCCCCGACACTTTTCTGGATCAGAGTCCGGGGATCGTCATCGAGCTGAACGTGTGCTAGAACTCGGAGGTGTCGTAGTTTCGGTGTTTGATCGGTCGGGCCGTGAAGACGTACGACTACATCAACCAAGTTAACGCTTCCGTTGTCGATCTACAAGGGTACGTAGATCACACTCTCCCCCTCTCGTTGCTATGCATCACCATGATCTTGCGTGTGCGTAGGAATTTTTTTTGAAATTACTACGTTCCCCATCACATCACTATTCCCAAAAGACGTAACATGGGCATGTACACCTTCTCGGCCGCGTACATGGCGTTTGCACCATTGGGTGCACCGCAATAGGCAATGCCAGCACACGTCTTGTTCCAACAACCGTGCGCGCTCGTTATTACCATCGCGCATGCTTCTTTTAATTAGAATGGGTGTGCCCGTCTAGCACACACACATTCATCTATCTAACTGTTTCAGTTTGTTGTGGCTAATCGCAAACAGTTCATCCATGTGAAATGTATGCCATCAATTGCAGACACTTTGATCTGGCTTACCCGTTTCTATTTTGTTTTCTAATCGCAAACAGTTAATCCTTCCGAAGTGTATACCCTCAATCACACACACCTTGATCTGGCTGATCGTTTCTTTTGTGTTGCCCAATCATAAACAATTCGTCCGAGTGAACCGTATGTTGTATATCGCACACACCTTCATCTGGCTGCCCGTTTCTTTTGTGTTGCCTAATCACAAACAGTTCATCCGAGTGAACCGTATGATGTACATCGCACATGCCTTCATCTGGCTGCCCGTTTCTTTTGTTCCTCCTCATCGAAAACGGTTAATTGAACTGAACCGTATGCCCTAAATCACACACGCAACTAAAATCTGAACCGTGTTTGATGCATCCGCCATCGCAAAAGTTTTGCACCTTTTTTGATGGTTTTTTACACCACTGTTTGCGATTATGGCATCGCACACAGTTTCGTCGAAGGGTCACTGATCGTAGTGTCGCGTTAGTAGCATCCTGCAGTAGTGTAAGGGTCAGCGACACAGATATAAGGTATCTGCTCAATCCTGATGATGTAGTTCATGTACAAGGCATAAAGGCGGACAAACGTAAAATCCAGCTTCTTCAAGTATAACATGTCGAAGATGTAATCGAATCGAAGGAAGAACTTCTCTGCGGGGAATGTGTCAACGTACGACCTTTGCCGCGGCACGTTAACCACGTAGGGTGGGTATCCTGGATTTTTTGAGACGATGAGGCTTTTCTCTCTGCGCAACACATCATCATGAAGTCTCCTTAGATCGCCATATGTGGCCTGTACCACTGCCTTAGGTAGGATTGGTTCACCAGGGATACGCCATTTTGCCGCATCGGGGATAGGCATACAGTCTTGAACCCGAGGTTGCTGAGGCGGCTGGATCATAGAAGCAGCTTTGTTGCCTTTCCTCGGTCTCTTCCTATGTTTCTTTGCTACCGGAAGGTCGTCTATAATACGTTCAGCCTCTGGAGGCGGCAATTCAGGCACCGACTCATGATGCTCAAACCCTGAGTACTCATATTGCTGAGCCATCAATCCTCCGTCATCATAGGCACCAGTATTGAGATATTGTTGAGTGTCATCGTCATCCTCATCCTCATCTATGGCGACGTCATCAATGACTAATGGAGCCTCTTCCTCACCCCGTCCGCTATCACCCAGCACGACAGCCGATGCTAATTGGGTAGGTGGGGTGTTGATGTTCATACCTTGCTGAGGTTGTGTGGTCGTGGGTGTGCTCCCGGCCGCCTCCAGACGAAGCAGACTCTTTGGACACAACAGGACCCATCCCTTGCAATCGCCAAGTTGCCGCGGGGTCTCGTCGTCATCCACCCCTAGTACCGGAGGAGCCAAATTCTCATGGCCCGGTTTGACACTGGCCACGGAAACCTTGAAGACGTTAGGGAGGATCGACCGGCTGTGGAACAATTGTTCCTTCGGCTTCATTATTGTCGCCTTCCCCACGTCCACCTTCTGGTCGCTGATGGAGTACAATATGGTGCACGGGGTTACGTCAGCCTGCAAAGACATGTCTGTGACGTGAGACATCCGAAAGACAACAGAAACGGGTGATTATACATGTATTGAAGAGGGCCGGTGTGACAGGTACCGTGAGGGCGTCAAGCTCGGCCAAAGATGAAGCACCGTCGAGCACGTCCGAGACAGAGGACGGGCTCTATGACCAGGTGCGCAAGCCGGTGCAGGAGCTGGTGCGAGAGCCGATGTAGGAGCTGGTGCACGAGCCGATGCAGGAGCAGGTGCTGGTGCAACGCTAGTCGAGCAGCTCCTGAAGAAGTCGGCAAGGGAAAAGTCCGCTGCATTTTTATTTGGATTTTGCCTGCTCCAACTGACGACAGACGGAACCAAGGCACCACACGAATCTGCAATCGCCTGTTTTGCGGTAGCTACCGCTGTTGCGACTGTCTCAGCTGATTTCTTCTCAACCGCAATCTCAACCTTCTTGTCGATGTTTTCTTCAGTTAACCTCCATCTTTCCTTTCTCTCCTCCGTGGTCTCACGGTAGTACTTCTTCCATGTGGCGCCGTCTCCAACACTGTGCACGCGTCCATACGATGGTCGAGTGTCCACTAGGAGTCGTTTCAATATGTTCAAAGCCCGGTTGAATGGGGTGTCCCACTTGGGCCTCGCCAACGCCTGAGACGACGAGTCACTTTCGGCCGCAATCATGTGCCACTCTCTCTGCAAAAGGAACAAGGATCGTTTACAAATATGACTAAACATGCAGTTGAATTGATCAGAAACTAAAATTACCAGTAGTCTCATGAACTCCGTCATGACCGGGTCCGTCTAGAAAACCTTCTTGACTGGGTCCCAATGGTACCGGGCCCTGAGGACGTCATGCTCCCGCGGGACGGTGAACTCCGCCAAGGGGTCTGGGATGCCCAGACTTTCGCATTTTGTGTCCTCCTTGGCCCATATGGACCTCTTCCCCGCGTAACAACGGCTTCCGAGGTGGTGGCACCCCATGTTCCTCTTTTGAAGCCCCTTCATGTACTTCGACTTTTCTTTGGCAGCTTCGGCATCGCAAGCCGCCTTGAATATTTCAAACTATTCTTCCGTGATTGTCGGATTATCCTTTACAATCTTGGAGTAGGGTTCCTTTTCGTCGATGATCCTTGCTTTCACCCTTACTTTCCAAGCGGCCAACACATCGCTAAACTTGCTCATGGCGCGTTTGTTTATCTTCTTCATTTCCGGGTCTTTATCTGGATTAGTATATTTCTTTTCATCCCGGCCTGGGAATAAGAATACCTGGTGCAACTTATTTAGGAGGGAGGGCCTCATATTTTATATCTTCTTTAGTTTCTCATCGTTGATGGTGGCGGTTGCCCATACGATGCAACATATTTGATTGCCGTAGCACGATCGCGCTTCCTCGGGCTCTTTTGGCTCAAAATTGCCGTCGTCCACCTCCGTGACCACCACTCTAGTAGTGATGAGCTGGTTTAGGCGTCGTTGCCTCTTTGGTTTCGGTTCTATACCGGCTCCGTCAGTCTCGGTGCCGGTCTCCGCGCCGATCTCAGTCTCAGCACTGGTCTCGATGTCGGTCTCAGTCTCCGATGCGATAGGTGGGCCCGGCAACAACAACCGTTGATTTTCGGCAAGATTCAAAAATCCGTCTGCCGCCCGGTAGACGTCGTCGCAATCACTAGAACCCTGTCCTTCATCGTTGCTAGCCATGTTTCCTACGATTAAATCTAGTCAATTAATTCTAGACCTAATAAAATGAATAATGACATAAAAAGGCCAATGTTTTGCATGAACGTTGATTCCTTCCCGGCGCGGCAAATCTCGGGGACTCGATATGTCCTAGTTTGTACCACAAGTCATGCCGAAATTCACAGAAAATTTCGGCATGACCTTTGCTAAAAAGTGGACAAATCGAGCACCTGAAATTTGCCGGAACAGAAATGAATCAACATTCCGGCAAAACATAGGCCACTCGGCTTCATTCCCTGGAAACAACAAAAGGCCACTTGGGCACAATCGAAGCACTTCAATGAAAATATATAACATGACCACTTCAATGAAAAGATATAATCAACAATAAAAGTCTAGGAAGGGATCATCTTTAAAATAAAACTTTCCTAAATTCTTTTCCTTGAAAAATAGTGGTCTTTTCAAAAATCAAAAACCTTTGCAAAATGACCTCACTAAACACTTCTCTGCCTAGGACAGAACCTAAATTTTGTTCTAGCTATTCCTCTCTCTCTCTCTCTCACACACACACACATTATTTTCTCTAACCCTTCTCTGCCTAGGACAGAACCCAATTAAATTGCAAAGGAACTCCATTTCTGTAACCCTTCTGACCTAATGCTCTAAAATAAATTTTTTCTCTAAGCTAGCCAACCTAGATAAGCTAGCTTGTTAACCTAACGAACCTAAATAACCTAGCTATTTAACCTAGTTAGTTAACCTAGTTTACCTAGATAATTAACCTAATTAAACTAGTTAACCTAGCTAGTTCTTTGTCAAAGCCCTTGATGACCCACAAGTATAGGGGATCTATCGTAGTCCTTTCGATAAGTAAGAGTATCGAACCCAACGAGGAGCAGAAGGAAATGATAAGCAGTTTCCAGCAAGGTATTCTCTGCAAATACTGAAATAAGTGGTAACAGATAGTTTTGTGATAAGATAATTTGTAACGAGCAACAAGTAACAAAAGTAAATAAGGTGTAGCAAGGTGGCCCAATCCTTTTTGTAGCAAAGGACAAGCCTGGACAACCTCTTATAAGATGTAAAGCGCTCCCGAGGACACATGGGAATATCGTCAAGCTAGTTTTCATCACGTTCATATGATTCGCGTTCGGTACTTTGATAATTTGGTATGTGGGTGGACCGGTGCTTGGGTGCTGCCCTTACTTGGACAAGCATCACATTTATGATTAACCTCCAGTGCAAGCATCCGCAAATACAACAAAAGTATTAAGGTAAACCTAACCATAGCATGAAACATATGGATCCAAATCAGCCCCTTACGAAGCAACGCATAAACTAGGGTTTAAGCTTCTGTCACTCTAGCAACCCATCATCTACTTATTACTTCCCAATGCCTTCCTCTAGGCCCAAATAATGGTGAAGTGTCATGTAGTCGACGTTCACATAACACCACTAGAGGAGAGACAACATACATCACATCAAAATATCGAACGAATAACAAATTCACATGCTACTAATAGCAAGACTTCTCAGATGTCCTCAGGAACAAAAGTAACTACTCAAAAAGCATAAACATGTTCATAATCAGAGGGGTATTAATATGCATATAGGATCTGAACATATGATCTTCCACCAATTAAACCAACTAGCATCAACTACAAGGAGTAATTAACACTACTAGCAACCTACTAGCACCAATCCCGGATTTGGAGATAAGAATTGGATACAAGAGATGAACTAGGGTTTTGAGATGAGATGGTGCTGATGAAGATGTTGATGGAGATTGCCCTCTCCTGATGAGAGGAGCGTTGGTGATGATGTTGGCGATGATTTCCCCCTCCGGGAGGGAAGTTTCCCCGGCAGAACAGCTCCGCCAGAGCCCTAGATTGATTCCGCCAAGGTTCCGCCTCGTGGCGGTGGAGTTTCGTCCGAGAAGATGGCTTATGATTTTTTCCCATCAAAAGACTCCATATAGCAGAAGATGGTCACTGGAGGGCCACCAGGGGTCCCATGAGGTAGGGGGCGCGCCCTGGGGGGTAGGGCATGCCCCCACCCTCGTGGGTAGGGTGTGGCCCCCCTGGTGAGTTTCTTCCGCTGAGTATTTTTTATATATTTGGAAAACATCATCCGTGAAGTTTCAGGACTTTTGGAGCTGTGCAGAATAGGTCTCTAATATTTACTCCTTTTCCAGCCCAGAATCCCAGCTGTCGGCATTCTCCCTCTTTATGTAAACCTTGTAAAATAAGAGAGAATAGGCATAAGTATTGTGACATAATGTGTAATAACAGTCCATAATGCAATAAATATTGATATAAAAGCATGATGCAAAATGGACGTATCAACTCCCCAAGCTTAGACCTTGCTTATCCTCAAGCGAAAAGCCGAAATCGAAAAATATGTCCACATGTTTAGAGATAGAGGTGTCGATAAAAATAAATACGGACATGAGGGCATCATGAAAATTCTTAGAACAACAACTTATATAATTCTTGTCATATGATCTCTTATGCTAGAGTAACAATTCAATCACAATTTCAAGTATGAATCATAAACTTCATTAAAAGCTAACAAACTATAATCTCAGTCATTGGAGCAATTGCAATTTATCATAACATAGGAAAGAGTCAATGTATAAGAGCCTTTCAGCAAGTCCACATACTCAACTATCATATAGTCTTTCACAATTGCTGACACTCACACAGTACTTATGGGTATGGAGTTTTAATCGGACACAGAGAAAGATAGGGGCTTATAGCTTTGCATCCCAATGTTTTACCTCAAGGGTAATGTCAACAGTAATAGTTCATGAAAACTCACATCCAATTAGCCATATATACCAGGATCTTTCCAACATATTGTGCTTGCCAAAGGATAAAATATAAAAAGGAAGGGTGAAGATCACCATGACTCTTATGCAATGTAGGAGATAAAAGTAAAAGATAGGCCCTTCGCAAAGGGAAGCAGAGGTTGTCATGCGCTTTTATGGTTGGCTGCACAAAATCTTAATGCGAAAGAACGTCACTTTATATTGCCACTTGTGATATGGACCTTTATTATGCACTCTGTCGCTTTTATTACTTCCATATCACACGATCGTATAAAGCTTATTTTCTCCCACACTAATAAGTCATACATATTTAGAGAGCAATTTTTATTGCTTGCACCGATGACAACTTACTTGAAGGATCTTATTCAATCCATAGGTAGGTATAGTGGACTCTCATGGCAAAACTGGTTTAAGGGTATTTAGAAGCACAAGTAGTATCTCTACTTGGTGCAATGAATTTGGCTAGCATGAGGGGGAAAGGCAAGCTCATCATGTTGGAAGATCCAAGACAATATAATTCATCTCAGATGTAAGAAAACATAACCCATTATGTTGTCTTCCTTGTCCAATGTCAACTCTTTAGCATGTCATATTTTAATGAGTGCTCACAATCATAAAAGATGTCCAAGACAGTATATTTATATGTGAAGACCTCTCTTTCTTTATTACTTCCTATTAATTGCAATGATGACCAAAACTGTGTTTGTCAACCCTCAACAACTTTTATTCATCATACTCTTTCTATGTGAGCTCATTACTCTCCATAAGACTCACATGATCTCTTTGTTTCTTTTTATTTCTTTCTATTTTCTTTTATTCACTTAGGATCATGGAAAAATAAGCAAGCCCTTGACTCACACTAATCTTTATTATATAGCTCACGGACTCGATTACATAGAAGGATAATAAAGCAAAACTCATAACTAAATCATACTAAGAACTTTTATTCTACTAGATCAAGATATTACCAAAAGAATCGAACTAAGAAAAATGGTAAAGATAAAAGTGATGGTGATACGATACTGGGGCACTCCCCCAAGCTTGGCAGTTGCCAAGTGGAGTGCCCATACCCATGTGGTTATGTCTTTCTTTAGGAGGTGGTGATGTGATATTCTTGGCGATGATGCCCCTCAGGATACGATTCTCCTCCTCTAGCTTATTGACTTGCTACTTGAGGTCCATTATTTTCTTCCGGAGTTTTCCTGTAACAGCCAAAGCTCCCTGCACCCAAGGGTGCTGCATAGCTGCGGGAGAACCAGTGACACTCTTTTTCATATTCTCATAAGAAAGAAATCTAACATTGGAAGGGATAACCGAGTTTGGAATAGCCGATCTCTGCAGTTCTCCCATTGTGAATCCATCTTGGAGGCGGGAAGTGACTTCTTGATCCTCTTCCATGGCATCTATCCTCTTCAAATCAGCCTCCATCTCTTCCTCCGTTGCTGGCCCAAAGAGGTCAGCATTGTTGTTTGTTGTTGATCTCGGTGCCAGATGAGATACCCGGCTCTCCCCGGCTGACTCTTGTGAAGACATCTTGCTCTAACCTGCAGCAGCAATAGCTTGAAACAAAAACAGGGGATTTTTGCGTGATACGGGAGTGAAAACCCCCGGGAGATTATATAATGAATTTTTACCGACCCAAATATGTGTCGTGTACGAAAACGGAGTCCGGAGAGCACACAAGGTGCCACGAGGTAGGGGGCGCGCCCAGTAGGGTAGAGCGCGCCCTCCACCCTCGTGGAGCCCTCGTGTCCTTCCCGGACTGCTGCTTATTTTTCTATTTTTCTAAATATTCCAAAACGGAGAAATATTGCCTTAAAAATTGTTTTGGAGTCGGTTTACTTACCGTACCACATACCTATTCCTTTTCGGAGTCTGAAACATTTCGGAAAGTGTCATTTATGTATTCCTCCGGAGTTACAGTTTCGATAACATTGGTTTCAACATTTATGGGATTACCTGAGATATAATGTTTGATTCTTTGACCGTTCACCACCTTCGGATTTGTGCCTTCGAAGTTGTTGATTTTTATGGCACCGGAACGGTAGACCTCCTCGATGACGTAAGGAACTTCCCATTTAGAGAGAAGTTTTCCTGCGAAAAATCTTAAATGAGAGTTGTATAATAATACATAATCACCTACATTAAACTCATGCTTTTGTATCCTTTTGTCGTGCCATCTTTTAACTTTTTCTTTAAGCAACTTGGCATTTTTGTAGGCTTGGGTTCTCCATTCATCAAGTGAGCTAATATCAAATAACCTCTTCTCACCGGCAAGTTTAAAATCATAGTTAAGTTCTTTAATAGCCCAATAAGCCTTGTGTTCTAGTTCGAGAGGCAAGTGACATGCTTTTCCATTGACCATTTTATACAGAGACATACCCATAGGGTTTTTATATGCAGTTCTATAGGCCCATAATGCATCATCAAGTTTCTTGGACCAATTCTTTCTAGACCTATTAACAGTCTTTTGCAAAATTAATTTGAGTTCTCTATTACTCAATTCTACTTGACCACTAGACTGAGGGTGATAAGGAGATGCAATTCTATGATTAACATCATATTTAGCAAGCATTTTACGGAAGGCACGATGAATAAAATGTGAACCACCATCAGTCATTAAATATCTAGGGACTCCAAATCTTGGAAAATAACTTCTTTAAGCATTTTAACAGAAGTGTTATGATCAACATTACTAGTTGGAATAGCTTCTACCCACTTAGTAACATAATCAACAGCAACTAAAATATGTGTATAACCATTAGAGGAAGGAAAAGGTCCCATATAGTCAAAGCCCCAAACATCAAATGGTTCAATAACAAGTGAATAATTCATGGAAATTTCTTGACGTCTACTAATATTACCAATTCTTTGACATTCATCACAAGATAAGACAAACTTACGGGCATCCTTGAAGATAGTAGGCCAATAAAAACCAGATTGCAGTACCTTATGTGCAGTTCTATCTCCAGCATGGTGTCCTCCATAAGCTTCGGAGTGACACTTGTGTAGGATCTTTTCCTGTTCATGCTCAGGTACACAACGTCTAATAACACCATCTACTCCTTCTTTATAAAGATGTGGGTCATCCCAAAATTAATGCCTCAAATCATAGAAGAACTTTTTCTTTTGCTGGTATGTGAAACTAGATGGTATAAACTTAGCAACAATGTAATTAGCATAATCAGCATACCATGGAGCAGTATGAGAAGCATTTATGACATTTAATTGCTCATCAGGAAAGCTATCATCAATAGGTAGTGGGTCATCAAGCACATTTTCTAACCTAGACAAGTTGTCTGCAATGGGGTTCTCAGCTCCTTTTCTATCAACAATATGCAAATCAAATTCTTGTAGTAAGAGAACCCATCTAATAAGTCTAAGTTTAGCATCTTTCTTTTCCATAAGATATTTAATAGCAGCATGATCAGTGTGAATAGTTACTTTAGAATCAACAATATAAGGTCTAAACTTATCACAAGCAAATACAACTACTAAGAATTCTTTTTCAGTAGTAGCATACTTTCTTTGAGCATTGTCTAGAGTTTTACTAGCATATTGAATAACATTTAGTTTCTTATCAACTCTTTGTCCTAGAACAACACCTACAACATAATCACTAGCATCACACATAATTTCAAAGGGTAAATTCGAATCAGGTGGCTGAACAATAGGTGCAGAGATCAATGATTTCTTAAGTATTTCAAATGCTTCTATACAGTCATCATCAAAAACAAATGGTATATCTTTTTGTAATAAATTAGTCAGAGGCAGAGAGATTTTTGAGAAGTCCTTAATGAACCTCCTATAAAATCCGGCATGACCGAGGAAACTTCTTATACCTTTGATGTCCTTGGGACATGGCATCTTTTCAATAGCATCAACCTTGGCTTTATCAACTTCAATACCTCTTTCAGAAACTTAATGCCCCAAGACAATACCTTCATTAACCATAAAGTGGCACTTTTCCCAATTCAAGACAAGATTAGTTTCTTCACATCTCTGCAAAACTCGATCAAGGTTGCTCAAGCAATCATCAAAAGATGAAAACCTCACAGATATTTTCACAAAAGTCAGAGAATATAGCCATCATGCATCTTTGAAAGGTAGCAGGTGCATTACATAAACCAAAAGGCATATGTCTATAAGAAAAAGTACCAAAAGGGCATGTAAAAGTAGTCTTTGATTGATCTTTGGCTGACACGGGTATTTGAGAGAAACCAGAATAACCATCTAGAAAGCAAAAAATGTGTATGTTTAGATAATCTTTCTAGCATTTGATCGATAAAAGGTAAGGGGTAATGATCCTTTTTAGTAGCCTTATTTAATTTGCGGAAATCAATTACCATCCTATAACCTGTAATAATTCTTTGAGGAATCAATTTATCTTTATCATTAGGAACAACAGTAATACCTCCCTTCTTAGGGACACAATGGACATGGCTTACCCACTGACTATCAGCAACGGGATAAATTATACCTGCCTCAAGGAGCTTTAGTATCTCCTTTCTTACCACTTCTTTCATTTTAGGATTCAGCCGGCGTTGATGATCACAAACTGGTTTAGCATCTTCTTCCAAATTAATTTTATGTTGACATAGACTGGGACTAATGCCCTTAAGATCATCAAGAGTATACCCAATAGCAACACGATGCTTCTTCAGAGTTTTCAATAATCTCTCTTCTTCATGTTCTGAAAGGTTAGCACTAATAATAATAGGATATATCTTTTTCTCATCAAGATAAGCATATTTAAGAGTATCAGGTAACTGTTTAAGCTCAAACACGGGATCACCCTTGGGTGGGGGAGGATCCCCTAGGATTTCAACAGGTAAATTGTTTTTCAGCATAGGTTCCTGTTTAAAGAATACTTCATCTAATTCCCTTCTTTCATTCATAAACATATCGTTTTCATGGTCTAGCAAATATTGTTCTAAAGGATCACTAGGAGGTACGGCAATAGAAGTAAGACCAATAATTTCATCCTTACTAGGTAATTCTTCTTCACGGTGTTTTCTACTAAATTTAGAAAAATTAAATTCATTAGTCATATCATCTAAACCGATAGTAACAACATCTCTTTTTCAATCTATGGTAGCATTAACAGTATTTAAGAAGGGTCTACCAAATATAATGGGACAAAAGCTATCTTGTGGGGAACCAAGAACAAGAAAATCAGCAGGATATTTAGTTTTCCCACACAAGACTTCAACATCTCTAACAATTCCCATTGGTGAAATAGTATCTCTATTGGCAAGTTTAATTGTGACATCAATATCTTCCATCTCAGCAGGTGCAATATCATGCATAACTTCTTTGTATAAGGAATAAGGTATTGCACTAGCACTAGCACCCATATCACATAAGCCATGATAACAATGATCTCCTATTTTACCAGAAATAACAGGCATGCCTACTACAGGTCTAGGTTTATCTCTATCACGGGGTTTAGCAATTCTAGCAGTTTCATTGCAGAAATAAATAACATGCCCATCAATATTATCAGACAAGAGATCTTTAACAATAGCAATATTAGGTTCAACTTTAACTTACTCAGGAGGTGTATATGTTTTAATATTGCTTTTACGAACCACAGTTGAAGCTTTAGCATGATCCTTTATCCTAACAGGGAAAGGTGGTTTCTCAACATAAGAAGTAGGAACAATAGGATCATTATAAGTAATAGTCTTTTCTTCAACTTTGATAGGTGCAACTAATTTTACTTCTATGGGAGGATGATATTTAAACCACTTCTCCTTAGGGAGATCAACATAGGTAGCAAAAGATTCACAGAAAGAAGCTACTATCTCAGAGTCAAGTCCATATTTAGTGCTAAATTTACGAAAAATATCGGTATCCATAAAAGATTTAACACAATCAAAACTAGGTGTCATACCTGACTCCTTACCATTGTCGAGGTCCCAATCTTCAGAGTTGCCTTTAATTCTTTCCAATAAATCACATTTGAATTCAATAGTCTTCATCATAAAAGAGCCAGCACAAGAAGTATCAAGCATGGTGCGATTGTTACCAGAAAGCCAAGCATAAAAATTGATTTAAGATGCATAGGATAAAACTTCTGATGAAATTCCAAGCTTGAGCGATGCTTTCTCCTTCGCGAGGCATTGATTTGAGAGCTCATGATTGGGGCATGACTATAACATTGATTTAAGCCTCCCCCAAGCTTGAGCGATGCTTTCTCCTTCGCGAGGCCAAAAATTATATATATAATCGCGATCACGATGAACAAGATGCATAGGATAAAACTTCTAATGAAATTCCAATTTCAATCGTTTATAATTCCAAGACCTCATATCATCACATAGCCTATACCATGTCGATGCATCTCCCCTCAAAGATAAGGGAAAGACCTTCTTCTTAACAACATCTCCAGGTACACCTGCAAGCTTAAATAATCCACAAACTTGATCCACATATATCAAATGTTCATCAGGATGTTTCGTTCCATCTCCTAGAAAAGGATTAGCTAGCAGTTTTTCTATCATACCCGAAGGAACTTCAAAGCAAGCATTTTTATTTTTATTTTCATTTTCATTTTCAGTAGGTTCAGTAGGTTGAGGAGCAACTCTTTGCTCTACTGGTCGGGGTGAAGATACCCCGAACAAGCCCCTCAGAGGATTACTTTCCAGAGTAACAAGTGACAGTAAATTTCAGCACACTATATAAATTTTTCCTTACCAAATTCCACCTACTAAAGGCGCTTCACTCCCCGGCAACGGCGCCAGAAAAGAGTCTTGATGACCCACAAGTATAGGGGATCTATCGTAGTCCTTTCGATAAGTAAGAGTGTCGAACCCAACGAGGAGCAGAAGGAAATGATAAGTGGTTTCCAGCAAGGTATTCTCTACAAGTACTGAAATAAGTGGTAACAGATAGTTTTGTGATAAGATAATTTGTAACGAGCAACAAGTAACAAAAGTAAATAAGGTGCAGCAACGTGGCCCAATCCTTTTTGTAGCAAAGGACAAGCCTGGACAAACTCTTATAAGATGTAAAGCGCTCCCGAGGACACATGGGAATATCGTCAAGCTAGTTTTCATCACATTCATATGATTCGCGTTCGGTACTTTGATAATTTGACATGTGGGTGGACCGGTGCTTGGGTGCTGCCCTTACTTGGACAAGCATCCCACTTATGATTAACCTCTATTGCAAGCATCCGCAAATACAACAAAAGTATTAAGGTAAACCTAACCATAGCATGAAACATATGGATCCAAATCAGCCCCTTACGAAGCAACGCATAAACTAGGGTTTAAGCTTCTGTCACTTTAGCAACCCATCATCTACTTATTACTTCCCAATGCCTTCCTCTAGGCCCAAATAATGGTGAAGTGTTATGTAGTCGACGTTCACATAACACCACTAGAGGCTAGACAACATACATCTCATCAAAGTATCGAACGAATGCCAAATTCACATGACTACTAATAGCAAGACTTCTCCCTTGTCCTCAGGAACAAACGTAACTACTCACAAAGCATAAACATGTTCATAATTAGAGGAGTATTAATATGCATATGGGATCTGAACATATGATCTTCCACCAATTGAACCAACTAGCATCAACTACAAGGAGTAATTAACACTACTAGCAACCTACTAGCACCAATCCCAGACTTGGAGACAAGAATTGGATACAAGAGATGAACTAGAGTTTTGAGATGAGATGGTGTTGATAAAGATGTTGATGGAGATTGCCCTCTCCCGATGAGAGGAGCGTTGGTGATGACGATGGCGATGAGTTCCACTCCGAGAGGGAAGTTTCCCGGACAGAACAGCTCTACCGGAGCTCTAGATTGGATCCGCCAAGGTTCCGCCTCGTGGCGGCGGAGTTTCGTCCCGAAAGGTTGCTTCTTATTTTTTTCTCGACGAAAGACTTCATATAGGAAAAGATGGTCACTGGAGGCCCACCAGGGGGCCCACGAGGTAGGGGGCGCGCCCTGGGGGGTAGGGCGCGCCCCCCACCCTCATGGGCACGGTGTGCCCCCCTGGTGAGTTTCTTCCGCTGAGTATTTTTTATATATTTGGAAAACATCATCCGTGAAGTTTCAGGACTTTTGGAGCTGTGCAGAATAGGTCTCTAATATTTGCTCCTTTTTCAGCCTAGAATCCCAGCTACCGGCATTCTCCCTCTTTATGTAAACCTTGTAAAATAAGAGAGAATAGGCATAAGTATTGTGACATAATGTGTAATAACATCCCATAATGCAATAAATATTATTATAAAAACATGATGCAAAATGGACGTATCAGCCCTAAATAAATTTTTGCACTAACCTAGATAATTAGCCTAATTAAACTAGTTAACCTAACTAGTTCTCTATCAAAGCCCTAACTAAATTTTTGCACTATCCTAGATAATTAACCTAATTAAACTAGTTAACCTAGCTAGCTAGTTCTCTGTCCAATGTTTGTGCTATGCATGAGAGAGAGAGAGAGGAGGGGTGGGGGCTTACAGAGGATGGCTCCGGTGGTGACGAGGGAGGCAGTGGTGGCGAGGGAGGCAGGGGCGTCTCCAGTGACGGCGAGGGAGGCAAGGGCGTCGAGGATGGCTCCGGTGGCGCCAAGGGCGGCTTCGGTGGCATTGATGAGGCCGCGCGGCTCTGGTGGGTCCGGGGGCGTCGACGTCGGCAGGAGACAGCGGTGAAGTGGGGCGACGGCGAAGTGGGGAGACGGCGGTGAAGTGGGGCGAAGAATTTGGGGGAGAAGTGGTGCCCGGGGAGAGGGAAACTCCGCGGGGGTTAAGTCAAATGTAGCGGTAGCGCTGGAAGCACAAAGGCGCTATAGCTAAGTTAGCTATAGCGCTTTTCACAAAACGCGCTACTGCGATAGCTATGTATTTTCCTTTCTTTTCTTATTTCCCTTTCCCTTTCTATAACGGGTGTATAAAAAGCGCGCTGCTGCTATATTATCTATAGCGCCTCTCATGAACAGACGCTACTGCTATGTCTTTTTTCTTTTTTTCTTTTTCATTTATTTTTCTTTACATTTTATTTTTTTTCTTTTTTCCTTTTTCCTTTCTCTTTTTTCTATTTTTTCATTTTAATTTACTTTTCTATTTGTTTTTCATTTTATTTTATTTTCATTAGCAGTAGCGCTTTTCATCATAAACGCGCTGCTACAATAATCTTAGCGGTAGCGCGGTTTTTTTAAGACCGCTACTACTATGTGTAGCCTATCGGCTTAGTAGTGGGAATTTTAGTAGTAGCGCTTTTTCATGAAAACGCGTTACTGCTACATTCGTATCTATAGCGCTGTTAACCTGCACGCGCTACTGCTAAAGTTCTATGTATAGGGTTTTCCCTAATAGTGCAAATCTATGAAAACCCCATGTTCCTCCGCCTCATAGCCCAAAGTGGGGGCTAGAAGCGAGGGGAATAGGGCAGATTCTTGAGCTTGAATAAGTAGTCGCGTGTTGGTGTGGTGGTTGAGTGCAAGCTTGGGGCAGGTCGAAGTCAGCCAATTGCAGCATATCCAACTATGCATGAGAAGATGGGCTTGTCCTTGAAGGTTAATGCTCATCCAACACAATCCACTGCCTTCCCCCTCTTTCGGTGTCCGTCTAACAGTGCGAACTCACGAGAGCTATATCTCGCTCTTTGCTTGACGATAGCTCGTCTAGCCTTCAATGACCGCTCGGATGGCCTAGCTCAATAACAGTTGTTATGTTGGGGGAGCTCTATGTACAGTACCCACCAGCTTTTGAAACCTTTCGTCCAGTTTTCGGAAGGTTCCGGCCAATTTTTCCCTTTCCTTTTTTCCTTTTCTTCTCTGTAACGGTTTTATCGGTTTTTTTCTATTTTCAAATACATGTCAGCTTTTTTGAATACATGTTGAAATTTTTCCATATACACAGTGAACATTTATAAGATAAACATTTAAATTTTTCCAAATACATGTTAAACATTTATCCGAACACATGTTCAACATTTGTCCAATGCACATTGAATATTTTCTTATATACAAGTTGAATATTTCCAAATGCATGCTGAATTTTTTAATACATGTCGAACATTTATCAAATGCACAATTAACAATTTTAAATACATTGTAAACATTTTCTATAAACACACTAAACATTTTTCATAAATGTCGTGAACATTTTATTTGAAACATGAAAACATCTCTGAAGTGTTTATGAACTTTTCATAAATGGCGCAAACATTTTTTACCATTTCTTAAAAAATGTGTGAACAAATTTTTATATTGTATGAAAATTTTCAAAAAGTGTGATGAACATATATTTGAAATGAACGAATATTGTTTTAATGTGATAAATGTTTTTAATGATGCGAAAAAAATATGAATTATGAAAAAATATAATTATTATGAACAATTTATAGAAATTGCATGATTTATTTTTTACATAACAAGAACATTTTTAATGTCCAAAGGTAATTTTGGAAAATATATATTAAAAATACATGTTTTTTGAAATATAAGCGAAAGTAAAATAAAAAAGAAAAGGGGAAAAACTAACATATATAAATAAAACTAACTAACAACTACTAATGTAATATTATTTGACCGGTTCACCAAACACCACTGCTTCAGTTGAGACGGTACTCGGTCTTGGTAGAAGTGAGGCAGTATAGCGGCGAGTCTGTACCTCGCTTAAAGCGAGTTCAAAGTAGCCCTTGCCCGTAACACTCATACATGGCCCAGACGGGCCAATTCTCACGATCAATAGCAGACCTCTTCTCTTTGCCGCAGGTTAGTTATTTTTTATTTTTGTTCGTATTTCAAACTTAAAATTACTATAAAAAACCATGAATTTGAAAAAAAATAAAAAATATTCATAAAAAGGTTCAAAATATGTATTTGAAAAACACTTCCCATTCATTTGAAAAATATTTCTGGTGTGCACGAAATATGTACAGCATGTAAGAAAAAAAAGTAGATATCATATAATTGAACAAATAAATTAATTTTGTATTTCAAAAATGTTAGTGCAGTGTTAAAGTTGTTACTCCATCAGGTCCAAATTAATGGTAGCAGCTTTACTAAAGTTGCGGCAAGTAATATGGATCGGAGGGTGTAAGGTCGTTCAAAAAATATGTTTCAACCTTTATATCATAAGTTTTTCACACATATATGAATTGTTTTTTAAAAAATGAATTTGAAAAAGGTAATCATGTTTTTAGAAAAAAGGTAATCATGTTTTTAGAAAAAGGTAATCATGTTTTTAGAAAATCTTTAACGTATATACCATAAAAATTAAGAAGTAAAAAATGTTGCAGTTGTCTGTGAAAAATATAGAATTATGTATTTTAAAAATGTAAAAAATGGATAAAAATGTTTCAGGTGTATGTAATCTGAACTGGTAGAATTCAAAACATAGATTGGAAAAAAATGATAATTATGTCTTTGAAATTTTTTAAACATGCATAAAACATTGCATGACATATACTAAAAATGGGCAATATGTATAAAATTGTAGAAATCAAAACATTTATTGGAAAAAAATGTGAATCACGTATTTGAGAAATGTTGAAAGTTTACTAAAAAAAGGTTTATGCTATACACGAAATGTACAATGTATATGATAAAAAGGAGAA